>NW_022681453.1:154908281-155218281 GCF_009764315.1 Trachypithecus francoisi
GAACGGACAGACTGCCTCCTCAACTGGGTCCCTGACCCCCAAGTAGCCTAACTGGGAGACACCTCCCAGTAGGGGACGACTGACACCTCATACAGCTGGGTGCCCCTCTGAGATGAAGCTTCCAGAGGAAGGATCAGGCAGCAACATTTGCTGTTCTGCATCCTCTGCTGGTGATATCCAGGCAAACAGGGTCTGGAGTGGACCTCCAGCAAACTCCAACAGACCCGCAGCTGAGGGTCCTGACTGTTAGAAGGAAAACTAATAAACATAAAGGACATCCACACCAAAACCCCATATCTGGGTCACCATCATCAAAGACCAAAGGTAGATAAAACCACAAAGATGGGGAGAAACCAGAGCAGAAAAGCTGAAAATTCCAAAAATCAGAGTGCTTCGTCTGCTCCAAAGGAACACAGCTCCTCTCCAGCAATGGAACAAATCTGGACAGATAATGACTTTGATGAGTTGACAGAAGTAGGCCTCAGAAGATCAGTAATAACAAACTTCTCCAAGTTAAAGGAGGATGTTCGAACCCAGCACAAAGATGCTAAAAACCTTGAAAAAAAATTAGGTGAATAGCTAACTAGAATAAACAGCATAGATATTTTAAATGACCTGATGGAGCTGAAAACCATGGCATGAGAACTACGTGAAGAATGCACAAGCTTCAGTAGCTGATTCAATCAAGTTGAAGAAAGGGTATCACTGATTGAAGATTAAATTAATGAAATGAAGTGAGAAGAGAAGTTTAGAGAAAAAAGAGTAAAAACGAAATGAACAAAGCCTCCAAGAAATATGGAACTATGTGAAAAGACCAAATGTACATCTGATTGGTGTACCTGAAAGTGATGGGGAGAATGGAACCAAGCTGGAAAACAGTCTTCAGGATAGTCTCCAGGAGAACTTCCCCAACCTAGGAAGACAGGCCAACATTCAAATTCAGGAATTACAGAGAACACCAAAAAGATACTCCTTGAGAAGAACAACTACAAGACACATAATTGTCAGATTCACCAAAGTTGAAATAAAGGAAAAAAAGTTAAGGGCAGCCAGAGAGAAAGGTCGGGTTAACCACAAAGCGAAGCCCATCAGACTAACAGCAGATCTCTTGGCAGAAACTCTGCAAGCCAGAAGAGTGTGGGGGCCAATATTCAACATTCTTAAAGAAAAGAATTTTCAACCCAGAATTTCATATCCAGCCAAACTAAGCTTCACAAGTGAAGAAGAAATAAAGTCCTTTACAGACAAGCAAATGCTGAGAGATTTTGTCACCACCAGGACTGTCTTACAAGAGCTCCATGAAGAAAGCACTAAACAGGGAAAGGAACAACTGGTACCAGCCACTGCAAAAACATGCCAAATTGTAAAGACCATCAATGCTAGGAAGAAACTGCACCAACTAATAAGCAAAATATTCAGCTAATATCCTAATGACAGGAACAAATTCACACATAACAATATTAACCTTAAATGTAAATGGGCTAAATGCTCCAATTAAAAGACACAGACTGGCAAACTGGATGCAGAGTCAAGACCCATCAGTGTGCTGTATTCAGGAGACCCATTTCACATGGAGAGACATACATAGGCTCAAAATAAAGGGATGGAGGAAGATCTACCAAGCAAATGGAAAACAAAAAAAAGCAGGGGGTTGCAATCCTAGTCTCTGATAAAACAGACTTTAAACCAACAAAGATCAAAAGAGACAAAGAAGGCCATTACATAATGGTAAAGGGATTATTTCAATAAGAAGAGCTAACTATCCTAAAAATGTATATGCGCCCAATACAGGAACATCCAGATTCATAAAGCAAGTCCTTAGAGACCTACAAAGAGACTTAGACTCTCACACAATAATCATGGGAGAGTTTAACATACCACTGTCAATATTAGACAGAAAAACGAGGCAGAAAGTTAACAAGGATATCCAGGACTTGAACTCAGCTCTGCACCAAGCAGACCTAATAGACATTGACAGAACTCTCCACCCCAAATCAACAGAATATACACACTTCTCAGCACCACATCTCACTTATTCCAAAATTGATCATATAATTGGAAGTAAAGCACTGCTCAGCAAATGTAAAAGAACAGAAACTATAACAAACTGTCACTCAGACCACAGTGCAATCAAATTAGAACTCAGGATTAAGGAACTCACTCAAAACTGCACAACTACATGGAAACTGAACAACCTGCTCCTGAATGACTACTGGGTAAATAACAAAATGAAGGCAGAAATAAAGATGTTCTTTGAAACCAATGAGAACAAACACCCCACGTACCAGAATCTCTGGGACACATTTAAAGCAGTGTGTAGAGGGAAATTTATAGCACTAAATCCCACAAGAGAAAGCAGGAAAGATCTAAAATCGACACCCTAACATCACAATTAAAAGAACTAGAGAAGCAAGAGCAAACACATTCAAACGCTAGCAGAAGGCAAGAAATAACTAAGTTCAGAGCTGAACTGAAGGAGATAGAGACACAAAAAATTCTTCAAAAAATCAATGAATCCAGGAGTTGGTTATTTGAAAATATCAACAAAATTGATAGACCGCTAGCAAGACTAACAAAGAAGAAAACAGAGAAGAATCAAATAGATGCAATAAAAAATGATAAAGGGGATATCACCACTGATCCCACAGAAATACAAACTACCAGCAGAGAATACTATAAATACCTCTACACAAATAAACTAAAAAATCTAGAAGAAATGGATACATTCCTAGACACATACACCCTCCCAAGACTAAACCAGGAAGAAGTTGAATCCCTGAATAGATCAATAGCAGGCTCTGAAATTGAGGCAATAATTAATAGCCTACCAACCAAAAAAAGTCCAGGACCAGATGGATTCACAGCCGAATTCTACCAGAGGTACAAGGAGGAGATGGTACCATTCCTTCTGAAACTATTCCAATCAATAGAAAAAGAGGGAATCCTCCCTAACTCATTTTATGAAGCCAGTATCATCCTGATACCAAAGCCTGGCAGAGGTACAACAAAAACAGAGAATTTTAGACCAATATTGCTGATGAACACAGATACAAAAATCCTCAATAAAACACTGGCAAACTGAATCCAGCAGCACATCAAAAAACTTATCCACCAAGATCAAGTTGGCTTCATCCCTGGGATGCAAAACTGGTTCAACATACGCAAATCAATAAACGTAATCCAGCATACAAACAGGACCAAAGACATAAACCACATGATTATCTCAATAGATGCAGAAAAGGCCTTTGACAAAATTCAACAGCCCTTCATGCTAAAAACTCTCAATAAAGTAGGTATTGATGGAACATATCTGAAAATAATAAGAACTATTTATGACAAACCCACAGCCAATATCATACTGAATGGGCAAAAACTGGAAGCATTCCCTTTGAAAACTGGCACAAGACAGGGATGCCCTCTCTCACCACTCCTATTCAACATAGTGTTGCAAGTTCTGGCCAAGGCAATCAGGCAGGAGAAAGAAATAAAGGGTATTCAATTAGGAAAAGAGGAAGTCAAATTGTCCCTCTTTGCAGATGATGTGATTGTATATTTAGAAAACCCCATCGTCTCCGCCCAAAATCTCCTTAAGTGGATAAGCAACTTCAGTAAAGTCTCAGGATACACAATCAATGTGCAAAATCACAAGCATTCTTACACACCAATAACAGACAGAGAGCCAAATCATGAGTGAACTCTCATTCACAATTGCTTCAAAGAGAATAAAATACCTAGGAATTCAACTTACAAGGGATGGGAAGGACCTCTTCAAGGAGAAATACAAACCACTGCTCAACGAAACAAAAGAAGACACGAACAAATGGAAGAACATTCCATGCTCATGGATAGGAAGAATCAATATCGTGAAAATGACCATACTGCCCAAGGTAATTTACAGATTCAAGGCCATCCCTATTAAGCTACCAATGAGTTTCTTCACAGAATTGGAAAAAACTACTTTAAAGTTTATATGGAACCAAAAAAGAGCCTGCAGTGCCAAGACAATCATAAGCCAAAAGAACAAAGCTGGAGGCATCACACTACCTGACTTCAAACTATACTACAAGGCTACAGTAACAAAAGCACCATGGTACTGGTACCAAAACAAAGATATAGACCAATGGAACTGAACAGAGCCCTCAGCAATAATACCACACATCTACAACCATCTGATCTTTGACAAACCTGACAAAAACAAGAAATGGGGAAAGGATTCCCTATTCAATAAATGGTGCTGGGAAAACTGGCTAGCCATATGTAGAAAGCTGAAACTGGATCCCTTCCTTATACCTCATACAAAAATTAATTCAAGATGAATTAAAGACTTAAATGTTAGACCTAAAACCGTACAAACCCTAGAAGAAAACCTAGGTAATTCTATTCAGGACATAGGCATGGGCAAGGACTTCATGTCTAAAACACCAAAAGTAATGGCAACAAAAGCCAAAATAGACAAATGGGATCTAATTAAACTAAAGAGATTCTGCACAGCAAAAGAAACTACCATCACAATAAACAGGCAACCTACAGAATAGGAGAAAATTTTTGCAATCTACCCATCTGATAAAGGGCTAATATCCATAATCTACAAAGAACTTAAACAAATTTACAAGAAAAAATCAAACAACCCCATCAAAAAGTGGGCAAAGGATATGAACAGACACTTCCCAAAAGAAGACATTTATGCAGCCGACAGACACATGAAAAAATGCTCATCATCACTGGCGAAATGCAAATCAAAACCACAATGAGATACCATCTTACACCAGTTAGAACGGCGATCATTAAAAAGTCAGGAAACAACACGTGCTGGAGAGGATGTGGAGAAATAGAAACACTCTCACACTGTTGGTGGGACTGTAAACTAGTTCAACCATTGTGGAAGACAGTGTGGTGATTCCTCAAGGATGTAGAACTAGAAATACCATTTGACCCAGCCATCCCATTACTGGGTATATACCCAAAGGATTATAAATCATGCTGCTATAAAGACACATGCACACGTATGTTTATCGCGGCACTATTCACAATAGCAAAGACTTGGAACCAACCCAAATGTCCATCAATGATAGACTGGATTAAGACAATGTGGCACATATACACCATGGAATACTATGCAGCCATAAAAAAGGATGAGTTCATGTCCTTTGTAGGGACATGGATAAAGCTGAAAACCATCATTCTCAGCAAACTATCGCAAAGACAGAAAACCAAACACCGCATGTTCTCACTCATAGGTGGGAATTGAACAATGAGAACACTTGGACACAGGATGGGGAACATCACACACGGGGACCTGTTGTGGGGCGGGGGTAGGGGGAAGGGATAACATTAGGAGAAATACGTAATGTAAATGACGAGCTAAGGAGTGCAGCACACCAACATGGCACATATATACATATGTAACAAACCTGCAAGCTGTGCACAAGTACCTTAGAACTTAAAGTATAATTTAAAAAGGAAGAAAAAGAAAAAGAATGAAAAGAAGAAGAAAAGTTCTCCTAAAGGTTTGAGTCTGTTTCAGAAATGTTCCAAAAGTTGGAGCTTGAATAGGAAAAATGAACTGGATGACGAGCTTCACTGTATGGAGGACCACATCTCTATTTGCATCAAAAGATTCCACTCAGCCGGAAAAGCTGCCCTCACTGAGCTACACTGCTTACCAGTGTGTTTTAATGGGTTAAAAAATACAGACTTAAGAACTGAAGGGAGACCATGGTTATGAAAACACACGTATAAATGATTTGGGCCTTTTACTAGTCTTTGTTCACCATAACTCTAGTGTCTGTGAAGTCATGTCAATTTATAAAGTGATTTTTGGTAAAACAACAGGTGAAGATATTTTCACAAAATGTGTAAATCTGAAAAGATCAGCATCAACTGGGAAGAAGCAGCACAGACTCCCAGCACAGGTGAGCCAAATCTGATGAGAAAAATGGCAGAAAATGTGAACCACCGTTTGCACACAATGACGTTCTTGGAACCTGCCACACACATGAAGCATACCTCACAGTGAAAGATCTGCTCTTGAGTTCGAAGTGGTAAACTTTTCATTTAAACATAGTATAGAAAACTTAGCATTTGAACACTTGTCACTTAGGGCTAGTTTTTAATAATATGAGAAGTTCTGAAAGCTTGCTTTACCACAGAGATGTGTGGTATCTTAATAAGAAGATGCTGCTCTAGGTTTTCAAACTTGAGACTGGTGTAGAGGAAAGTATCTTTTTTTCCACCAACACAGTATTCCACAGAACATAGAGGAAAATATCAACAGTGCTATGACTAAGAGCAGAAGACTCATTAAGGTGAATAAAATCATTTTTCACCAAAATGTCAATGAGTGGCTCACAGAGATGTTTTGTTTAGAATCTTTTTGTCAAGGCTCAATACTCTTAATCAGAACTGCAAGGCAAACTGAGAAATGATTTTACTGCCATGATTGCTATCATAAAAATGCAGTTAGGGAGTTGGATGAAGAGAGTTGATCAGGGGAACTAAGTACACATAATTGAAGCTCTTGGTTCATTTGTATGTGTCAGTTCTCTTCCATCAGTTGATGTTTCCAAAACTGTTAGAATTTTTTTGCAACTGCATTTTATCCATTAGTCAATGGAGAATATAGGAATTGTTTTGTCTTTCCTGATGGTAATTATTTAAGGTGTTAATTTTTACTTTTGATACAACCCTATTCATCATTGATGCCTTCCTTTCTGATCTCAATCATCTTGTGCATTTCCTGCCTCAGACCTGGAATCTGCTGTTACTTCAGTGTGAGTCTTTTTCCTCAAGACTGAGTCTTGCTCTGTTGCCCAGGTTGGAGTGCAATGGCATGATGATAGCTCACTGCAGCCTCGACCTCCCTGGATTAAACAATGCTCCAGCCTCAACCTCCTGAGTAGCTGGGACTATAGGTGCATGCCACCACACCAGGCTAATTTTTGTGTGTTTTGTATAAACAAGGTCTCACTGTGTTGTCCAGGCTGGTCTTGAACACCTAGGCTCAAGCAATCCACCTGCCTCAGCCTCCCAAAGTGCTGGGATTACAGGTGTGAGCCACTGTTCCTGGCCTGCCTTATTTGTTGACCTGTATGGATTACTATCTGTTGGGTATTGCCAGAGGATTTCTCCTACCAACCCTATAATATTTTAGGGGATTCAATGTAGCTCATATATGACCATGTCATTGCTCTGATTTGCTTTTTTTTTTTAATTCCAACTTTTAAAAAATCCTCTTTAGAAGATTCTTTTCAGAGATCATAATTGTGGTGCTTGAGAGTGCAGTGCTTGGTGATACTGGTTTAATCATTGTTTCTGAACCTTTTTGGAGGACAGAGCTACGAAATTCTTATTAGGATAAAACAAATTCTGAGCCCCTGTTGATACTTCCTATTCAAATTTAAAACTAGACAGGTTCTATTTAACCTCACTTTTTCTTTCTTTTGCCCATATATCTCCTTTCTCTCATGCTGAAACTCATGGTTCCCAAAAGCACCAATACTGTATAATTACTTCCCTGCTTTATCCTACCATGGCACATGCAAAAGTTTTAAATTAGCAATACTAATAATACCAACAATAATATAACCAATGAAAATAGTGTAAGTGCCAGGCGTGGTGGCTCACGCCTATAATCCCCGCACTTTGGGAGGCCGAGGTGGGTGGATCACCTGAGGTTGGGAGTTCGAGACCACCCCAACCAACATGGAGAAACCCCATCTCCACAAAATTAGTCAGGTGTGGTAGCCCATGCCTGTAATCCCAGCTACTCGGGAGGCTGAGGCAGGAAAATGGCTTGAACCTGGGAGGCAGAGGTTGCAGTGAGCTGGAGATTGTGCCATTACATTCCAGCCTGGGCAACAAGAGCAAAACTCCGTCTCAAAAAAAAAAAAAAAAAAAAGAAAGAAAGAAAAGAAAAGAAAATAGTGTAAGCTCTTTTTTAGTTCCTTTTGTCTATAGGGCATATTCTCCTAGGGACATACAGTCAAATTACCGTGTTTGGGGAATAGCTGGCAACAGCTCCTCTCTGTGTGGTTATGCCACCAACTCAAAACTCCTGATTCCCAAATAAGAACAACATAAGCCATGAAATAACAAAGCATCAAATACATTAAAATATATGAGATCATAAAGACAAAAAAGATTACTGGTCAACTTTGGAGGATGCTAGGAACCAACGCATTATTTTGAAAACTGGTAACCAAATCAAGCATTCATCTTGCCTTATCTATGTGAACTATACCTCAGAGTACCCAAATAGTTGATATGGGGAAGTTTCTTTTTATAGAAGTATTCCAGCTCATAAATGTGGAGGGAACAATAAAATTGGAAAATCAGCATTTTGCAGCCTCTAATTAAATAACAGATCTAGTGTATGAGCGATGGCTTCAACAACACAAAGAGGAAGAGACAACCATTACACTGGAACTACACAGCACCTCTTATAATTAATGATCCCCAAAATCTGACCCTGAATCTGATCAAGGCTTTAGATCTAACTACCAAATTACAGAAAATAGTGGGGACAAACGAGCATGTCAACCACCAAACCCAGACTGCTTGAATCACTACAGAACAAATGATCTAGTTTCTTCAAAAAATCAATTGCGAGGGAAGAGGAGAAAGAAAGGGGGTATTTTCAGATTTGGAATAGATATATCAACCAATCACAATAGATGGGTCCTATTTAGATCTGGTTCACTCTGTAGTGGCATTGAAACACAGTATATGTGTGTGTGTGTGTGTGTGTGTGTGTATTAAAGTTTTACAATTTTTAAGTGTGCAATCACTGTATTTTGGATACACCCACATTGTGTGTGTTTCAATGCCACCACAGAGTGAATTGTGGGGGCCTGTGCCTCCACCCTCATCTATATCAGACCGCTCTACCCTCTCCCCCTATTTCCCACTTCCAATCAGCACACGGTCCAAGAAGAAACTGTGTGTGTGCTATGAAAACACACTCCCCTTCATCAAAATTGCCCCCAAATCTCTCCTGTGTGCAAACTCTGGAGCTGCTGCCATTCACCGGGAAGACTGTCACAGCCGTTTTCAGGACTTACAGTCACTGCCAGGAATCTCCCCGCCTTTGCTCATACTCTGCTCCCAGCCTGGAATGCCTTCGCTCCTGCCTGTTTCAACCATCTCAGCTCAAGTCTTTTTCTTCCAGAAGCCACCCCTGAGCACTCAGCATCAGCCATCTCTCTTTTCCAGCTGCTCAGTCCTCACCTTGTGTTCTAGCACCTATGAAAAGAAAATAAATCTCAGGACCCCAAAATCACTAAGCCAAGGGAAAAGTCAAGCTGGGAAGTGTGTCAGGCAAACCTGCCTCCCATTTTATTCCTAAATAAGATAGCTACAGAGTTAAGACGCTACATACCTCCCTCACAATTTGCCCACAAGGAAATTCCTTGTGGACAAAGGACAGACAGAACTCAAGATCATACCTCTGTGGCTCACCTGAGACAAATGCATATCTGATTGCTTCCTCTGCCCTATTGTTTATGTAAAAATGCAGATTCACTGAGACAGACTAAATTGTGTTTTCAGTGGAAGGCTGATCAAGGACTCAGAAGAATATAATCTTTAGTCTCTTATCCATTTATGACCTAGAATCCCCCGCCTCAAGTTGTCTAGCCTTACCAGACCGAACCAACGTATATCTTACACATATTGGTGTCTTATGCCTCCCTAAAATGTATAAAAGCAAGCTCTACCCTGACCACCTTGGGCGCATGTCATCAGGACGTCCTGAGACTGTGTCATGAGCATGTCCTTAACTTTGGCAAAATAAACTTTCTAAATTGAGACCTGTCTCAGATACCTTTTAGTTTACACACCTGAGATTTGCTGCCTTCAGATCTTCTCTTCCAGTCTTCTGAAAGATTCTGCTTTCCCAGAGGCACAGGCCCCAGAGCTCCTCCTCTCATCAACTCAGCAATCCATCTAATAGCCACACACAGAAGGATTTCTGTAACTATCATTGAGTACTAGCAGGTGAGCCATTTAACACTTTTTCTCTTTCCCATTACTGAGGCATTTGGACTTGAAAGCCTCTAGATCCAGACAGAATAGCTGAGCCCTTTTAGACAGAGCTGGAGGGAGAATCAAGTCTCTGCAGAGGCCAACAGGTGGCAAAGGGGCATACAAGCTTGACACCTCTCCCCCTATGCCCTTCATTTGTCCATGGGGCATTCCTGGAAACTGGTTAAAAACAGACTACTGAAGTTAAAATGGCCTTTCCCCAAGGAACAACATTAACATCAGGGTGGGTTCCTGAGCTACAATCAGGAAGCAAAGACAAGAAATCCATGACCAATAATGAGTTGGAGAAAAACAGACAAAACAACCATAGGCACATAAAATAACAGAAATGACTGTCCACCGTGGAGTCTCAAACTCACAGTTACGATGGGTAAAGCCACTGAGGAGTGGGTGAGACTAAAAATATTACTGTAAGAATGGGGCTGTCCATAATGCGGGGGCTCCGGGAGTAGGAGAAGTGGCTTGAGAGGGGGAAGTTTAGGACGAACACGAGGAAAGCCAGCTTGCCACAAGACAGGAAAAACATGGTAGCTGGTGCAGGGGCTTTGGCATGAAGCAGGCCTAAAACGTCCCATCCCCACCACTCCCTAGCTCTGTGACTTCAGGGGAGCAGCTTCTCTTCCAGGAATTCTAGGTTCTTTGTTGGTTAAAAGTAGGTAATAATGCCTAGCAGGAAGTTGTGAGGATTTGATGACAGGCATCTCAAATTTAACATGTCCAAAGTAGCCTAAACCTGTGGTTTCCACCGTCTTTTCATTTTAGTTAATGACCTCTTCATTCTTTCACTTGTTGAAGCCCAAAATCTTGGAATCATTCAATCCTGTGGGCTCTCTTCTAAATTCATCCAGACTGTAACCACTTTTCTCATCACCTCCATCACTCCACACTGGCCCAAGCACCAAGCCTTCTCACCTGAATCACAGCAAAGGTTCCCCCCTACCAGGTGTCTCCACTTCCACCATTGACCACTACAGTGTGAATCCACACAGCAGCACATAATCCCATCAATCACTCCTCTCTGCTCACTCCCCCTTCTGCATTTCCATCTCAGAGTAAAACTCAAAGCCTTACTCTTGATATACAAGGTATATGGCCCCTGATAGCCTGGACATTTTCTGTTTCCACTTTCTCTCCTGCCAGCCTTGTTGCTATTCCTAGATCTTGTCTGTTGCTCTCCTGAGTAAGCTGGAGTTGAAAATCAGCTGGAGTACACTGAGATGAAACTGTCCAAGGGATTTGGGTGTGGCACAAAATATGTCTGGAACAGAGGAAAGAGAATCCAGGTGCATGGCCCAGCCAGAGCTGGGATATTTCAAGCATCCTTCCTGCCTTTTCTCAACCTACCTAACATCAGAGCCCACCTGAGGAACTTCCCAGGAAGCCCCCGTTACCTCTTCAGTCCTCCAAAAGCCATGACCCTGTCTTCCATCCAGGAAAACCTTCACTGTTCTGTTATCTGGAGTTCAAACAAGCCAGTAATTCCCAATCCCCTTGCATTTTGTGGCCCCATCCATTCTATCTTCCAGACTTCTGCCAAAGTGAGCTTTCCAACTTTGGGATTTTTGGACTCACTTTCCAACTCCATTTAGATATTTTTTCCAATTATCTGCCAAAGATATTTTAAATTATCTTTTTAAGTAGATTCATTTATCCTCTCTACCTCTTTTTTTTTTTTTTTAGTACCTACTGTATGCCAAATACCTGATAGCCACCTTAGAGCAAGACATGCTTCAAAAGTGAAGAAGATAAGCTGTGTGAACATGAGAAAATTACTTAAGTTTTCTCTGCCTTAGTTGTCTTATCTCTAATGTAGACATACTTCCTTCCCCCAAGGGGTTGATCCACCACAGTCCTTAGTGGAATAGGTGGCAGAATTAATCTGTTATTAATATGGATAAAGTCTATGTGGATAGGGTAGTCATTCCTTCTGAGCACATGGTAGGTACTCAGGAAAATCATGCTGATTGTTTGATTTAAATCTGCAATTAGTATTTGGTATTATGTGCTGCTTGGCATCTTACTTAAACCTGTGGAGGACAGAGATAAGTTAGACTCTGTCTCATCTCCAAAAAACTGACAGTTTAGTGGGGAAGACAGAAGCACAGGCAAGTCTATATAATGTCTATAAGAATGGGCTTTAATCAAGGGATGAACCAACACAACTGGTGCTCAGGGAAGGAATCACTTTGCCTGCAGAGGTCAGTTGGGCTTCCTCAAAGGACAGGACATTTGAGCTGGGCCTGGAAAAGTGAACCCACTTGCCTCTCACTCTCTCCCAAGAGAAAAGTATGGACAAGGCAGGGCAGTGTGGGACAGCATGGCAGGCGTAGAGAGCCATGAACAGAATGGTGCTGGGCAGAGAGCAAGGAGGAGCAGAGCGGGGCTGAGGCTTCACTCTGGATCACAGACAGCCTAGAGGGCAGGCTAAGGAATTTGCATTAGTTTAAAGCTATTGAAGCACCCTGGAGAGGTTCATACTGGACCCATTCCCAAGGAAATGGTAATGTTATACGACAGTTAAGACCACAAACTCTGGCATGGGACACATTTGCATTCAAATCTTAGCCTTGTAACCTAGAAGCTGTTCGAACATGGAAGAATTACTCAGCACCTTAGTTATTTCATCTGTAAAATGGGTATAATAACAGTACTTACCTCAAAGGGTTAAATTATGAGGCTTAAGTAAGTTAATTATTATAAAGTATTTAGAACTGTGCCTGGCTCATAGTAAGCACTCAAGTGTTAGCATTAGCATCAGCATTATCACTCTTAATTATCTGAATTTCCTCCTAGACTGCCCATCCATGAGGGTGGAAAACCTGTTCATCTTGCTTGTCCCATGATCCCAGTGTCTAGAAAAGGATCTGGCTTATAGTAGGTGTTCAATTAATGTTTGCTGAATGAAACAAATGGCAGACTGGATGGGCTGGTCCTCCTGAGGCATGAACTTCTCAAGCCTCTGAAGACCCCAAAAGTAGGCAATGACCTGCTGTCCTGCCTGGATGTTAGGAAGCAGGCTCAGCTGGGGCTTGCTCAAGGGTCCAGGGTCACCCACTCATGCTCCACAGACTTTCTCAGCTGCAGACACACTTATCCTCATCAGGGCCTGCCTACCCCAGGACACAGCCACACAGCCTTAACCTGCACCTTCAAAGTCTGCCCCTCATTACCTTGATGGTCCTGGCTGAGACCACCTCTCCTCAGCCAGGGATCTGGAAACAGGCCATTTCTAGGGAATTTCTGCTTTCCATCCTCCGAAACCACCCAACAATTCTCAGTCCCTTGCAGTCAGGTCCCCTCCAGACCCTCCTCCCTGCCTCTGCCCAAGTGAGCCCTCCACATTCAAATCTTCTCAGGTCGCTTCTGTGCTTAAAACCCAGCCCTGCTGTCACTTGTCCTCCAGATAAAGTCCAAACCCTTTAGCACAGCTGCTTACCAAACCCTACACAGTCAGCCCCAGACCATGTTCCCATCCTCACCCTCCAGCTGCATCATTGCTCTGAGACCCTTCTCACTTTGCCCACCAGTATGCAGTTCCCCAAATGCTCTGGTCTTTACACATCTGCCTAGAGCTCCCTTCTCCCCCTGTGCCCCTAGAAAACTCCTCTGCACCCCATAAGACCTACTTCAATTACAATTTACTCTACGGCACCCCTCCCCAGGCACCCCATTATGGCTTAATGAAGCTATTTTATAGCCGCTTACAATTATGTTTCTATTTCTGTCTCAACCACAGGACTGAGAGACTTTGAAGGGAGGGCTCGCACTGTCTGGTTTTGGGTTTTTTGTTGTTGTTGTTTTTGTTTGGTTTTGGTTTTGGTTTTATTTAGTGCCCAGTTCAGAATATGGGACATAATAGTCATTCAGGCAGCGTTGTTTGTTTGTTTGGTTGGTTGGTTGGTTGATCCACTGGCAGAATGGATGAATAAATACCAAGCTCTCTGTACCCCTGTGATCCTGGCATGTGGTAGGGGTGCAGTGAATGTTTCTTGTGTGAATTCATAGATAAGGTGCCCCTCCACTGGCCTTCTATGTTGGATTTTTGTTCGGCACAAGCTCCACCTAATACACATACACACACACACACACACATACACACACACACACACACAGAGAGAGAGCCCTTCCAACCCCCTCCTTTTCACTTTTTCTAAAAGAACCATTTGGTAAGCACTGACTTATTTAACTATAATCTAATAGAATTTATTTTATATTGGGATATAAAAAGAATATATTCAAATTTGTAATCTTTCCAGAAGTTCTTTTCAAAACACGGCCAAGAATTAGCAAGTGGTCCCATGAAATTCAGCCAAGGAACAGCCGATGAGCAGATGTTCTTTCTTGGGTGCCCCTGCCTGCTCCCCTACTCGACTCCGCACATGTGAGGCCCTGGCCCAGCCTCTCTTCCTTGGCATTGAGTAGACACCTGTGGCTGTACTATAATCCCCAGGTAAGCCACCCGCACATATCCCAGCACCACCCCCATCCTGGTCATGGAGACATCAATAGCTGGGCGCACCTGCAGGCCAGCTGGTCACTGATCCATGGGCAAAGCCCAGGAGGGCTGAGGTCTCTGCTTTTGAAGCACTGACAGGGCTGCCCTGCTGAGCCTGACCCTTGACCTACAGGTGGGCACAACCATTGTCCCTACATGTCCCAACCCCTGTCTGCCCCGCTGCAGGGACCCGTGAAGGTATCCATTTCAGGTCAGTGCAAAGCAAAACAAACAGAAGGGCCAAGGGGCAGGGGTTTATGTGGAGGGCTTTGCTGGGCAAGGAAGCCATTGTTGAAAGTACAGGTATAATCCTCTCCAGGCAGGCCCCACCAGCCAGCAGGGCGCCACCTGCCATGAGGCTATTTATAAACACGTGGCCTGGGTTGAATCTCCAAAACAAGAGATGCTGTAAATCAGGGGGCTCTGCAGGCATTGGAAGATGCTTCAACATCAGAAATAGGAGAAAGGAGGTGGAGAGATCTCCCTGCCATACACCATACACCAGAAGCTGGAGCCAGCACAGACCTGGCAGAAGAGAGCTGGCAAAGCCTCTGCAGAGCCCAGACACTACAGACAACTACCTCACTGTCAGACCCCGACAGCAGGAGATGAGTCCATTGAAGCCATAGCATTTCTGGCAATCATCAATGTGCTACTGGCAAAGAGTAGAGTGTTTGTGAATGAAGGCTTTGGGGGTTGTAGGGGGTTGTATCATTTAGCAGGACATACCTAGATCTTGTTTCTAATTCTGGTTTAGCCACAAACTAACTGTGTGAACTCAGATAAGTGACAACCTCTTGCAGTCTCAGTTAATTCACCTATAAAACAGGCATGTCAATGTCCAACTTGAAGGGGTGTTGTGGGGATCAATCGTGTTCAAAATTCCCTGGTCCCCCCTTCAGCCTCTCACTTCCTACAATCCACCTGGCTAAGCCAACCAAATATAGTCATATGCTGCATAATGACATTTCAGTCAATGATGGAATGCGTATAGAATGGTGGCACCATAAGATGATGATAGCTGAAAAATTCTTATTGCCTAGTGACATAGCCATCATAATGTCACAGTGCAACACATTACTCATGTGTTTGTGGTGATGCTGGTGTAAACAAGCCTACTGTGCTACCAGTTGTATAAAAATATAGCACATACAATTATGTACAGTACATAATACTTGAAAATGATAATAAATGACTGATGATAATAAACTGTTGATTTATGTATTTACTATACTATACTTTATATCCTTATTTTAGTGTGTACTCCTTCATGCTCCTTCAGGAAGAATTCCAAAAGAAGACATTGTTATCACAGAGAAGACAGCTCCAAGTGTCCCACTGAAAGCCTTTTAGTGGGACAAGATGTGAAGGTGGAAGACAGTGATATTGATGATCCTGACCCTGTGTAGGCCCAGCCTAATGTATGTGTTAGTGTTTTAGTCTTTAACAAAAAATTTTAAAGACAATAAAATAAAATTTTTGGATGGAAAAGCTGATAGAATAAAGGTATAAAGATAATATTTTGTATAGTTATACAATATATTTGTGTTTTAAGCTAAGTGTTATTACAGAAGAGTCCAAAAGTTAAAAAAATTAAAAATTTCATAAAGCAAAAATGTTAATCCAGTCTGTCATTGATGGACATTTGGGTTGGTTCCAGCTTTTGCTATTGTGAATAGTGCCACAATAAACATACGTGTGCATGTGTCTTTATAGCAGCATGATTTATAATCCTTTGGGTATATACCCAGTAATGGGACGGCTGGGTCAAATGGTATTTCTAGTTCTAGATGGGATGAGTTCATGTCCTTGGTAGGGACATGGATGCAGCTGGAAACCATCATTCTCAGCAAACTATTGCAAGAACAGAAAACCAAACACCGCATGTTCTCACTCATAGGTGGGAACTGAACAATGAGATCACTTGGACACAGAAAGGGGAATATCACACACCGGGGCCTGCTGTGGGGTGGGGGGAAGGGGAGAGGGATAACATTAGGAGACATATCTAATGTAAATGACGAGTTATTGGGTGCAGCACACCAACCTGGCACATGTATACATATGTAACAAACCTGCACGTTGTGCACATGTACCCTAGAACTTAAAGTATAATAAAAAAGAAAAAAAAGTTATAGTAAACTAAGGTTAATTTGCTATTGAAGAAAGAAATTTTTTTTTTTTTTTTTTTTTTTTTTTTGAGATGGAGTTTCGTACTTGTTGCTCAAGCTGGAGTGCAATGGCATGATCTTGGCTCATCGCAACCTCTACCTCCCGGGTTCAAACAATTCTCCTGCCTCAGCCTCCCAAGTAGCTGGGACTACAGGCTGGCACCACCAAGCCCAGCTAATTTTGTATTTTTAGTAGAGATGGGGTTTCCCCATGTTGGTCAGGTTGGTCTCGAATTCCCAACCTCGGGTGATCCGCCTGCCTCGGCCTCCCAAAGTGCTGGGATTACAGGTGTGAGCCACTGTGCCCGGCCGTTTTTTTAACCTTTATTTAAGTTCAGGGTTACATGTGCAGGTTTGTTATATAGGTAAACTGTGTGTCATGGGGGTTTGGTGTACAGATAATTTTGTCATCTGGGTAATAATCATAGTACTCAATAGGTATTTTTCTCACCCTCTCCCTCCTCCCACCCACCACCTTCAAGTAGTCCCCAGTGTCTGTTTTTCCGCTCCTAGTATCCATATGTTCTCAATGTTTAGCACCCACTTATAAGTGAGAACATGCAGTATTTGGTTTTCTATTCCTGGGTTAGTTTGCTAATGATAATGGCTTCCATCTCCATCCCTGTTTCTGCAAAGGACATGAGTTCATTCTTTTTTATGGTTACATAGTATTCTGTGGTGTACATTTACCACATTTTCTTTGTCCAGCCCATCACTGATAGGCATTTAGGTTAATTCCATGTCTTCGATATTGTGAATAGTGCTGCAATAAACATACATGTGTATGTGTCTTTATGGTAGAATGATTTATATTTTGGGGGGTATATACCCAAAAATGGAATTGTTGGGTTGAATGGTAATTATGTTTTAACTTCTTTGAGGAATTGCCACACTGCTTTTCACAATAGCTGAATTAATTCACACTCCAACCAGCAGTGTGTACTGCTCTGTTTTCTTGAACCTCATCAGCATCCGTTGTTTTTTTGACTTTCTAGTAATAGTCTGACAGGTGTGAGATGGTATCACTCTGTGGTTTTGAATTGCATTTCTCTAATGACCAGTAATGTTGAGCTTTTTTTATATGATTGTTGGCCACATAAATGTCTTCTTTTGAGAAGTGTCAGCTCATGTCCTTTGCACACTTTTTAATGGGGTTGTTTATTTTTTGTTTGTAAATTTCTTTAAGTTCCTTATAGATACTGGTTATTAGACTTTTGTCAGAGGTACAATTTCCAAATATTTTCTCCCCTTCTATAGGTTGTCTGTTTACTCTGTTGATAGTTTCTTTTGCTGTGCAGAAGCTCTTAAGTTGAATTAGATCCTATTTGTTAATTTTTGCTTTTGTTGTGATTGCTTTTGGTGTCTTCCTCATGAGATCTTTGCCAGTTCCTACTTCCAGAATGGTATTACATAGATTATCTTCCAGGGTTTTTACAGTTTTTGGTTTTGGATTTAAGTCTTTAGTCCATCTTGAGTTGATTTTTGTGTGTGGTATAAGGTAGGTGTCTGCTTTCAATCTTCTACATATGGCTAGCTAGTGATCCCAGCACCATTTATTGAATGGAGAGTCCTTTTCCCATTGCTTATTTTTGTCAGTTTTGTTGAAGATCAGATGGTTGTAGTTTTGCAGCATTATTTCTGGCTCTGTATTCTGTTCCATTGATCTATGTGTCTAATTTTCTACCAGTATTATGCTGTTTTGGTTACTGTAGCCCTGTAGTATAGTTTGAGGTCAGGTAACATGATGCCTCCATCTTTGTTCTATTTGCTTAGGATTGCCTTGGCTATTCAGGCTCTTATTCGGTTCCATATGAATTTTAAAATAGTTTTCTCTAATTCTGTGAAGAATTTAATTGGTAGTTTGATAGGAATAACACTGAATCTACAAATTGCTTTGAGCGGTATGGCCATGTTAACAATATTGATTCTTCCTATCCATGAGCTTGGAATGTTTTTCCATTGTTTGTGTCATCTCTGATTTATTTTAGTGGTGTTTTGTAATTCTCATTGTAGAGATCTTTCACTTCCCTGGTTATCTGTATTCCCAGGTATTTTATTCTTTTTGTGGCAATTTTGAATGGAATTGCATTCCTGATTCGGCTCTCAGCTTGGATGTTGTTAGTGGATAGGAATGCTACTGATTTGTATTTGCTAATTTTGTATCCTGAAACTTTGCTGAAGTTGTTTATCAGATCAAGGAGCTTTTAGGCAGAGACTATGCAGTTTTCTGAATATAGAATTATGTCATCTGCAAACAGGGATAGTTTGACTTCCTCTGTTCCTATTTGGATGCCCTTTATTTTTTGCTCTTTCCCTGATTGCTCTGGCCAGAACTTCCAATACCATGTTGAATAGGAGTGGTGAGAGAGGGCATCTTTGTCTTGTGGCAGTTTTCAAGGGGAATGCTTCCAGCTTTTGTCCATTCAGTATGATGTTGGCTGTGGGTTTGTCATAGACGGCTCTTAATATTTTGAAGTATGTTCCTTCAATGCCTAGTTTATTGAGTTTTTAACATGAAGCGATGTTGAACTGTATCAAAAGCCTTTTCTGCATCTATTGGGATAATCATGTGGTTTTTGTTTTTGGTTCTGTTTATGTGATGAATCACATTTATTGATTCGAATATGTTGAACCAATCTTGTATTCCAGGGATAAAGCCTAATCATAGTAGATTAGTTTTTTGATGTGCTGCTAGATTTGAGTTGCTAATATTTTGTTGAGAATTTTTGCATCTATGTTCATCAAAAACATTGGCCTGAAGTTTTGCTTTTTCGTTATGTCTCTGCCAGGTTTGGTATCAGGATGATGCTGGCCTCATAGAATGAGCTGGGGAGGAGTCCTTCCTCCTCAATTTTTTGGAATAGTTTCAGTAGGAATGACATGAGCAGCTCTTCCTTATATATCTGGTAGAATTCAGCTGTGAATTCATCTGGTCCTGAGCTTTTTTTGGTTGGTAGGCTTTTTATTGATTCAACTTCGAAACTTCTTATTGGTCAGTTCAGGAATTCAAGTTATTCTTGGTTCAGTCTTCCACACAGGTGTGTATCCAGGTACGTGTCCATTTCTTCTAAGTATTCTACTTTGTGTGCATAGAGGTGTTCAGAGTAGTCTCTGATTTTTTTTTTTTTTTAATTTCTATAGGGCCGGTGGTAATGTCCCCTTTGTCATTTCTAATTGTGTTTATTTGGATCTTCTCTCTTTTTTTCTTTATTAGTTTAGCTAGCAGTCTATCTATCTTATTAACTTTTTCAGAGAACCAATTTATACATTAGTTGATCTTTTGTATGGTTTTTCACGTCTGAGTTTCCTTCAGTTCAGCTCTGATTTTGGTTATTTCTTGTCTTCTGCTATCTTTGGAGTTGGTTTGCTCTTGCTTCTCTAGCTTTTCTAGTTGGGATGTTAGGTGTTAATCTGAGATCTTTCTGACGTTTTGATGTGAGCATTTAGTGCTATAAACTTGCCTCTTGGCATTGCCTTAGCTGTATCCCAGAGATTCTGGTATGTTGTATATTTGCTCTCATTAGTTTTAAAGAATTAATTTCTGCCTTAATTTCATTGTTTGCTCCAAAGTCATTCAGAAGTAGGCTGTTTAATTTCCATGTGATTTTATGGTTTTGAGTGATTTTCTTAGTAACTGATTTCTATTTCTATTGCACTGTGTGCAAAAGTGTGGTTGGTATGATTTTGGTTTTTTGAATTTGCTGAGTATAGTTTTATGTCTGATCGTGTGGTTGATTTTGGAGTATGTGCCATGTGGCGATGAGAAGAATGTATATTCTTTTGTTTTGGGGTGGGGAGTTCTGGAGATGTCTTTTAGGTCCATTTGGTCAAGTGTTGAGTTCAGGTCCTGAATATTTTTGTTAATTTTCTGCCTTGATGATCTGCCTTGAATACTGTCAGTGGAGTGTTGAATCTATTATTGATTGTATGGGAATCTAAGTCTCTTCATAGGTCTCTAAGAGCGTGCTTTATGAATATGGGTGCTCCTGTGTTGGGTGCATGTATATTTAAGATAATTAGATCTTCTTGTTGAATTGAACCCTTTACCATTATACAATGCCCTTCTTCATCTTTTTTTGATCTTTGTTGGTTTAAAGTCCATTTTGTCTGAAATCAGGATTGCAACCCCTGCTTTTTTCTATTTTTCCTTTGGTAGATTTTTCTCCATCCCTTTATTTTGAGCCTATGGATGTCATTGCATGTGAGATGGGTCTCTTGAAGATAGTATACCATTGGGCCTTGCTTCTTTATCCAGCTTGACACACTATGCCATTTAATTGAGGTGTTTCACCCATTTACACCCAAGAGTGGTATTGGTATGTGCGGATTTGATTCTGTCATCATGTTTTTAGCTGGTTATTATGCAGGCTTATTTGTATGATTGCTTTATAGTGTCACTGGTTTGTGTACTTAAGTGTGTTTTTGTAGTGACTGGTAACAGTCTTTCCTTTCCATGTTTAGTGCTCCTTTCAGGACCTCTTGTAAAGCGGGTCTGGTGGTAACAAACTCCCTCAGCATTTGCTTGTCTGAAAAGGATCTTATTTCTCCTTCACTTATGAAGCTTAGTTTGGCTAAATATGAAATTATTGGTTGAAATTTTTTTTATTTAAGAATGCTGAATATAGGCCCTCAATCTCTCCTGTGTTGTAGGATTTCTGCTGAAAGATCCACTGTTAGCCTGATGAGATTCCCTTTGTAAGTGACCTGCCTCTTCTCTCTAGTTGCCTTTAACATTTTTTTCTTTCATTTCACTTTGGAGAACCTGATGATTGTATGTCTTAAGGATAGTCTTCTTGTATTAGATAATATCTCACAGGGGTTCTCTGCATTTCCTGGATTTGAATGTTGGCTTCTCTAGCAAGGTTTGTGATGTTTTCATGGACAATATCCTGAAAAATGTTTTCCAGGTTGTTTGCTTTCTCCCATCTCTTTCAGGAACACCAATGGGTCATAGATTTGATCTCTTTCCCATATTTATCTGAGATTTTGTTCATTCTTTTCTCTTTATTTTTGTCTGACTGAGTTATTTCAGAGAGCCAGTCATCAAACCTGAGATTCCTTCCTCAGCTTGGTCTTTTCTGCTGTTAATACTTGAGATTGCATTATGTAATTTTTATAGTATGTTTTTCAGGTCTATCAGATCAGTTTGGTTCTTTCTTATGATGGCTATTGCAATAGGCTATAGCATCTAGGTTTGTGTAAGTATACTGTATGATGTTGATACAATGGTGAAATCACCTAACAATGCATTTCTCATACTGTATTCCCATCATTAAGCAACACATAACTGTGTTTCTAAAATGCTAGAACTTTAAAAAATATTTTATTGTTAAATATAACTCATTCAAAAAATACTTAAAGATCACTGTATGATTTAATAAAATACTATAAAATGAATATCTATGTGGTCTCCACCCAAATAAAAAATTGGGGATTTGGCTTTTGTTATTGAGCATAAATCCCTAGAGATTCATCCAAGTTTCTGTGTGTACCAATTCATTGCTTTGGCTGGGCACAATAGCTCATGCTTGTGATCCCAGCACTTTGGGAGACCAAGGCAGGTAGGATTGCTTGAGCTCAGGAGTTTGAGATCAGCCTGGGTAACATAACAAGATCTTGTCTCTACTAAAAATAAAAATAAAAATAAAATCAGCTGGCCGGCTGGGTGGTGCATGCCTGTGGTCACAGCTACTTGGGAGGCTGAGGTGGGAGGATCACTTGAACCTGGGAGACCAAGGCTGCAGTAAGCCATGATCACACCACTAAACTCTAGCCCAGGAAACAAAGTGAGACCTTGTCTCAGAAAATTTTAAAACATAATTCATTGCTATTTATTGGATTGCATGGCATATGTGTACCAGAATTTAACCATTCAGATTTTTTTGTTTGGTTTGTTTTTGTCTTGCAATGTTGCCTAGGTTCTTGAACTCCTTGGCTCAAGCAATTCTCCCTCAGCCTCCTAAGCAACTGAGACTATAGATGTCCTGTTGAAGGACATCTGGAACAATCCTACCTCTTGACTATTACAAATAAAGTAGCTATAAACATTCAAGTACAGGTTTTTGTGTGAACATAACTAGACAGACCCTGTTAACTCCTTTGCTCACAATCTTCTAATAGCATCTCCTCTCACTTTTTTAAAGCCAAATTGTCTTATAATGGTCTACAAAGCCCTACACAATGACTTCAAGCTCATCTCCAACCACTCACCCCTTGCTTACAACACATCAGCAACCCTAATCTTACTGTTCTTTCTCCAACAAACCAGGCACATTCCTGCCTCAGCACCTTTGCATTTGATGTTCCTTCAGCCCAGAATGCTCTTCCCACAGATAGCTACATGACCTACCCCCTCAGTTCCTTAAAGTCTCTGCTTAAATGTCAATGAACTGATTAGAGAGTATTTCCCTATATATAAAATATACATTCCCGTATATATAAAATATCAATCCCGACAGATCCTCCTACTGCTGCACTAGACAATCTCTATTTTCTTACCCTGTATTTCCCTCTCTATCATCAGACATGTTATCTATTTATTGATTCACTGTTTGTATTCTGTCACTAAAATCTAAATTCTACTCAAGCAGGGACTTTGTTTTGTCCACTGTTTTATCCTCAACACTTAGAACAAAGTGTGGCATATACTGAGCACTAAAAAAAAAAAAGCAAGTAAAATTAATTTCTAGGCTAAGGATAAACTCTTTTTTTTTAATCCTGGTGGCTGTGCATAACGTAATTAGTTCATTTTCATTGTTGTATAATATTCTAGTATATGAATACACCATATTTATTATAAGCTGTTAGTAAGTATTCTTTTATCTATCCTTGAGTACAGTTATACATTTATTTGGGGTATATATCTAAGAAATGAATTGCTGGATCATAAGCTAAGAGTATCTTCAACTCTACTATGTAATTCCTCACTGTTTTCCCTAGTGGTTGTACCAATGTGGTACTCCCATCAGCAATGTTGAGCAGTTCTCACTGTTCCACATCTTCACCAATATTTGATAGTGTCAGATTTTTTAACTTCAGCTATTCTGATGGGTATTTAATGACATCTTCCTGTGATTTGACATTTCATCGCTCCTCTTACTGAGACTGATCACCTTTTATATGTTTGAGTATGTTTATTAGACATTTGGATGTCATAATTTGCAAAGTGCCCATTCAAGACCTTTGCTAAACTTTCTATGGGTTGCTTGCCTTTTTCAAATTGACTTGGAGGAGTTTTTTGTTGACTTTGGATCTGGACCCTATGTCTGACGTATATGTGTCAAGGATCTTCTTCCATCTTGTCACTTCACCGTTCCTTCTCTCTTTATGGTGTCTTTTGATGAACTGAAGTCCTAAATTTTAGTGTAGTCTTCTCCTTTATGTTTAGCAGGATTTGTGGGCTATATAAAAAACTCTCAATACCCCCAAAGTCATAAAGCTATTGTCCTAGCTTATCTTTGTAAAGTTTCATTGTTTTACATTTCTCATTTAGATACACAGCACATCTGAATTTGATTTTTGTGATAAGGTAAGGTAAAGGCCAAGTTTATTTTTCTTATATGGATAACCAATTTTGCCAGCATCATTTATTGGCGAGACCTTTCTCCACTGCTCTGCAGTGTCACCATTGTCATAAATCAATGCCCACGCATGCATGGTCTGTTTCTGGATTCTCACATCTCTTCCATTGCTATATGTCTCTATCTTTGTGCCACTACTACACAGTCTTAATAACTGTAGCTTCATAATAGGCCTTGAGGAGGCACTACATATTTTTTTTTCCTCCAAGGTCGTATTTGTTGTTCTTGTCCCTTCACATTTCCTTATAAATTTTAGAATCACATTGTAATTCTACAAAACAGAAAGAAACCAGTTGGGACTCAACTGGAATTACATTGAATCTATAGACCACTTTGAGAACTGATATCTTTATAATACTGAATCTTCAAGCTGTGAACATGGTATGTCCCTATATTTATTTAGGACTTCTTTGTTTTCTTTCAATAATATTTAATAGTTTTCTCTGCAGGAGTTGTGTGGATGTTTTATTAGACTTATTTCTAGGTGTTTGATATTTCCAGATATATTTAAGTAGCATGTTTTAATTTTGGGGTTGTATTGCTGGTATATAGAAACACGACTGAGTTTTACACATAGTCTTTTTGTCCAACTAAACTCCTATAAAGTCTAATATTTTATCTGCAGGTTCTTTTGGATATACTATGTATATAATCCTATCCCCTTTAAATACTGAGACTTTTGTTTATTCCTTTCATACATTCTCTTTATTTTCTTACCCTATTGTTCTGGCTAGGACTTCCACAACAATGTTGAATAGAAGTGGGGAGAATAGACATCCTTGCCTCATTTCTAATCTTTGGGAAGAGTGGATGAAGGGATTCAGTATTTCCCCATTAAATAGAGTATTGATTGTAGTTTGTGTAGATGCCTCTAATCAGAGGGAGTTCCCTTCTATTCCTAGTTGGTGCCATCTCAGCTCACTGCAAGCTCTACCTCTCAGGTTCACACCATTCTCCTGTCTCAGCCTCCCAAGTAGCTGGGACTACAGGCGCCTGCCACCACACCTGGCTAATTTTTTTATTTTTAGTAGAGACAGGGTTTCACCGTGTTAGCCAAGATGGTCTTGATCTCCTGACCTCATGATGCACCCGCCTCGGCCTCCCAAAGTGCTGGGATTACAGGCGTGAGACACTGTGCCCGACCTCTGCCAATAGCTTTTTTATCATAAGTGGAATTTTATCAAATATTCTGTCTGTATCTATTGAGATGATCTTATGATCTTTCTCCTTGCTGTTAATTTGGTGAATTACATTGACTTGTTTTCAAATATAAAGGTAATCTTGCTGTCTGGGAATAAAGTCAACTCCATCAAAATGTTTTATGCATGATGTATATTACATGATTCAGTTTGCTAATACCATGTTTTATATCTTTAAATTTATGTTCATGAGTGGAATCCGCCTGTTATTTTCATTATTCATATGTCTCTTGTCAGGTTTTAGTATCAAGGTTATGCTAGTCTCATTAAAACAAGTTAGGGAGTCCCCTCTCTTTTATTTCCTGGAATAGCTTTTGTAAGATTCATGTAATTTCTTGCTTAAATGTTTATAGAAGATGCCTGTGATGCTTTCTTTGTGGAAACATTTTTTGGTTTTGAATTCAATATTTTGAATAATTATAGGACTACTAGGATTTCTATTTCTTATATTCATTTTCAAAAGCTAGGTTTTTATAAGAATTTGTTCATTCTATGTAAACTTTCAAGTATTCTATCATAAAGTTGTGGTGCTTATCCTCTTTTCTTTTTCTCTATGTCTTTGGCTCTGAAGTTGATGTCCTCTTTTTCATTCCTAACATTGCTTATTTACATCTTCTTTAAAACCAGGGTATTATCCATTTTATTAGTCTTTTCAATAAACCAAATTTGGCTTTGCTCATCCCTTCTATTTTACATTTGGTTTCTCTTTCATTAATTTCTACTCTTATCTTTGCTGTAAGTTTTTCCTTCTACTTCCTTGGGTTTATTCTGTTCTTAATGATGATGTTTTCCTAATGTCTTGAGATGGATGCTAAGCTCATCAATTTCCATATTTATATGCTTCTAAGGATATACATTTCTCTATAAATGCAGGTTTCCCACAAGTTTTGAATATAATATTTTTATCATTCGGTTAAAGATATTTTGTTTAATATCCATTGCAGATTTTGCTTTAGTATTTAGAATAATAATACTGACTTGTAAACATAGTTATCATTTTGCTATTGATTTCTAGCTTAATTGCACTGTAATCAAAAAACATTCTTTGAGGATTTCAGTACTTTTTAAATTGCTTTAAACCTCACTGTATGCAATTTTCACAAATTTCTTATGTGTACTTGAAAATAATGTGTATTCTGCAAATGTTGAACACAGTATTTTACCAAAAGACTTTTTTCATATGTTCACTTTACTGCTGAGAAACCTCCCAGAGTTGCCATTGCCCCTTGCTCCCACCAATGCTCAAAGATACGCCTTTAAGTATCTTATGGGGGCCTCATAGCTAATAAATGTGAGTCAGATGCAGGTCTTCTGGTGCCAAATCATGTTCCTGTTCTTCCCCACTTATTCTGCCTTTCCCAGGACTTTGTTTGGTGGGAAACATTTTAGAGATGAAGCAAGAGTTCCATAACCAAAGGATCTGTGGTCAAGTAGCTTTGGGAAATGCTGCAAGAAACCAATTTGTTTGTTCACTGTAGGACTCTGTAGACCTTACTATGCTACGGTGCCTTGTGGATCTCCAAAAGGTAAACACAGTACAGTTTCCCAAAGTTGTTTACACAGGAGCACTTTTTGTTTTATATAACTGCTATTAGGATTTAACCATGTGAGATATGCTCTATGATGGCATGTTGCTTCCTGTAGATGACATATGAATGTGTATATGTGGGTTTGTGTATATACAATATACTGTCATATGTATGGCAGTAACATCATCACTGGTTCAGACTTCAGGTGTCTGACAATTAGATTAACACATTATCCAGTTAATTGGTTTACTACATAATCAGATGACTTTTATACATCTGTGTAATTTAAAAACATGGAGAGAGCAGAAGAAATGTGACTGTGGTTATAAAAAGGTGACATGAAGGATCCTTGTGATGTTGAAAATGTTCAGGTGGAAATACAAACTTACTCAGATGATAAAATTGTATAGAACCTAATACACACACACACACACACACACATACACACACACACGAATACAAATAAAACTCAGGAAATCTGAATAATATTGATGGATTGTATAATATGTGTCAGTGTCCTTGTGATACTATACTATAGTTTTGCAAAATGTTGCTACATTTTGGCAAATTAGGAAATTAGGCAAAGTTTGCAACAGATCTCCCTTTATTAATTCTTATGACTGCATGTAAATCTACAACTATCTCAATAAAAATTCAACTTAAAAAATGGAGGCTGGGCACAGTAGCTTACACCTGGAATCCCAGCACTTTGGGAGGCCATGGCAGGTGGATCACCTGAGGTCAGGGGTTCGAGACCAGCCTAGCCAACTTGGCGAAACCCCATCTTTACTGGAAATTTAAAACTTAGTTGAGCGTGGTGGCAGGCACCTGTAGCCCCAGCTACTCAGGAGGCTGAGGCAGGAGAATCACTTGAACCTGCGAGGCAGTGATTGCAGTAAGCCGAGATACGCCACTGCGCTCCAGCCTGGGTGACAGAGTGAGACTCCATCTCAAAAAAAAAAAAGGAAAAGGAAAAGGTTAAATTATATTCTCAGCTTCAAAAAGGAAATGAAAACAATGACAACAAATTATATAAAACATTTTCCAAAATTTCCATTAAAAAAGTCAAACTCATAAAAGCAGAGTAGAATGGTGGTTCCCAGGGGCTTGGGAGTAAGAGTAGAGATGAGGGAGATGTTGGATTAAAAAAATACAAAATCTCGGCCGGGCACGGTGGCTCACACCTGTAATCCCTGCACTTTGGGAGGCCGAGGCGGGTGGATCACAAGGTCAGGAGTTCAAGACCAGCCTGGCCAAGATGGTGAAACCCTGTCTCTACTAAAGATACAAAAAATTAGCTGGGCATGGTAGCGCGTGCCTGTAATCCTGGCTACTAGGGAGGCTGAGGCAGGAGAATTACTTGAAATCAGGTGGCAGAGGCTGCAGTGAGCCGAGATTGCGCCATTGCACTCCAGTCTGGGTGACAAATTGAGACTCCATCTCAAAAAAAAACAAAAACAAAAAAATACAAAATCTCAATTAGATAGGAGATACGAGTTCAAAAATTCTGTTGTACTACATGTTGACTGTAGTTAATAATGCATTATAAACTGGAAAATCGGCCGGGCGCGGTGGCTCAAGCCTGTAATCTCAGCACTTTGGGAGGCCGAGACGGGCGGATCACGAGGTCAGGAGATCGAGACTATCCTGGCTAACACGGTGAAACCCCGTCTTTACTAAAAATACAAAAAAAAATCTAGCCGGGCGAGGTGGCGGGCGCCTGTAGTCCCAGCTACTCGGGAGGCTGAGGCAGGAGAATGGCGTAAACCCGGGAGGCGGAGCTTGCAGTGAGCTGAGATCCTGCCACTGCACTCCAGTCCGGGCGACAGAGGGAGACTCCGCCTCAAAACAAAAAAAAACAACTTGAAAATCACTAAAAAAGTAGATGTTAAGTACTTTCATTGCAAAAAATAACAAGAATGTGAGGTACTACATATGTTAATTAGTTCAATTTAGCTATTCCACAGTGTATACATGTTTCAAAATATCGTATTGTACACCATAAATACATATAATTTTATTTTGCCAATTAAATTTTTTTTTTACTTTCATTAACAGTGGCTAAATACTTTGGTGTTTTCAAGAGTAAGCTGCATTTCTCTGGGAAATATTCACTTATGCAGAATAAATTTTGCCTTAACAATGGTGGAAGCATGAAATGTCCAGTTAATGTTGCAGCCAGCACAGGCCTCCCCAATCAGCTCCTGCTCAGAAAACAGGCCAAGGAAGACTATGCAAAAATATCCAGAGCACGGGCTCGAAGGGAAAATTCCTAAAAATAAAGGGTGATCACAGTGTGGCATGTGAGTTTATTTATTGTCTGCTTGTCCTATTTTTTTCCAAGAGTATAACCTCACGGATAAGAACACAGGCTCAGAATCAGACAAAAGTAGAAGTGAGTCCCAGCTCCACCACCTACAAACTGGATGATCCTGAACAATTACCATTCTCAGTTTTCTCACTTGGAAAATAGGAATGATAATAGTTCTTACACCATTGGTCTATTGTGAGGAGTAAATGAGAACATGAACTTAAACTACTCAGCTGGTGCCAGACACACAGTTTGTGTTTATTAAAAGTAGCTATCACCATTTCTAGAATTAAAATCGCATTTCTGAGGAGAATACAAGCTACCATGACAGAATGTAAACAATAATATAATTATAAAATAAAAATTAAAGGAAACCAAAGAACTTATGTTTTTCTAGAAAAAAATATAACTACAATGTTGGCTCAGGAAAATGTACAAGATATTAATACACCAATACCCATAGATGCTACAGAAAAGACAGTCAATGATCTATCCCCCTCTCCAAAAAAAAAAAAAAAAAAAGTATGGGCCAAGAAGATAGTATGCATAGGTAAATTGTCCTAAGACTTCAGCAAGCAGATTATTCTGAGGCTATCCATCAGAGTATAGTAAATAAAGTTTTGGCCAGGCATGGTGGCTCACGACTGTAATCCCAGCATTCTCGGAGCCAAGGCAGTAAGATTGCTTGAGCACTGAAGTTGGAAACCAGCCTGGACAACATAGTGAGACCCCATCTCTATACAAATAAAAATTTAAAAAAAAGAAAAGAAAGTTGCCCAGTTCTTTTACAAGGTTAGGTTTAACCCATATGCCAAATCTGCCCCCACACACATACACTCAAAAACGGACCAACCACACTTTTGGACATAGAGCAGAAATTCACTGTAATATATTATCAAATCAAATTTGGCAGACTATTAATAGAATAATAAACAATGGATTTTTGGTAAGCAGACAGCTGAGCTGGTGTAAGCAGAAATGAAAGGCTGTTTTGCCATAAGTCTTCCCATGCCCTGGGCATCAGCTGCTTTGTTAACAGAAGAAACAGAGTGTCAGTTAATGCAACTACTCAGTTCCACAGATTGGTCAGTCAAGTGTACTATTAAAACAGAGTTAACATATGCAGGTGTGTGTATGTGGGGTGCGCGGCTTGGGGGTGATAGAGAGTTGAAAGAACTTATGCTGAATAAAGTATTTCACACCCTTTTTAACTTAATATTTTCACATAAGCTTATCTTTCATGAAGATCCTTGAAACAACTGGCTACCATTTCTTCTTCTTATGCATATACCATTATTGATTTACTAATCCCTTTGTGTTAGGTATTTAAGTTCTCTTTCTCAATGCTAAAAATTACATTGCAATAAACATAGTCCTGGCTAATTCTTTGTTCATATTTCTGGTATTTCCTTAGGACCTACTTTTAGAAGTAAAATTATTATACCAACCATTGCAACACTTTTTGAATTCTTTTTTTTTTTTTTTTTTTTTTGAGGCGGAGTCTCGCTCTTTCGACCGGACTGGAGTGCAATGGCCGGATCTCAGCTCACTGCAAGCTCCGCCTCCCGGGTTTACGCCATTCTCCTGCCTCAGCCTCCCGAGTAGCTGGGACTACAGGCGCCCGCCACCTCGCCGGCTAGTTTTTGTATTTTAGTAGAGACGGGGTTTCACCGTGTTAGCCAGGATGGTCTCGATCTCCTGACCTCGTGATCCGCCCGTCTCGGCCTCCCAAAGTGCTGGGATTACAGGCTTGAGCCACCGCGCCCGGCCCACTTTTTGAATTCTTAATACACATTAAAAATCTTGATGCATTTGCCCTAAGTGCTCTTGAAAAACGTGGCATCATATTATACTTCTACTTTTTTTTCTACTACAGTCTTAGTAGCATTTAAGTGTTCTCTTTTCTGAACCCATGTTAATGCAATGGGTCAAAAATGGCAATATCATGTTGTTCTTTTAATTTAGCACTGTTTGATAAGCAGCAGAGGTAAACTTTCTTCCCCATGTTTGACAGCCAGTTTCTTTGCTGTGTTGTCTTTACTTGAGTGAAGACAAACTCTGAAATCTGCTGCCTTATAGAACTCTCTCTACAGAGTGATTTTTCTCAGTACAAAGTCTCCAGAGCATACGTGCTGTGAGACACACGGTCCTCGGCCAGCCATCAGCCAAGTACCTGGCTGGTGTAATGATGAAGAGCTGGAAACCCGAGTACCTCTTTGCAAAACCACTTTCATAATGACCAGCCCTCTGAATGGATGCAGATATAGGCAGGATAAGCCAAGAGAAGGATAAAGTGAAAAGGCCATATGTGAGGGCTTTTAATTGCCACAGACTGGAAACACTATTACACTTGTTTTTAATCTCCCCACTCTCTGTTCATCTCTCTCCTTTTAATTTTCCTAAATGGCCCAGCCGCTGCTGTTGAGGAGAAGGTATTTAATATGGGTGAGGATTTAGCTGTTCCTCCAGGAACAGGCTGGGCCACCGCTTTTGAAATGTCATCTTGATTTGCTGCTTCCTCACTAAGTAAGAGACTTAATAAGGCTTAGGAGATGATTCTGGAAACAAACCTCCCTAATGAAATGGCCCAGGGTCTCACCCACTATTGTAGCTCTAGAGACAGCTGCCCTGGGAACAAGAGCTACTGACAGGAAAGGAGGCTGGAAACTGAAGGACTGTCCTCTCAACCCCCTCTGTATCTCCCATCTTGGCTCCTGCCACTCAGAACCACACCAAGTTCCCCTGGCCTGCCCTGTGTCTGTCTGTCTGTCTCTCTCTCCCCTGCCCCCACCTCCCCTCTTTCTCCCTGGGTCAGATGAGTCTCCTCCAAGTTCACCCAGCACTCTACACTTACATCTCTGCTAATATTTATTCCACAATGTTGGAATTACCTGTTAACTCTCCCACTTTCCCTTCCTCCTACATCCACTCCAAACCATAAGCTCTCTGAGAATAGGAATATGTCTAATTTGCCAGGATACCTTGGTACCAGACAGAGTGTTCATTCCAGAATAACTGCTCAATAAGTAATTGGTGAATGAATGAATTAATTACTCACCAGATAACCTTTAACATCTCTTTGTTACAAGTCAGCTATGGCTCAATTTTCTTATCTATCAAACAGGAATACACATTCCTGCTGGAATCCCTTAGAGAGGTACTGTGAACGATTACAAGAGGGCTACGAACAGTTTGTTTTCAAAGGATACAATCATGCAGGTGGTGTACTTCCCAGAATATCTGAACAAGATGGTGTGTGGGATCTAGGATCAGGCCTGAGCTCTGCCTACCAAGCCATGTGCCCTAGTTCATGGCTGTGTTTGGCTCAGGGTACCACCAAAGAGACACTAAACAATCAAGTGGCAGAATTACTTGGCCATTTTGCATGAACCAGCCTCTGTCATTGGCTGCTCAACTGCTAGCTCCACAGAATCTGCCAGGTCAAATGATGCAACTGGCAGGCTGCTTGCACCACAGCCTGGACCTGCTTCAAACCCCTTTCATGCTCTGGGCCCCACTAAAAGCTGTGGGCTTCCCTTATACCCCATAACTGGATCAGGCTAGTATTCCTCAATGCACCAAAGTATTCCTCTAGTGACAGGCTAGAACCAACAGGAGCCTGTCAAGCATTATACTATTTCTGCCAGAAGGTGCAAGAGACCATTGTCCTTTGGAAGCATATTCCAGCATGCCTCTGACCACTAAACCCCTAGAAATTCACAGATGTAGAAGGCCTCTGTACCTTCATAGAATTAATCTCCATATGTTATTCCAGCACCTCCAATCTACTTGCCATTTCTTGCTCATCCAGTTCAATTAACATGTTGTTATCAATACAGTGAACCAACATGATGTTCTTCAGAATGTCCACATCCCTTTGGACTATATTGTAACATAAGGTGAGAGAAATAACATCATCCTAAGGCAAGACCATAAATGTATACTGTTGACTGTCCCATGTCAATCCAAACTGACTCTACTCCTGCTTCATGATGGCTATGGAAGAGAACACGACTGCCAGACTGATGTTCACACATCACCCGCTGTAGACTGTTTCTTATCTACCAAGGACAGCACATCTGGCTCCGCAGCTGCAATGGGAACTATACTTAATGTTGAAATAAAAATAAAGACTATCTGACCACAGTTTGATGGCTGGGTTTTACTGCCAAACAAGGAACCTGATGTGGCACAAATTCTAGGTGAGTTCTAGGAAAGAAGAGAAAGAGGGAAGATGTGTCAAAGCCAAAAGACTGAGAATTGTTTCTGTCCTGTATTAGGAAATCAAAATCTGAGTGAGGCTGATTGGTGGAAACTAACTGGGCTCTTCTGTTGTGTAAGCATTAGAAGTGGTTTGCTGTATGATCTGCTGAGTACCTGTGGACCTTGCCTCAGGATCATGACGTCCCCTTCCTTTGTGATATTCCTGAGTCAGGAAGATCTCATCCCCAGGTCTGACCAGTTTCATCAGGCTAGGTGGCCCGGTCAGACTTTATCACTGGTTAAGTATGTGGTAACAGTATTGTCCATCAGAATCCAACAATACATACTACAGTAGGTGCTAGGCTGGTGAATAAAATAGGGTAGGTCATTTTTTTGGTTCTTGGTCTTAGCACAATCTCAGTCAAATGTCAGTACCTCCCAAGATGAGGTATTTTTTTAAATATACTATCTTGGTCAGGGAGAAGGGCAGTTTCAGAGCCTTTTACTTTTCTTTTCTCACGAGTTGAGTTGTTACTCAACAGGTCAAGGATCCAATGTGAGGGTTCTGCAAACTACCAAGAAAGTCCACTCTAATTATACATTTAGTGCCTGGGGAAATGGCCACCAGTTGGATCCATGGATCCAGTGGACCCACTATGAGCTAGATCAAGGCAAGGACTTCCTTTATTAGATGGACTTCATGCATGGACCTCACGTGTTCCCATTCTAGAAGAGTTATTATGGCCCACTGGGTTCCTGGGTATCAATGTCAGTTCAGACCCTGTGAAAAGGCTGAAAAATGTTTTCAGGTTTTTGAGAAGTCTGAGTATTCTTCTCAGTGCACGGTTACCTCAGTAAATGGCCATAAGCCACTCTGAGAAAGATCTGGCATCATTACTACTGAATATAGCTGTTTCGGAGTTGCAGGGTCCTTCCTCACAGGGACCCAGCCTTTCCTTCAGTCAATGGAGTGTGGCCCTGAGAAGTAGCTCAGGTCTGAAAAATGGGCAAAATCAAAACTTTTTATTGGGCCAGTTGCTCTCCACCTCCCAATCAACCCCTTAACTTATATTGATACACAGTATATACATTAAAGAATACCTGTGTTTGCTGCCCCTCTGTCTTGGAAGGAAGACCTTGGTCCTTTAACCATCTCCATAGTGTTACTTAGGCAGGGCCTTCCTGTGCCACTTGGGCTTTGCCGCTCACTGCCATAGTTAGGTCCATCTTGCTTCTGATAGTTAAGCACTGCCATTTGGCCTCTAGCATTTGGGATTCTATCCTTCCCCACTGCTATAAGGGTGCCCAGTGCTGTAACAGCATCTGTTAGCCTCGGTCCTGGTCTGACCCACTGAGCTTTTCAATGATGCCAAATGTCCCTCTCAGCACATTCCTTCTCACTCTGGTAAAGAGAATGTCCTCTTGGCCCTCCCATGGAACATAGTTGACTTTTTCCAACCTTAAATAGTACATCCACTCTATTCTGTAAGTGTTTTGATTCCTTCTACACTGTCTACCACAGCAGTTTGCCATGTCTACTTCACTTAGCGTGGGTTGTCACTTTTGCCAAGTTTCCAAAAGCCATCCTGGCAGCATATTGGCATCATCTCCTGGGTTCTTTGCCAGTATATCAAATCCCATATGTGCTGCCATAGCAATAAACTGTCCCCTATCTAGCTTTATATTCTGCCTTTCATAATGTAGCACCTTGATCAAATTCATGCACACTCTCCCATCCCCTTCCACTCATGGAACAAATGAGCCAGATCCTACCACCAGCATACAGTCCCTCTCCTCCCTTAGCAGGCCCAGCTCCTCTCCAGTCTGGCTCCTCTGAGATTTGACCTTTATTGGTCTGGTTGGAGGAGGAGAAGTGTGGATGAATCCCAAGAGGATTAAGCATTGTTTTATACAGCATCTGCCTCATTTAATTGGAGGCTTCTACATAAGCCTCAAACAAGGTGTGGGAGGGGAGGGAGGATAATTGCCTTCTAATAATAGAGAGGGGGCACTTCTGCCTAGCAGCTTCAGAAGAATCTGGAAGTTCAAGGTTCTCAATTGTATCTACCCAGATTTGCCCATCTCAAGAACCTGAGGCTTGGTGTGCAAGGCTCACTGGGATTGAGAATTCAACTTCTGTAGTTCTGCTACTCTTACAATTAAGCCTCGTCTTCTGCTTTGTCTGCCCTCTGGCTGCATAAGATTAGTGTTTGCTTAAATGATGCTCACAAGGCTCTCTTGCTTTTCCATTTTGCCTTAAATTTGTAATTAGTTACCCAAAGCCTGCCATTATCTCTCTTCAACAAATGAACGGCATTCGGCAACAACCACCCAATTCTATTGTCCTCATAGTTATCATTTCCCTCATTCCTCGTAAGTGCCAGAAATAATAAATCAACCCAAATTGCCTGCCAACATTCTACCCCAGCTCACCAATGTGCAAGTTTTAGCAACTGCACCTCTACGGCACACCAGGGGCCATCTGTGGGCCCACCTGTGATGGGGTCCTCATTGTCAGCCAGCTGGCAAGGGACCATATTTTAGAGTCTAATTCACAGGACCACTCAGCGAGCCAACTGTTTTAGATTGGATTTCCTAAAAAGACTCTGAGACAGAGCTATACGCAGAAGTTCTCTTGGGGGTGTTCTTAAGAGAGATGTCAGGAAGGATGTAAGGAAGGTAGAATAAGGCAGAGAAAGAAACTGACCACAGTGCAGTTTGCAACCAAGGCTTCAGCTGATCCTGCCAGCTGGGCCTTGGTATTTCCACACCAGCCAGTCATTGGCCCATGGGCCACCCTGGGAGGGGACATACCCTTAGATAAGACAGTTTTCTACGATAGAGGGAAAGGCTCAGTGAGGGATGCAGCTGTGAGCCATGAGCAGCAATATCTCCAGCAGCTGGGGGATGACGTGTCAGCCCTGAAGAGATCTGAGTGGAGCACCATGGCACCCCACAATAATGTCAGTAGGAGTTTGTGATGGCAGGGATTACTGTGGTTCCAGGGCTCATCCCAGTTTTCAGCCTCCTTTACCCAACTCCCTAAAGGCCCCGCCATCTGTGGACTCCCGGGCCCTAGGGCCTTGGCCTACCCACCATAGGGTAATTGCACACTTCATTGTAGGGATTGGTGGGATTTCAGGAACTGATCCCTAAGCAGCTGCCACCCAAATGGAGATACTAAGGCCCACTGCTCTCTGAGTCAAATCACAGTATAGGTAGGGGTGAGAGACAGCATTGGGAGTTTCTGTCCCCACATGTATGGGTAAACAGAAGCTCCTGCCACTAACAGCTCCCTGCAGAGTTTGCACTAGGGAATGGGAAGATTCAGGCTAAAGGCCCCTCTTCCAGGTGTCCTCACATTGCCTATGACTCTAACACTGTTTGAGTGCTCCCTTCACTATCTCCTACAATGTAACAGGACCTGCCCTTCATACAGCACATGAAGTTCTGCTGTGCCCCAGACAATGAGCTTCTACCTTGCACCAAGCCCTAAGCCAAGCACCCCGCACATATGGTATCATTTAACCCTTGTAACAATCCCTTGAGAGCGTTATTATTGTTCCCATTTAGAGATAAAGAAACTGAGGGTCCAAGAAGTGAAAGGACTTTCCAGCTGCATTTTCTCCCCTCCACTCCCCGACACCCTGCACTGCACTCTGAAAACCTACCTGGTCGGAGTGTGAGCTCCCAGGGCTGAGGCCCTGTCCCTTCACTCTCTGTTGGGTCTTGTGTGGCCACCTATCTGGCTCAGGCATAGCTCAGTGAAGCCTTGGAGGATGGTTTAGGAGCATCCCAGTGATTGTGAGGGCAAGACCACTCTTTTAGGGTGACCAATCATCCCAGCCTGCCCAGGAATGACTGAGTTTTTCTGGGACTCTGGACTTTCACCCTACTCTTTTCCCACTCTTGTCCCTATTCTCAAAAGAAAGAAGGCAGTTGGTCTGTGATTATGGATGTGGTTGGCCTCAACGAGGGGAGCACTGGCCTCAAACCCAGGCACTGCTCTCCCACCAACAACCTCCCTCTCCAGCAGCCTGACCAACTCTTGCTCTACCTTTCAGTTTTAACACGTGTCATCACCCCAGAGGCTGTGTCATGTTCCCCACAAAGAACCCTGTGCTTCTGTCTACTCCTATACCAAGCATGCACCCACCTCCACCTCCAAACCAGACCATAAGCTCCAACAGGGCAGCGCCATGGCCACTGCTGGCCTGGCAGACAGAAGAGACTCCAAGATGTTTGCTGAGTAGATGAGTAAGTGGATGAGCAAATGGTGTTGAATTGCTCCTTAATTGTTGTCTGTTCCCTACCTATTTATCCATGTAGTATTTTTTGACGCCCCTCCCCGCAGCCAGACTACCAGCTCAACTGAAAACTGAGGCTGGATCTTTCTTTGGGTCTTCCCCATAGTGCTAAGCACATGCACACAGTAGGGCACATAGTAGGTGCTCAGGAAAGGCTTTGAATGGATGCTTAAGGACACCTCCTGCCTGCAGTAAACTTTCTCAGGCTCCCCAGAGCACAGCAGATATGACTGTGGCTTTTTTAAATACTTCACACCCTAATCTGCATCAGTGGCTGCCTTTGAGCCCAGCACCCAGCTTGGCTGATTCTCTGCAGGTCAAAGCTGTGCCTGATTGAAGAGGTGGGGGGGTCAAGTACACTGGGAAGAGCTGGAGGAGTTCCTGCAGTGTTTCCTCTAATCGAGAGTAGAACTTGTGTCGGGAGATGCCAGCACCTGCAATTTCAGCTGGCTGCGCCTCTTAAATGACAGTGGTCTTGGATTCTGAATCTGGCATACCTGTTCATCTGTTTGTCTACGTCTTGGGGCATCTTCAGCTCTTTCACCCACTCCCTTCCCCACACATCTCATTGGCCCTCTGTAGGCACCAGGTCCCATCCATATTCATAAAGATGAAGCCAGTGGAGCAGCTGTTCTGTTCCCTGGGGCCTGATGTTCTAAAGGGGAACAATGACTATTCATGAGTGTGCTTAACTGAGTTGACAGATGCTCATAGCGGACTGGACTCACTGTTCCCTGCAGTCTTCACTGACCTCAGTGTATACTGACAAGCCCAAATTCCACCCCTAGGCAATGCTCTGGTTTCAGACTGAGATTTGAAGATAAAAGTTAAGAACCTAGTTCAAGGGGGGCCCCTGGAAGGCACCAAAAGTTGTAGAAACCCTTGAGTCTACCTATTCAAACGGTTTGTTTTGCAGGGACCACACATACATACACACACACACACACACACACACACAGCCTTCAAACTCCTCTGACCTGTCTTCATCACCTAACCAGTTTTCAACATACCCCACCCATGTCTACCTGCTCAGCTCAAGTCAGGGGTGTAGCTCAGAACATTCATACCTCACCATCATTCCCAGTAGTAAGCCCCTGTCTCCTTAAATTGCTTACCTGCCTATCTGGATTAAATCGAGCACCTGAAATGGGCCAGACATCATGCCCATTTAACTTAGTGCTCAAAGTTTATATATTAAATAATTTAGTGTTCAAAAAGAGTACTCTGTGTATTAGCTCCACTTTACAGATAAGAAAATCGAGTCTCAGAGAGGTTAAATGACTTACTTAAAGATACACAGTGGTGAAACCAGAATTTAAAACTAGGTCCTCTGATTCCAACCACCGCTCTTTCCACTACACTGCTCTAATTACATTTAAACATCACACATAACTGACCACCACTGCCTCTTTGTGCACTAAGACCTCCTCCCACACACCTTTCACTTTGCTCTGTTACCCAAAGTCAGGTGGCAACTCTGACTCTGAGTCTTCTTCATGCCAGTCATTGAGTCCTTTCCATCCACCTCTCCAGTTCCTCTCCCATCCTCCTCATTCCATTCCCACTGCCTCTGCATGGGAGAGTCCTCACCAGCTCTCACTGGGTAACCATCACAACCTTCCCTCCCCGCCCTTCCAATGTCATTACCCCATTCATTCCCTCCCCACAAAACCTCAGACTTTCTGCCTTTCTGTACTAGCCCTGCCCCTCCTAAGTAAGCCTTGCTTTCTCAAAACTCTGCAGATGACAACAGTGCTGCCCACACTCCCTGCCTGTGAATTCCTAGTCATCCTTCAAAACTCAGTTTGAATGTCACTTCTGCTGAGAAGCACCCACCCCAGCTCTCCCAGGCAGGGATGGGTGCCCATCCGTTGACCTTTTTCAGTATCCTATACTTAGCCCTGTCTCATGTCCTTTGCCACTCACTAATGCAATCACTTAGTGTATGTGTATGTGTCTTCCCTACTGCTCTCTATCTCTTATCTGTCTTTGGCATTTTGTTTTGTGTGTGTGCATGCATGCATGTTTGACCTTGGGTGCAGACAGTTGTGTTAAATGTGCTTCTCAGTTTCATAGAACTCCATCATCACTGGCCCATGAAGGCCTCTCTCTTTTATCCCTATTCCCACCCTCCTTCCCCTCCTCCTCCTATTTGTCTCTGTGTGCCCAGGGCCTAACATAGAACACAGAAGGGTGCTCAGCAAATGTTGCTGGGTGCAGAAGATGGGTGGCAAATTAGTCATACACCCCATTTAATCCCGCCCCTTGGAGATTTCATCAGTCAGCCAAAGTGGAGAACGGTATGGTTTAACTGGCAAAGCCAAGGAAATGAGAGTTATTGAACAAGATCAAAGTCTTGTTGTTTGAAGGCCTGGCTGTTGCAGAAGACATAAAAAGGTCAAGAGTTTGAGACCAGCCTGGCCAACACGGTGAAACCCCGTCTCTAGTAAAAATGCAAAAATTAGCCAGGCATGGTGGCATGCGTCTTATAATCCCAGCTATTCAGGAGGCTAAGGCAGGAGGATCACTTGAGCCCGGGAGGCAGAGGTTACAGTGAGCCAGGATCGTGCCACTGCACTCCAGCCTGGGTGACAGAGTGAGACTCCATCTTAAAAAAAAAAAAAAATGTACACATCAGAGGCCAGTTTATCATTTGGTGACTGCAAGGTAAGATTTTTTATGCAAATTTATTTCAATCCAACAAGCCCAAGATAAAACTCTCAGCTCTTCATCCAAAAGGGCACTGGCCTCCCCAGGAGTCACCTGAGAGGCCATTCCCTTCCTTCTAAAGACACTACTATTGTCCATAGATCATTGCTCCCTCTAGACAACTATCTGGAATGCTTGTCTAGGCAGTTCACTGATCACCCACAAGAGCACTGTCAGAATTCTGAAGCCACAATTCTTTTTGGAACAAAAATATGTCCCAGAATTTTTTTTTTCGTTTTTCTTTTCTTTTTTTTTTTTTTTTGAGACAGAGTCTCACTCTTGTCACCCAGGCTGGAGTGCAGTGATGTGATCTTGGCTCACTGCAACCTCTGCCTCCCGGGTTCAAGCAATTCTCCTGCCTCATCCTTGAGTAGCTGGGATTACAGGCGCCTGCCACGGCACCCGGCTAATTTTTGTACTTTTAGTAGAGATGGGGTTTTGCCATGTTGGCCAGGCTGGTCTCGAACTCCTGACCTCAGGTGATCCGTCCGCCTTGGCCTCCCGAAGTTAAATATGTCCCATAATTTAATCAATGTGGTAGGCTGTAGACAAAAAAAAAAAAAAAACACAGTCATAATTCTTCACTCTTCCTTGTATCCTTTGCCATGTGACTTGTTTTGGCCAATAGGATGCCGGCAGGAATGATGCAGAGGCTTGAAATGAACTTGCACACTGGGGTTTCCTTCTCTTTATGCCTCTGCCATTGCCAAAAGAAAATGCCCCAGCTAGCCTGCTGGAGGATGAAAGACAAGTCAAAGAAAGCCAAGTAGCCCAGATATCCCAGACGAGGCCATCCTTGCCTGGCATCACCCAGCTCCACCCTAGGTATCTCAGCAAGCTCAGCCAAGATCAGCCAACAGCAGATGCATAAGTAAGTCCAGCCCAGATCAGCTGAACCACTGCAAACTCATGAGCTAAATAATGTTACTGTTGTATGTCCCTGAGGCTTTTGTGGTTTCTTTTGCATCAATACTGTGGTAATTGATACCCAAAACAATCAACACACACACACACACTTAATTGATCTGACCTTTGGGACTTCATAGAGGCCAAATCTGCAAGATTTGACTCAATTAAAGGCACTGAAATGAATTTATTAAAGGTTCTGAAGGCGGTCACTTAGAGGAAACCACCCAAAAGCATAGCATAATGACAACATCTTTGAACAAGTATAGAGCCTAAGGGAAACTACTTTAAAAAGGCAACATGTAAATGCTGGCATTTTTGCCCCTTTACCTGTGAAAATACCTCATATTTGCTGAGTATCCCCTAGTGTGACTTCTGAAAGCAAACCAATATTTTTTTCTGTACCAGAGATAGCCCCATATGGAAGTCTGTGAATACAATTAATGAACATCACCATATCTAAACCATGCACTAATGTTTTTCTCTTTGGAAATACTAGATGCCTACGGATATCTGCAGAGAACTGCTGGATTAGTGGAAAAGTACTTGAAAATCTGTTAACAGGCTACTGTGAAACTCAACTAACCATTATCTTTGGGATTTGGGGCACAAGTGACAGAAACTAAGGCATATGTTTTCCATCCCTACACCCCATCACACATACAAAAAAGGAAGGTCTTTGTGACCTAAAAATGTAGTCTGCAAATGTTCAAAGCCTGTTTGTCATTACATCTCCTCTGAAGATGAGCAGAGCTTGCACTTTTAAGTGCAAATGTCTAAAGGGTCTCCAGACTGGGAAGAGCCATATCTCAGCCAGGCTGGGTGCTGGTACTTGCACACTCCAGCTGGTGCCCTCCCCAGCAGGCAGCTGTACTCACAAGCTGGACTCATGAGGACCTTGTACCACCATCCCAAGACCAGGTCCAAATACTGGGACAAGGGAGGTACTGGTTTTGAGGAGCCAAGTGGGGTATTTAGAAGGATAGGGGACCACTGGAGAGAGAGCTGATACAGTTCTGTGGCCATGCACATGGGCTTTGGAATCTCACTTGGTTCTAAGCTGATCTGCCATTCACTTGCTGTGTGACCCTGGGGAAGTCACTACATCCTTTCAGCCTCAGTCTCCTCAGCCTCAGTGTCCTCAAACACAAGAACAGTGACACTTTCCTTGGAAGGCTGTCATGGTAGTTAAATCAGAAAATGGATGTGGAGTAATTAGCATTGTCCCTGCACACAGTAAACACTCTATAAAAACTGTGATTAGAATATATAGACACATTTGGCTTGACTGGGATGAGAGCTGTTTTAAGCAACAGAATTACGAACCCACCAACAGTGTTACTGCAACAAGCCAAGGACCCACGGGATAAATCCTGTAGCTAATGATGCATTGACTGTGCCAATCAACAGGTCCCTACTTCTGTCTGCTCAGCAGGCCCCCAACTGTCTCCTGTCCGTTTCTCAAGAGCTGCAAACTGGGAAAACAGCCAAATGAACAAAAAACTCATTAGAATTGTGTCAAAAGTAGGAATAAAATTGTTCTGAATAAGCTCTGAATTTGTGAGGATCATGCTCAGACCATGGACTCTGAGGCTCAAAGCTGTCCTTTCCACTTCTTTCTTGAGCACATTCCCATTTATTAAGCACCTGTTACATGCCAGGCACTGTGCTAGGTGCATGACAAGCATTATCTCATTTAATTCTTCCAAGGACATTTTAAGATGTTTTGTATATGAGGAAATGAGGCACAGCGCAGGTAAGTCATGTGCCCAATGTCACACAGCCATTATATGGCAGAGTCAAAAATTGAAGAGAGGTCTGTGCATCTCCAAAGCCCACACTCCCATTTCTGCCTGTTGCTGACATGACCCCCACACTAAACCATCTAGATAAATGACCCTGTAAGGCCAACACAATGTGCACTCAGAGTAATGAACATGAGCCCTTTCTCATCAGTACTTTAATGATGTTTCCTAAGCTGTAGCAGTCCAATTTCTACCTCCACAATGTTTGCCACATCCACATACCTTTTCCTTTTACATTATCTTCCGATTCCTTTCATCAAATCATCTCACTTTTTTGACTAAACTTTATTTTAAAAGAAAACCTTTTGCATTATCACAGTTCATATCACTTGCTATAATTAATTAAAATTTAAATACATAATTAAATGTAAAAGGTCATCTGAATATCACTTAAAATCAGCTTGTGCACTACATACTACATACCATGTCTAGTGAAGCTCTGCTATAAACATCATTCTCTCATATGTATGCATACATTTTTATATATACATATGTAGAACTTTTATTATGGAAATTTCTTATGAACAGTTTCAAAACAAAAGTGAAAAGAATAGTGTAATAAACCCACGTACTGATCACTCAACCTCAACAATTACCAACTTATGCCTGTTCCTGTTTCATCTGTACCTCAACCCACTTCCCCAACCTCCCTATTATTTTATTTTATTTTTATTTATTTATTTTTTTTGAGACAGAGTCTCATTCTGTCGCCCAAGCTGGAGTGCAGTGGCGCGATCTCAGCTCACTGCAAGCTCCGCCTCCCGGGTTCACGCCATTCTCCTGCCTCAGCCTCCTGAGTAGCTGGGACTACAGGCACCCAACACCAAGCCCGGCTAATCTTTTGTATTTCTAGTAGAGGTGGGGTTTCACCATGTTAACCAGGATGGTCTCGATCTCCTGACCTCGTGATCCGCCCGCCTCAGACTCCCAGAGTGCTGGGATTACAGGAGTGAGCCACTGCGCCCGGCTCTCCCTATTATTTTAAAGAAAATCTGAGACATCATATGATTTCATTCACATATACAACATTCTTGACAACAGAAAACATGTGAAGAATGTTTGGTAGATGCCAGACAAGTAAAGCATAGCAAACTCACACTTATATATCTACAGTAACCACAACTTTGAGACTCTTATCCCCGTCTTCAAGGTGGAGGGAAAAGGGAAGTGGAAGCATAGGCATGAAGGCAACTTACCCAAGGTCCCACAGCTGGTAAGTGGCAGAGCTGGGACTGAACTCAAGCAGTCCATGGCCTTAACCTACAACACTGTTTCTTGGCCTAGGTGAATGCAACATGATTTTCCCTTTGCATAGAGCTGGCCCAGAATGAGTTTCCTGGAGTTGGTGTGCAGATCCCATCACCTTTGCTTTCCCATCTCGGCACCCCGGCCACATCACCATCAGGTTACCAGAGAGGAGCTGCTGCCTCGAGACATGAGGCAGGAAGGGTGGACACTGAGGTCCCTGCAGCTTCTGCTGAGGGCAGAATGTGGGGCCAGGATGTAAGGCATGAGCTCCTGGACTGGGGGAATTAAAGACAGTGTGTTGCAGCTGATACAGATACAGAAGTTGACCCTTGATAATCATTTAGTACTTGATGCCATTGCTTTTCTTTTCAGCCTACACTGTCTTCACACAGGCACTGATTTCTCCAAGGCCTTGTTTCCTGAGAAGGTGGCTGCTGCCTAGGTTGGCCTTGACTGCACGGGGATCAGGCAGGGAGGAATGCCTTTTGTCTTGATTGAAACCCTCCACATTCGTTTGCTTTCAGCAGCATGCAGAGTCCTGGTTTAAAGAGGGGGTGAGAGGGCTTAAATGTCTCCAAAGGTTTCTGAGATGTGGGATTTCTCAAGGGAGGAAGGGTGATGATTTCAGAGTAAAGGAATCAAAAGCACATGTACTGCCTTTCTCCACGCATACAGAGTGACTTAAATACGAAGGGAAGAAAGCGTTAGGAAAAACAGTTTTGAGTTTCGTTGAACCAACATTGGAAAAATGCAGCAAGACCCTTTCCAAATCCAAAGCAGAACCGTGTCCTTCCACCTCTTTGGAAAACTCTTCTGGTCTGGAAACCAGGTCTCCTGGGGCTGCCAAGAGTCCCCAGCCTCAGCAGAGAACCTCCCCCTACTTCCTCTGACAGAGAAGCAGATGGTCTCAAAGCCACCCTCCCTAACCCAAAAGACCATTGAAGGGGGGCAGGGAGACTGTGCCAAGGCTGGCAATTCCCCTTGGCAGAATCCTCTCTTTCCTTGTCTCTGGTGCCCAACAGAGGCAAGAACGTGTGCGGGCCCTTGACTGGGTAGTTCCATTAGGAAGCAAGAAGCTAAACAGGTTCGGAGGCTCTTCAGGGATGTGTGGGGTTTTGGGGGAGGATTTTGTATTCTGGTTTTCTAAACCAATCTCTCCCGTTCCCACTTTCTCCTCCCTTTTCCAGACTCTAGTAACCACTATTCTACTCTCTGCTTCTACGATATCAACTGTTTTAGATTCTACATGAGGTCACCAATCAAACTCAACCCAAAGAGGATGAATGTTTATTGTAAGGCTGCATGTAGGTGTTCAGCCAGGCCCCATAAACAACAGGAGTTACCTTCAGGAGGCCACTGTTTTCCCATGGTTCTGACATTCTCATGACCTGGTGTTTCTCTATCTCCTCTGGTTGCTATCAGCTGCCCTCTCAATAGTCCCTGTTATCCTGTTATCCCATTGCTTCTAAAACTCTTGATTTCTGCTTTTTGTCTGCCTGCCTGCTCTCAGCTATCTCTCTTAGGTACCACAGAGGAAAGGATCTGATTGGGCCCACTAACCACAATACCAAACCCTGAGTTTCTATTAAACAGCATCCTGCAACAGCCTATCTCGCTGGCCTATGAGGGGCTGCCTTTGTCTAGGCCTCAATACCTGATCCAGTCAGTTGTGGCCAGGAGGCAGAGACATACAGTTAATTTCAAGGCAACCAATACAGAAGCAGCTACCTCCAGCCACTTTGTTTAGACCAGGCACATGGAGGCAGAGGAGAAAGAGGAGTCCACTTCAGCTCCCTATGTTGCCCCAAACCTTGAAACAAAGGCCCAGTCGTCCTAGGCGGAGTATCAGAGGCTATCAATGAAAGAGCATCAGAGGCTAACAATAAAGCCTACAGCCTAAGAGAGGGGTGTGTGTGCATGTGGCTATGTGTGTGTGAACAGCAGTGCTGAGTTTCGATTAGGTAAACCTGTTTTGTAACATAGTCTAGCCTTTTAAATCCCAACTGTCATGGAGGCCTCTGCTTTCCAGGAAGTTATTCCCATCGGCAGTTGTTTCTGCAATCATGGTTGTTATGAAACCATTTATTTTGAAAACACATTTCAAAACAAGGCTTCTTACACACTCAGCTTTCTCTGGTCCACTAGGAGCAAAATGGCGCAGATGTTTCCCTGTGGCCCATATACTTGTGTGTTATCCCAGCAGGCCATTCAAGTCCCAAAATCCATCTTGCAGTCACCACGGAAAAATGCAGAGGCACATTGTGGGAGGATGCATGTCAACTCATCCCAAACACTGCCTTCAGCCAGCTCTCTGCCCCACACGTGGCAGAGCCATGACACAATGGCCTATTCCTCTGAGAGTAATTCATTATGTAATTAAAAGTTTTTTCATCAAAGTCAATTTCTAAAGCAATCACTGGGATAATATCAATTAGGAAACACTAACAGAGAAGGAGCTGGGCCCTGATGTCAGGGCTCACGCCCTTAAGAGTTTACATAAGTTTTCAGATGCTCGTGCCAGGGATCCTGACAGAATGCTGGGTAAGAAACAAACAGCACATGCTCTTCAGGCTTCAGTGGACCTTTCTGGAGAGGGTGTGTTCCCATAAGAAAGGCTCACAAAGAACCAGGGTGAAGTGATGGAAAGAAATGGGCTTTGAGATGACACCAATATGGATTCTAATCCCTGCTCCAACTGTTACCAGCTGTGGGAACCTGGGCAAGTCACATAACCTCTCTGAACCTCAGTTTCTTCATCAGAGGAATGTTTATGATACTACCAACCTCCCAGAGCCCTGTGACGGTTAGAGACAAGATGTGCAAACGTTGGGAAACAGTGCTGGCACAGGGTAGGCATTCTGTGTGGAAGCTTAATAGTGTTGTCGTCTGCCTTCCAACTTCAGTGTGAGTTTTGACTCTACTGGCTCTTCAGTGGCATAGTCTGCCCAGGGGTCTCTGGAGCGGCAAAAGTCCTCTCCTCAGGCTGCTCAGCAATCACCAGCCACAGAGGGTTTTCCCCATCCCTCCTGGGTCCCATTCATAATGGGTTTGGTTCAGAAAACTCCCCCTAAGCATAGGACGTACTTGCTGAAAGAGCTCAGTCTGAAAAGAGGTGATAGACAGGCAAGTGTTATCACATCACCACCTGACCAGGGCAATGAGAAATGAGTGCACTGATGTTTTGGGAAGCACAGAGGCAAGATCAGGGAGCGCCTCCTGGAAGAGGAGACAGAGGGGTGAGAGGAGAAGTTTCCAAACAATGGGACGGGATGAGCAAAGGCTGAGGTGATGAGGTGGGAGCTGTGGGCAAGACCAGCTCTCCAGCTGCAGAGCTAAGGAGCTCACTCTCCAGGTGCAGATTTGGGAAGATGACTCCAGCCCAACTGAGGAAAATGGACTGGATGGGTGAGACTCAGAAGAAGGCAGAGGCAGCCATCCAAGGAAGGAGGGCAGCTTGGTGGCCCACTGACAGTTGAGCCAGGCTTATCTGTACTGTGCAACCAGAAGGAAAAACCAATTTGACAAATGGAAAAACCCTCATGTGTAGGAATCAAGTTACCTAGCATACCTAGCACACAAGTTGGATATCCCACAGCCCTTCCCCTGGCTGCCCTCCTAAGGCAGGCCCCGTGGCCCAGCCAAGCTACCCCAGCCCATACTGTGGGCCACTATACTGTATACTGCAGAGGCAGGACGTGGTCAGGGGAGGCCAAGATGAGCCTCAGGAAACAGCAGGGGAAACACTGCCACATCTGACCCAACACAACTGTCAGCTGACTGAGCCATCCATTCCATCAGGCCCAGGCCAGACCTTCCTCCATCTCAGCAATGGCACAGGACTCTCCTTGCTATCCTTCTGCCTGCCACTACTATGGGCCGAGTGAGCCTCCCGCCCCTCAGCCAGATGACCACTTGCTCCTGCCTGATGACAGAAGTGCTGACCACAGCCATCTAGGTTGTACACTGTGTACCCCAATGCTCCACCCACGAACTTGGTGTTAGAAACTAGTTCCCTGGTGTCGACTTTCATGACTGGTCATCTAATGACTTCAGCCCTTCTGTGAGGTCTCCCCACTGTGCTCTAACCATGCTGAGATTCCAGAAGGTTGCCATGGTGACATGCTATAGGCCTGGCCTAGACTGAGAGGCCTTGGGGAGAGAGTCGGTTATGCAGCCCCAATGAAAACAGAGCCCAGGGTGGAGCAGTGAGCAGCTCCCACCGGCTGGGCCAAGGAGTGCTTTGCACTCTCCATCCCTGCTCTCATCTGTGGCACAGTGAGATGAGCCATACCCACAGCCCATGCAAAACCAAGCTGCCTGCCTCAACTCATGATGCAAAAGGGAAAATGTACCTAGTTGTCCCTCCACCCCATTAGAACCAGAAATGCATAATTTTTACATTGTAAACTTAAGAAAACATATGAAGAAGCAATGCCAGACTTGTGCAATTTATTTTTTTTTTTTTTTTTTTTTTTTTTTTTTTTGAGACGGAGTCTCGCTCTGTCGCCCAGGCTGGAGTGCAGTGGCCGGATCTCAGCTCACTGCAAGCTCCGCCTCCCGGGTTTATGCCATTCTCTCGCCTCAGCCTCCCGAGTAGCTGGGACTACAGGCGCCCGCCACATCGCCCGGCTAATTTTTTGTATTTTTTTAGTAGAGACGGGGTTTCACCGTGTTAGCCAGGATGGTCTCGATCTCCTGACCTCGTGATCCACCCGTCTCGGCCTCCCAAAGTGCTGGGATTACAGGCTTGAGCCACCGCGCCCGGCCGACTTGTGCAATTTAAACACACACATGTAGCCACTCTTCTCATTGCTCACTCCAGGACCCTGCCTTTCTTTCGCCATTCCCCCATCCTGGACAACATCTCCCTTTCCCTTACTTTATATGAGCATTGGACAAGACTTAAGCTGCTCCTCCTACCTGAGACCTCCTTAACCTCTGGTCCACACTGCCTTCTCCCTTTCCTAAGCTGCAACTGAACACATTTCTGAGCACTGGGTGTCAGTTGTTGATCTCCTAGTGTATCCTGCCTGAGAGCCTGGTCTCCCTATACACTTCAAAGGTGTTGCATTTCCCTCTCCCACTCGGAACCCAGCACAGGGCCAAGCACATAGTAGGCACTCCATGCAGATTTTTCTGACATGTAACTGCCAACCTTGAGACTGCAGCCACAAGGCAGCAGTTTAGAAAATATCTCTGAGAACAGCCAGGTCAGCCCCTTTCTGGGAGATGAAACAACCGTTGGGGCACCAGAACCAGGGGTCGAGGAGGAGGTCTGAGCCCCTGCAAAGGGCAGTCAGTCTCCGGCCCCAGTGCCCTGGCAGAGCTATGGAGCCTCAGCTAAACTTGCCCATCACCACATTCCTACCCACTCATCCCTGGGCCAGGCCCCCAATCTCAGGCTGACCTTAGGGTTGTGTGCCAAGGAACTGACAATGGCACTGGGCAATCCTAGCCAAGCTCAAGTTCATGTGATGGGCCATTACAGTAAGGGGGCTCATGGGAACCGGATGGGAGCCTCAGAAAAGGAGAGCCCAACACCTTTGAAGAACGTGGTGGTCTTTCCATTAAAGTAGCTCCCAAGCTAGAGACCTGGCCTCCATCACGCTTGGCCCCTCACTCCTCATCATGCTGCACATTCAATCATCCAACAAATACATCCTGTCAGTGGCATCCAGCTCTGTACCCTCCACCTGACCTCCACGGCCACAGTCCTCCTCTCAGTCACCCAGGTAACGACCACAGCCTCCTCATGGCCCCAGGCCTCAGCCTCACTCCCTCCATTCCATACTGTCAGCTCTCAAAAACTTGAAGCTGCCCCATCACTGTCCATAGGATGGAGTCTGAACTCCTTAGCCTTGTTCACAAGCCTGGCCTCTACCCTGGGAGGCTAAGAACTTGTCTCTCTGTGCTGCCTCCCGCTGCTTCCATCCATGGCACGAGCCTCCAAACACATTGAACACTTATAGGGCCTTGACTGGGCCATATTACATCTTAATTCAGGACCTCTGCAAAGGACACACAGACACTCAGACACATACAACCTCACCAGGTACTATCCTGATGTCTACTTCTCAAATGTCCTTCCCTGAACTCCTGGGTTGCACTAAATGTCTCCCTTCTATGTGTTCCAGGGTTCCCCATGCTACCAAACCCTTTCTCCATGAGTTGAGCTCACAGGGGTAGAAACAGATGACCAGATGACTGGTGGGCTGTGCTGGTCTCTGCCAGATGAGGACACTATCATGCCTTTGGTCAAAGACATGCCCTCTGTGTGACCAAGCCTGTTTTCACTGGGCTCAGAGAACCAAAGAAACTGGACTGGGCTAGGCAGCCAGACTGCAGGGCTCCTTGATGCACAGAGGTGCCGTAACTAAAGCTTCTTCCCACTCCTCAGTGCCTCCCTTCCTGCCTAGAGGACCTAGCCAGTTCCCACAAGGGTGTAACCAGAGCCTTCAGGTTCCTGCAGGAACTCTACTAGATGAACAGTTACTGACTGGAAAGGCTTGAGAACATTCTGGCAAGAAGGCATTCCGGGGCTAGAAATCCTATGTACTGTTAACTCTCTCTGGGAAGAAGAAAGGACTGCGGGTCATGCCAACACCCAGGAGTCTCCTTTGGATATCCCATTAATAGAGTGGGGCTCCCTAGGAATGCATTTGCTGCTCTGCTGATCCAGAGGGATATTCCACCAAAGCACCTACCCCATCCACCCCCAAGGCAGCAGCCCCAGTCCAGGAGACCTTACAGTGTGCATGCCCCTGTGGGTGGTTCTTCCTCCTGACCCATGAGTATGGCTCAGCTCTGTGCTGGGCAGGGGGACGTCAGCATGTTGGGTTTTTGTCTGCAGGAAAAATCTCCCCACTGCCCACCCACGGTCCACAAACAAGAGGCTCCTAAGCTTTCCAATGACCAGGATGGAGAGAGGTCAGTTAGTCTCTGTGATGGTTTATTTTTTGTGTCAACTTGGCTGGGCCATGGTACTCAGATCTTTAGTCAAACACGTCTGGTTGTTGCTGTGAAGGTATTTTTAGAATGATGTTAACATTTAAATCAGTAGACTTTGAATCAAACAAATTACCTTCCACAATGAGAATGGGTCTCATCCAATCAGTTGAAGGCCTTAAACTGACATCCCCCAAGGAGGAGAAAATCTGCCAGCAGACTGCCTTCAGACTCAACTGAAACATCAACTCTTCCCTGGGTCTTTAGCCTGCAGCCGACTTGCTCTCTCTTGTCTGCTTGTCTGTCTCTCTCTCTCTCCCCCTGCCCCTCCACACACACACACACACACACACCACACACACACACACACAGAGTCATGCATTGATTAACAATAGGGATACTTCTAAATAAATGCATCATTAGGCAATTTTATCATTGTGTGAACAGCATCAACTATACTTATACAAACCTAGATGGTGTAACCTACATGGTATACCACACACCTAGGCAATGTGGTATAGCCTATTGCTCCTAGCTACAAACCTGTATAGCATGTTACTACACTGAATACTGTAGGCAATTGTAATGCAACAATGAGAGTTTATGTATCTACACACAGAAAAGGTACAGTAAAAATACCGTATAAAAGATTTAAAATTTTTGCTTACCCTGAACAGAGCCTGCAGGATTGGAAGTTGCTCTGGGTGAGTCAGTGTGTGGGTGGTGGGTGAATGTGAAGGCCTAGAACATTACTGTACACTACTGTACTCTTTATAAACACTGTACACTTAGGCTACACTAAATTTATTTTTTAAAATGTTCACTCTTCAATAATAAATTACCCTTAGCTTACTGTAACTTTTATACTTTATAAACTTTTTAATTGTTTAACTTTTTGATGCTTTTGTAATAACACTTAGATTAAAACACATATTGGGCCAGGCGTGGTGGCTCAAGCCTGTAATCCCAACACTTTGAGAGGCCGAGGCAGGTGGATCATGAGGTCAGGAGTTCAAGACCAGCCTGTCCAAGATGGTAAAACCTCGTCTCTACTAAAAATACAAAAAAATTAGCCAGGCATGGTGGTGGGTGCCTATAATCCCAGCTACTCGGGAGGCTGAGGTAGAGAATTACTTGAACCTGGGAGGCAGAGGTTGCAGTGAGCCGAGAGAACACCAATGCACTCCAGCCTGGGTGACAAAGCAAGACTCCGTCTCAAAAAAAAAAAAAATATATATATATATATATACACACACACACACACACACACACACACACACGCACACACATACATTGTGCAGCTATACAAAAATATTTTCTTTCTTCATATTCTTATTTTGTAAGCCTTTTTCTATTTCTAATTTTTTTAATTTTTTAACCTATTTTGTTAAAAACTAAGACACGAACACACACACAGAGTTAGAGTCACCAATATCACTGTCTTCCACCTCCACATCTTATCCCACTGGAAGGTCTTCAGGGGCAGTAACATACATGGAGCTGTCATCTCTTACATTAACAATGCCTTCTTCTGGAATTCCTCCTGAAGGACCTGCCTGAGGCTGTTTTACAGTTAATGTTTTTAATAGGTAGAAGGAATTCACTCTAAAATAATGATAAAAAGAATAGTATAGTAAATACGTAAACCAGTTATATAGTTATTTATTATCATTATCAAGTATTATGTGCTGTACATAATTGTTATGTACTAGACATTTATACGACCAGCAGCGCAGTAGGTGTGTTTATGCCAGTGTCACTACAGACATGCAAGTAATGCATTGTGCTTCCGTGTTATGATGGCTACGGTGTCACTAGGCAATAGGAATCTTTCACCTCCGTTATAATCTTATGCGACCACCATCCTATATGCAGTCCACCATTGACTGAAACATCATTATGCAGCGCATCACTGTCTGTGACACACACACACACACACATATACACACACATTCTATTGACCCTATTTTTCTGGAGAGCCCTAATACAATCCCCCTCCCTGTTCTGGATTCTACCTTGGCCACCCTTTCTGAAGGTGCATGGGTGCATAAACACATACACACGATACCCACCCACGGGTAAACTTTAGGTCCTTATTCACCCACAGACACCTGTGGTAAGTCCAGATGATATACACAGTTGGAAATGGGTACAAGGTCCTGGACAAGGTGCCCCCATGCCAGTCCTCCCTCAGACTAATTTACAGATGGCAATCTCCCTGAGGGCAGGCAGGTGGGGTAAGCGCTCTGCCATTTACTGAGTGCATATTCTTGGACATGCAACTTGACTTCTCTGAGCCTTAGCTTTTTCTTCTGGAAAATGGGGATAATAATACTACATGTGTCACTGGATGATTAGAAGAATGAAATGAGATAGAGTGCCTAACACAGCTCATCGCTACTCCCAACAGGACAGTTCCAATAATTCAATATTATTCCCACTTATGGTACACACCCATGTCCACACTGTCCAATCTATACACACAAAGACTGTTAAACAGGGCTTACGGTTCTCTTCACGGAGGCCTCAGGAGAAACCTCCATGCTTGCTTTTAAATCAACTCTTTACTCCCATACAGACTGACCACCATTATCTCCTTTGACTCTCACTGCATCGTGCGGTAGCAGGTGGCTAACTCCATGCACCAGGTAGGAAAGTGAAGCAGAGGCACAGCCCATGATATACTTTGTGTGAGATGAGCTGGAACCTGCAGCTCCTGGCTCCAACTCCTAAGAACTCCTCTACTCAGCAGGGCTCTGCAGGTTCCCACTGGGTCCACTTGTGCAGTGTGAGGCCGCCCATGCCGGAGGCAGCTCCCTGCACCCTCGGGAAAGGCTTCCTTACCTCTAACCTGGACCTCTGCTCTGCTCAGCCTGCTTCTTTGGACTTAACCGGAGTTGCCACCCTTAACCACATCTATTCCATGAATCTGTTCTTGTGTTCTCCCAAATATCCAGAGCCCAGTTTCTTTCCTTTCTCCTCTCTTAAGATTCATTCTCCAAGCTTCAGCCTTACAAATCTGCCCTAGCCAGAATCTTCTTGGGACACAATAAAAACACAAAGAGGAGTTCTTCACTTGAGGCTTTCTCTTGGCAGTCATGTGTAAAGACTCCCAAATAACAGATAAAATAAGTTCTTCTGGTATTTAGGACCTTGTCTGAACAGGGAACTGGACCAACTGGAGAGGCAGGGTGTGTCCGGAAGGACACAGGCACTGGTGGTCAAAAATCTGCCTTCTACTCTTCTCTCTGCTACTAGCCAGGTGGCTTTGGGCAACTCATTTTGCCTATTTGTGCTTCAATGTCTCCAGCTATGAAATAAATGAGTGAATTGGATAGAGTTGGATAATTTCTAACATCCTAAATATCTAAGATTCTCTGACATACTGGTTCATCCTCATATATAGGTTATCACTTATATAGGGAAGAAATCTACATCATGGGTGTTACTCTTGTCCCAAGCCTCTGGCAGACATCACCAGTTGACAACAGTATTCTTTCCTTCTAAGACAGACCCAGCCTCAGAAGCTTTCTCTACAGAGCACTCCAGTGGCTACCACCAATCAACCAGTACAAATAAATACAACTATTTGTGTTAGAAACATTCAAGTCCCTGAAAGTTTGTCCTCATCAGGATCCTCCAATACTGCCCCACCCAGGTGTGGGGCCTGCTGGGGCTCTGCAGTGTCTCTGAGGCTGGATTTCAGGACTCAGCAGTCTCCCACAGATGTCTGGACCATCAGGCAAGCTGGACCTGTCCTGGTCACTCCATAACTCCCTGGCATCTGGTGCCCACAACCCAGGGCCCACAGAAGCCTTGGAAGATATCTCAGAAGCAGAAACTCCTATCCTAAAGAACAATTCCAGAGAAGTGGAGGCACACAGCATGCGCCAGGGCATTGCCAGACCCACCCCAGGGCTGCCTAAAACACACACACACACCACACCCACGCTGTCTGTCCAGCTCAGGTATTCACGCGTGCACACTCACACACACCCCGAGAAGAGCTTCTGGGTGAAAAACGTCCTGCAACAGTGCCATCTAGTGGGAGCTGGGGTCTGTCCTGCCCTCCCAGGTTTCCCCGTGAGCCCCAGGGAGATGGTCTTAAGATCCAGGGATGTGAAGCCTTATGGCTGCTTCCTGTGAAGACAAATACAAAACAAGCAATGACAGGAGACTCTGTCTACCTTGGGATGTCTCACTGCCCCCCTCAATTCCCACCTGTACACAAGGTTAACTGGCCCAACCACCACCATCCCGCTATCTACTACACAACCCCAAATCCCTGCTCTCTGCCTTCAGCCCTGTGAAATTCTGCCCCCCTGGGGTCCTGCTATAGCCCCTTATACCCCAGTATATGGTCTCTGACTCAGTCACACATTTCCAGGAAACACAGGCGGGACTCCAGCCAGATTCTAGCTCAGCTGTTCCCCAGTTTTGTAGTTTCCTGCATCTGAACCTCAGTTTACTCTTCTGTGAAATGGTAGAATGCCTTTGTGCCTAGGTTGTTGTGAAGATTAAACAGCCTCTTCCAGAGAGTCTCTGGCTGTGATGCCTCAAAAATCCCAGCAGCACCAAGGAGGTTCACAGTTCTAAGATGATCAGGAAGGCTATTTGCTAGAGGCCGGGATAGTTCTCACCCTACAGGGGCTGGGAAACCCAGACAGTCCCTCTCCCTCAACACTGCGAACTCGGCCCCATCCCTCTTACGTGGGTGGGGTAAGACCACATTCTTTAGAATAATTAAATATAACATAGGCTCCCAAGCAGGAGAACCCCTCCTTGCCTTTTAGAGACTATGGGAAGATCTGTCAGAGCTTAATGCTTTCAGGCTGGGCGCAGTGGCTCAAACCTGTAATCCCAGCACTTTGGAAGGCCAAAGCGGGAGGATCACTTTGAGCTCAGGAGCTTGAGAGCAGTCTGGGCAACATGGCAAAACCTCATCTCTAAAAAAAAAAAAAATACAAAACTTAGCTGGGCATGGTGGTGCACACCTGTAATTCCAGCTACTCAGGAGGGTGAGGTGGGAGAATCGCTTGAGCCCAGAAAGTGGAGGTTGCAGTGAGTTGAGATCGTGCCACTGCACTCCAGCCTGCGTGACAGAGTGAGATCCTATCTCAAAAAAAAAAGAAAAAAGGGAAAAAAAGAACTTAATGCTTTCAGGTTCAGATGTTTCCAGCCAGCATAACAGAACAGAAATAGTGTCACTGATCGTAGCAGAGGACTCTAAGAGGAGCAGGAGCGTTACTAATCCCTCCTCGGCAAAGGAGGCTTTTCCCAGGGGTCTGGGAGACCAGCTGTACACAGAGGGATTTTGTAAGGAAGCCAAGGGACAAGGAGGCCCTGGAACCCAAGAGGTTGCTGTGGCTGAACAGGAGGAGATGGAGCAGTGTTGCTGATTCCGCAGCCTGGGGATGATGACACCACAGGCTCCAGAATACAGTGTCCAGCCACCCTGCCTGCTTCCAGAGGAAACGAAACTGCCCATTCTTCATACCTGTAGGAAGGAGAATAAGCCTTAGATGGTGCTCCTAAATGGCCTGTGTTGCCTAGGGAAGGACCGCTGGATACTGAAGCAACCACGTCCAACCTCAACTTCAATGCTCATTCATTCTTTGCATGGGTGGGGGCCCAGAACACAAGCAGCTTCTCAAAGAGAACCTTCATGGCTAAGTAAAGGCTGAAAGACATCTCCTGAAAATGAAAAAGTAACCAGCAAATCTAATAAACTCGGCCCCAATGAGAAACCTGCAAAGCAACCAAGATGACATGAACAGCAACAGCCAGGCCCTTCCTGCACTTGGGGCAGGTGCCAACAGCATCAGAGTCCTGTGGGCCACGGGCCCAGAGCATCAGAATCTGGCAGAAGGGACAATTCCTCTCTAGACTTGGCAGGTTCAGTCTCCCAGTGTGAACCTGCCTTTCAGCCTGAGAGCCAGCAGCCCCAGCCGACAGATACAGTGTCCTCGCCTCTACCTGAACTTAATTCAAACCATTCTGCTCAACCCTAATTTGGAGCTTTTATTAGGTTTTAGGTTACACTATATATGGCACAATAGAAATATTTTTTCAATGTTAAATTAGAAACATACCACAGGAGGATTTTTTAAAACTTTTTACAACATTGTAGACTGAAATGTCTTCAACTCTGCAACCAAAATCTAACCAAGGTAACCTTCACAGAAGAAATTTTGATATCAAGAAAGGTATGTATCCTCTGGAATGTGCTTTTCTTCCCCTTTTCCAAAAGCAGTCAACAATATTCCTCTAATCAGTCTAGGGGTGTTAGCATTGAAAGTAGGCATACTCTGGGGGTATTCCCAGGAGAAATAATGGCAGATATAGGCAGAATAAAATTACCATGGCCCCTAGCCTTTCATTTTTTTTTTTTTTTTTTTTTTGAGGCGGAGTCTCGCTCTGTCGCCCGGACTGGAGTGCAGTGGCCGGATCTCAGCTCACTGCAAGCTCCGCCTCCCAGGTTTACGCCATTCTCCTGCCTCAGCCTCCCAAGTAGCTGGGACTACAGGCACCCGCCACCTCGCCCGGCTAGTTTTTTTGTATTTTTTTTAGTAGAGACGGGGTTTCACCGTGTTAGCCAGGATGGTCTCGATCTCCTGACCTCGTGATCCGCCCGTCTCGGCCTCCCAAAGTGCTGGGATTACAGGCTTGAGCCACCGCGCCCGGCCCCTAGCCTTTCAAATGAGCATGTCCATCACCACCATCTGTCACATAAAGTGAGGCCTGGAGAGCAGGTCATGCTCTGGATGGATCAGGCTAGGGTTCCTTGCTTGCCTCACACTTGAAAAGCACACTGTACTGAAGACCATTTCTGTGGCAGGAGTGGGGCTAAAGACCAGGACACAGATGGTCTGAGCTCCAGGTGGCCCAGAAGTGCTTATGCTAAGAAATGCTTGGGCTGCCCCACTAAGAACAGCTCCTCCACCTAGCACTCCTCACACTCTTAGATGAGGAACTCTGGGAGCTCATTTACATCCTGGCTGTAGCCCTGCTGGACATCATAAGGATGGCCTGTTGAAGGACACAGACTCAGGTATGTGACCTGGCACATGGCAGAGTCCAATACCTACTTTGACATTTTGGACTCAACTTGGAATGTCTGAATGATTATAGCTGTCTTTTGAAGAAAATCAAGGCAATGAATAAGAGGCAGCTGATAAATGCAAGGAGGAAGAAACGACAATCATGAGAATATGCCTATATTTGATCCATACAGAGCAATCTAATTTCCTTGAATTATACCAAGAAACCCTGAACTCTAAAGCCAGAGCATCACTCTCCAAGGTTGTTCTTCACCCCTGTGATCTGATCCTTTTCTCAAGGGCAGAGCAGTTGGCCAACTTGATGCCACTGATACCACAATAGAGGCACTGCAAGCAAAGGGCCAGGAGGACAAATGGCCCCTCTGGAGAACTGGGACAGGGTGGGTTCATTCCTCAGTGCACTGAGTAGGATGGGGCTGTGTTTGCTACCAACCCCATAAGCCAACTAGTCAAGTGACAAATGCTGAACAGAATAAAAACAATCTGGCCCCTCCAAGCATGGGGCCTGAGGTTGCATAGGCACATCTGAGGGGTCCCATTTGAGGATGTGCCCAGCCCACAGCTCTTCCCATGGCCCCTCTAATCCTGGGGCTTCCCATATGCCAGTCAGTGCTGGGTCTGGTCCCTGCTCACTGCTGTGGGTATGGATCTTGGTGCTGTGGGAGGCTCCTGTGGGGCTATGGAGACTACACCTTCATGGAATGGTGAGGGATGTGCACAAGCCATGGGCCTGAATGCTGTGTCACTTGGACACACACTCCAGGAGGAATTCCAAGCAGAAAAAGGCTTTGGGCTGGGAAAGGCATAAAGAGCTCCCAGAGAGACAGGCCTAGAGTTGGGCCTTGACTGATGGGCAGAAAAGGGAATGTATTTAAGGCAAATGGTATCCAGTCACTGCTAAGACATGGAGATGGGGGTGACACAGTATGTTCAGCGACAGCCACTGTGGGACAAGGCTTGCCCTTGGAAAGGAGCAGGAATAAGTAAAATTTCATCCTCTCAACTTCATTCCCTGGTGTGTCTCCATCACTGAGAGTCCCTTAAAGGGTATCTTCAGATCTGAATGCCACCTGACAGAGAGAGCAGATTGGGCTGCTGGAGGAGTGCTGAGCCTCCCCTCCTGGCCCAGATTGAAGGCTTTCACAGCAATGAAGACTTGGGAGAAGCCAGCTGGTCCCATTGCCCTCTCCCCCACAATCTCGGGTGGCTGCTTCTCCCATTGATAACTCCCTGAGATCAGGTTCGCTCTGCCCTGCTTCCAGACGTAGGGGTCAGAGTGAGCCCTGGGCCTTGGGCACAGCCCCCAGATGCTGAGCAGGTTGAAATCCAGACTGAGGCCCAACCCCCTGCCTGCCCTCGGCCTTGGGAATATCACTGCCCAGGATGGAAACCCAGGGAGCCCCACTGCATTAGAAGGCGGGGGATGAAGCAGCTTCAGACCCCTAGTGTCAGGAACAAGTGCTGGTCTGGCTTTCACCTGATCCCTACAAGAGGAAAAGGCCAAGGGTCTGAAGTGGCACGTGGCAGGCACAGCAGCCCCCAGCTTCTGGGATCTGCAGGACCTCAGTCTCTCTCTACAGCTCCAATCTCCCTTAACCAGACTCAAGCGGCATATCTGTTAACCCAGCTCACTCCCCTCCACTCAGTCCCTCCTACCTCCTTCTCTATCAGCAGGAAGGGGCACCTGGGTACTCATCTGGGGCTGCTTCACATGCTGGGTTCTCAGCCCAGCTCCTCCACCTTGCTCTGCCCTAGGCAGGTGCTGCCAGACCCCACTGCATGGAGTGAAGGACAAGAGCGCAAGGGCCCAGTCCCACTCAGCTCAGAGCCCCCAGTGACCAGCACAGGACACTAGGAAGGGACCATAAGCCAGATGAGACCAAACCAGCTCCTGCCCCCAACCAAATCTATCTGGGGAAGCTGTTGCTCCTTTGTGTACATAATGAAGGGTGAACAGATTCCCACTGCCCAGGACAGCCATGTCTAATACCTGTTATCTCTGTCAAATTCACTCTCAAAAGGATTCTACTTGAGATGCTAAATTATGTGGTTATCCTGTTTTACCACTTGCAAGGCTAGTGAGTGCTCAATACAGGATTAGAACCCAGATCTGGCTTCAAAGCTCAGGTCCTACCCATTTAGATGTGATGACCCGCAAAGGCTTGAGGGAGGAAAATGGGAAGCAATCTGAGTGATGCTTCCATAAAGAGGAGCCTACAGGCAGCATAGACAAGAACAGGAAAGGCCGGGTGCGGTGGCTCAAGCCTGTAATCCCAGCACTTTGGGAGGCCGAGACGGGCGGATCACGAGGTCAGGAGATCGAGACCATCCTGGCTAATATGGTGAAACCCCGTCTCTACTAAAAATACAAAAAACTAGCCGGGCGAGGTGGCGGGCGCCTGTAGTCCCAGCTACTCGGGAGGCTGAGGCAGGAGAATGGCGTAAACCCGGGAGGCAGAGCTTGCAGTGAGCTGAGATCCGGCCACTGCACTCCAGCCTGGGCGACAGTGTGAGACTCCGTCTCAATAAAAAAAAAAAAAAAAAAAAAAAAAAAAAGAACAGGAAAAGTGCTGGAAGATCTCCTATGGCCTGTCACATGGCCACAGGCTGATAGACAAACAGAAGAAAGAGCCTAAAGGGCAGAGGAACAGTGCTGCAGAGGTGGCAGGCAGCCTGACCCTCAGGGCTGGGAGAGACAGCCTTAAAGACTCTGCCAGTGATCTCTGGCTAAATGCTAAGGTGAGAAGAGATGTATTTTCAAGTAATGGTCTGTTGTCTAAAATATCTCCACGTAGGCAGGAACGAAGAGGTTTGATCTCTGGTTAGAATCTGGCTATCTAGGACAGCAATCCAAGCCAGATATGACAAGTGCTTAAAAAGACCCTGGGTGGGTGGAGGACAATCCGTTCTTCCTCTGAAGCACCATGGACATCTGCTGGGCAGGTCACAGGCAGGCCAGGGTGAAATTCGCAGCCTGGAGACTCAGGGAGGCCTGCAGTGGGGGTTGCTGCTGCACCAGGAGTTTAGGCATTAGCCCCTGGAGCTTGCAGTGCCGACCACAGAGTAAACTGTGAGGGCTCCCAGGGCAGGAGCACTGTGTGGGCAGAACCCGGGGGCACAGGCTGGAGGTTTTGGCCTGAGAGGGAGTGTCACAGAGCCCAAAGAGGCCCCTAAGCCATCTTCCCTGCCCCACCCTGCCTCCATCTCATCTTACCTTAGCTCCTCTGAAATGTCTTCTGAAATCCCACCGCTAAGTGGCATCAGGATTCCCTAAATTTAATTAGAACCCCTTGTCATAACATATAATAGAATCTGCAATATTCTTTCAGTCAAGGAATTTTATCACAATTTATAAATAATCTCAAAAATGTGTTTGTTTGCTTATTTTCTGATTGTCCCCACTACACTGGAAGTTCCAAAGGGCAAGGACTGTGGCCATTTTATCCAGCAACGTATCTCCAGTATCTAGCACACAAAGTAAATGTTTGCAGAGAGGCTGAAAGCATGAAGACAAGACTGAAATTCCACCATTAGACATTATTCCTTAGGTTCTTTCACTTACTCAGGCAACCCACTTTTACTGAGCACCTACTATATGCCAGACCCAAAGTTGGGAAAAGTAAGATTTAAAACAAAAATTCTTCTAAGATACAAACAAAATGCCCACAGGAGAGTTAGTCTCTAAGATACTACCAGTTACATTAGTGGGAATTTGTTTGGCCAGGAGGGCTTGGAGAGCGAGAACCCTGGAAGAAGAAAGAGAGGGTTCTGGATGCGGGCACATGGAAGAGGAAGACAAGCCTGAATGCGGCTCTGGGCAAAGGTGAGAATCTGGGGGCTCAGGGAGTAAACAGGAGGTGCCAAGAGGCTGGGCAGGGGCACACGAAGGGAGGGACCACACATGGAAGATCCACCTCACTGTTACCTCACATCACCTCCAGGACAGGCCCTGCGTTACATATTTTCTACGCATCAGCCCAATCAATCCTCAGCCACACCAAGAGGTAAGCGGTGTTACCTCATCTCACAGAGGGGCAGCTGTGGCCGGAGGAACCGAGTGACCTGTCAAAGGACACAGGTGACTTGGATTCAAACACAGGCCTGTTAACACTCAGCCCTTCCCCAGCCCGGGGCTGCTTCCAGGGCAGGCTCCATCCAGACTGTGTGTGGGGATCTTCATGTCAGTAATTACAGGCTACAGTACAGCTCCCGACACTGGTTTTAGGGAAGTGTGCTTGGTTTTCACCACAGAGAGCAGGAGGGAGCCACCACCTCCCGGGCTAATCTCGCCAGTCAAGGCCTTGGGCCTTGCTTCACAATCAAAAGACCTTGAGGATAAGGGGGCAGGGGTGAAGAAAGTAGATAGTTCACACACTCTTCACCAATTGCTCTTCCCAACTTGGGATGGTGGTCAGTGCTGGTCATTAGCCATATCAAAACCAACGGGCTGGAGGTGGGGGAAGACCCCAACGTGAAGGGCAGAGCCTAGAGGCCCCATTGGTCAGACAGGGAAGGTTGCTGGGAGGAATTGTGCATGGCAAAAAAAAAAAAAAAAAAACCCTTTCCCTCCACTCCCTCCACAGAACTCCTGCCCCATCTCAACCCCATCAGTCACACATAAGCAGCTCTGTGGCAGGGACAACAGCAGGACAAGGTGGCTCTCCATTGTCCTGCCTGTCTCCAGACAAGGGTGTTTGACGAGAATGGGCAGAGGCCAGGTCTCAGCTTCCAGAGGGGCTACCAGGATATGGGGACAGCAGAAGGGATGCTCAGAGAAACTGGAGCTCAGAGAAATCAACCCAAGGACTGAGCAGCATGACCAGCTTCCATGTTTTGGGATCCCTGATAGGGAAGCTAAGGCCACACAAGGAAGGGATTTTATTCCAGCCACGGAGTGAGGAGGGCAGCTCTGGAGCAGGGCCCTCAGGCCTGGATATCTCCACACAGTCCTGCAAATCGTGTTTCTTGCTGTCTGATGGTATCCCAAGCCCACTCCCTCCAAATCCACTGGGTAGAACAGGGATGAAGAAGGTATGCAAAGGATATGGGGGGCTTGAGTAGCCCCAAGGATGTGTCTCTCCCTCACCCCCAAGATTTGTGATTTGACCTCTTCCTCCCACATTCCATGGATGTGGTCATGGACCGGAAACTGAGTTCCTAGTCCCACCCACCCTTTCTCAGGCACTGACAGAGAACAAATGGGAGCCCAGAGGAGGGGTGGAGAGAACGCAGGTGTTGCAGTATGCAGACCTGCATTTAAATTCAGGCTCCATACCTGCTGGCGCTCTGCCCTTAAGTCACCTTGGCTGTTTCCTCATCTGTAAAATGGGGGACAGTAAATCAACTGCTTCAAAGGACTGCAAAAGGACCCAACAGGCCACATGCCACAAGCGCACAGCAACATGTTCCTCCTCTTCCTTTCTGTGAAGAAACTCCCCTTCCCACCCACCCATGCAGTCCCTTAGCTTCCAGCAAACACTTCTACAGATTCTTCCATCAGTCACAACTTGGCTTCAGCATATAAGATCAAGATCCAATAATAATAACAAAAATAATCCAACACAAGCACATCTTTGTTGAGCCCCTCTGTGGGTCAAGTCATACGAGGGGTGTGAGGATGCTAATAATCTGGTTGGGGAGACCACAGCATCAGCAGGCATATACAGGCCCTTCAGAAAACTGACCAATGTCTCACACAGCCAGTTGACAGTCACTCTTATCCTCATTCTCCCATTTTCACAATAGGCTGTCACACCCAGAGAATGTGGGGCAGAGAGACTTTAAGGGACTTGCTTGAGGTCACTACAGCAGGCTGGTGCCAGAGATCAGGGCAGAGTGGGTATATTAACAGACTTATCCCTGGCTTGGAGATCAAAATGGCTTGAATTCTCATCAAAAAGGCTGTGTGACCTCGAGCAGGATACTTAACCTCTCTGAACATCACTTTCCTCTGCAAAATGAGGTGACACCTTTGTCCCAGAAAAGAAGTGAGGTTGAGTGTGGTGTGAGGCACTTGGAGGGGCTTAGCACCTGCCCACCCTAACCCCATCTAAAGTAGCCAGAGGACAGTGACACAATTAAAAAGGCATGAAGTGCCAGACAGCAAGGTTCAGTTCTAGAATGTCCTTAGGAGAGCAGCAAGAAAATAGAAAACCACACAGCAGCTTGTTTTTAAAGACAAAGAAAAATATGATTAAGCAGGCCTGAGAATGCTGTAATAAAAGAATGAAAATATTTTCCTTACTAGGGCATTTGTATGTTAACAGCTGATAGGGAAGTGGGAGCAGCCACCGCAAGGCCACCAGGCACTTCCAACACCACAGTGTGAGGATCCTTGTGGAGGATTCACAGCTAGGACTAAGCAGGCCCCAAAGGCCAGCTGTGTAAGGGAGCTGGGCTGTTTTAGGGCCTCCGTTTTCCAGCCTGTGAAGTGGGACTGCCCCACGTCAGTCCAGCTATGGCTCTTTACTATCCATCCTCTTTTGGTAAACTGGACTACAGCCGCTGTAATTACCACCTCAAGGTCAGGTGGAGGGAGCTGATATAGTCAGGCTCAGAAAGATTAAGGATTGCTCCTGAAGTCACACAGCTGAGAGAGGTGTGGCAAGGCTGCACCAAAGCCAGAGTGGTCCCACTCTGCCAAATGGTGTCCCCATCTGGGGGGACTTCGCATTCGTGCTGCCTCATGAGCAGTACTGAGATGAGCAGGACATTCTCTGGTCCGTGAGCAAGCTCTCCCCACATCTCCAATCCCACCTCTCACTTGGGGGCCAGCCTACCTGGTCCTGTCAGCTCTACCTCTCTCCCTACACCTGACAGAACGTGTGGGAATTTTCTTTTGGTCCTCGCCCCTGCTCCCTCTGCTCAGGCAACCATGACTGGTTTCCTGCTCCTCTCAAATTCCTTTCCTTCCTCACACCTTCTCTTTCCCACTGCTGCTGGCCTGACCCAACTCCCCTCATCTGGTTCCTGGGTCACAGCAAGCACCCTCCTGACCCTGCACACTCTTTCTGCCCCTCCCTGATTCCCCCACCGAAATCAGCTTCTGCAGAGCACCACTAAGCTATGGCCCCTTCCACCCACATACCACCCCTCCCCTTGGAATCCTCCTGCACATCCCCACACCCGCCAACTACCTGATACAGCTCATAGCTTTTCACATGTGCTTATAGCCTGTCATTGTACCAATATTCTCTCCAGATGAACACAGTAGGTGCTCAATATGCAAGTTGTTGATACCCACTTTTGCATACTGGTCTGATTTACATCGCTGGGATACCCTTTTGTCTGCAGGTTCTACCCAGAGCTCCGAGGGTCTGTGACCCAGCAGTGGCCAGTCCCACAGTGTGTGCCCCTAGAGCACACTGTGATCCATCCTGGGTCCTGCCACTCCTGGGTCTTCAGACCAGGCTCCCACAACGGATCACACCCGCTCTGAGGGGAGTTCACAGTTTAAGTAAAGGGACTCAGAGAGGGCCCCTCCCTTGTCCCAAGAGAAGAGCCCTACTCCCCTTTTCCCAGACTAATTTACTGACCTCTGAACTCTAGGAATGCAGGGTGCTCCACCCCCACTCCACCTTAGGACACAGCCTTACAAAACTCAAAACACTTCTGTGTCCTCAAGATAATCTTAGGGAGGAAACTGAGGCTCTGAGAGGGGTGTGCTCTAGTTGCCCAGGGCCCCAGTTCAAATTTTGGTTGTTCTGATCCTTTCCATTACACTATCCCATTCCTCTCCATCCAAATCCCCTCGGAGGGGATGACAATGAACCCTCAGTCCCTCAGAGGACCACCATCTGCAGATCCTAAGAATCAGGAAGGTACAGTACCAAAGGCCTTTCCATGCCATCTACAGTTTTCCCAGGTCCAGCTCAGAGGGACTCTGTCAGGTAACCACCACCCAGGAGCAGCTGCAGGTGCTTGAAACGGTCTCCCTGCTGGTATGATGGTGACCAGGGGACAGGAGTAACACTGTCTTCTAGGAGCACAGATGCATTCCCCTCCCCTCCCTGCAGATGGCCCCTAGGTAGCACTCCTAGGAGGGTAAGGGGAGGATCTGTGACAGAAGCTGCCTGTTAAAGTGAGCAGGGGCTATGGGCAGAAGTCTTTTGTCTACCCTCTCTGTGCTCCAACATGCAGTCACAGGCAGGGGAAGAATTGGGAGACGCTCTGAGTGCTTTGAAATATTCAAGCAATGAGACTTTCCTGAGTAACAGCTACCACTTTGACATTTATAGAAAGTGCCCAGGCCTAAGCAGTGCAGATCAGAGCTGGCCCCTGGCGGCCTACGGTCAGGTGGGCACAGTCAAAGCAGGCATTTCTGCTTCAGGCAGCAATCTGGGTCTTCGAGGAGCTTGCAGCCCACCATGCAGGAATCTATATCACTGCCATGGTTTTCAGGCTACTCATCTGCTGTGCTCCAGGCCCTGTGCTAAGCACTGAAGATCCAGATGTAAATGAGATGCGGTTACCACTCCCACAGAGTCTAGGCTGGTGAAGGAGCCCAGTCCCACGTCCATATGCAGAGGGCTGTCAGTGGGTTAGAGGTGCAGATCACTGAGCCTGCCCACTCCATGCCCTTCTGTGGGACTTGGTCTGCACAGATCCTCTGCTGCCTGGGCTGCCACATGGCCTCATCAGCCCAGTCCCAGCTGATTGGACCAGGGTATACACGGGCCCAAAAGGGGCTAGTAAAAAAATTAAGGGTCCAGCCGGGCTCAGTGGCTCATGCCTGTAATTCCAGCACTTTGGGAGGCCAAGGCAGGCAGATCGCGAGGTCAGGAGATGAAGACCATCCTGGCTAACACGGTGAAACCTCGTCTCTACTGAAAATACAAAAAATTAGCCAGGCATGGTGGCGGGCACATGTAGTCCCAGCTACTGGGGAGGCTGAGGCAGGAGAATGGTGTGAACCCGGGAGGCGGAGCTTGCAGTGAGCCGAGATAGCACCACTGCAGTCCAGCCTGGGTAAAAGTCCAGTGTCTGTCTCAAAAAAAAAAAAGAAAAAATTGAGGATCCAAGAAGAGTCTGGCTTAGAGAATTGGGGTTTGAAAAGCAAGCGAGTTAGAGTGGAGAAGGCTGTGGGGCCAGTTGAGGTCAGAGAGGCCTTGACAGCTACACACAAGCTGAAGAAGCAGAATCTGTGAAAGTCCTGGGCTTAGAGAAACAGAGTGCCAGATGGTGCTGACTCTAGAACCAGAGAGGCCGGAGGGGTCAGGGCAGGGCTGCTGAATGTCCGAGGGGCTGTTGAAACCTCAACAAGTCTGAGGCCAGGCTGGGAACATAAAGCATCTTCAGGACACAGGACCAGAGCTCAGTATCATTCAGTCCATGGGAAAAACGTTGACCTGGCCAGTTCCAGGCCCCATGCTAAGATGACGACAACTTGGCCTGTGCCCCCAAGGAGCCCACAGTCTGAAAGAAGAAGTGAAAGTTAGTCTGATGATGGCAGCACAGGGACCAGGGCTGTGAGAGAAGGAAGCCCCAGAGGCTGGGGTTGGGATCTGGAAGCTCATGGCAGGTAGGCAGGTCAGCCTGCTTTCCACAGGGAACTTCATCTCCAAGTCCAAAGCTACCTTGACAATGGGATGGTCCTAGTTATGGACCAGGTTCACTAGGTATTAAATGGCTCTGCTTGCATGGCAGAGCTCAGGGATGCACTCAAACAACCGGTTCATTCAGGCCCCCAGTAACCTCAAAAGGCTGGTTTGTCCACTGCCCTTTCCTGTCCAAAAAGACACTCTGTCTGCATACCCATTCACCTGGCAGTGGCCAAGGCAGCTCCTCAAACCAGCCTAGCTCCAGCCTGCACACTGACTGCAGGCACAGGAGTGGATGAGCATTTGGAAAAACCCAATCAAAATGATCTCTACGGGGCCTACGGGACAGGAGGAGGAACAAGTGGCTGACACTCTTGGATTCAGATTCTTAATCTGAAAGGAAATACAACCTGCTGCAGGAGGTTGTTCTCAGGATTACATGAGAACATGCAAGCAGAGCTAGCTTTCAGGGCCGAGCATCCAATAAGTGTCCCACTGCCATTAGGGTGCTGGCCTGGCAGTTCTGCCCTCCAGACTAGAGGCTGTGTGTTCTTCTCCTTTGCATCCCCACCGTAAAGGTTTGTAGAGCTACTGAGGTATGTATTTATTTGTTTATTTCCTGCTTTGTTCTGAAGACAATTGGTTAAATTATTAGAATCAAGTGGCTACAATAGTCTTCATGTTTTATTCCTTTTGTGATTGTTGTTGTTGTTGTTGTTGTCTCACTTTACAAAGAACTAACATTAATTGAGCAAATTTGATTTGATGGTTTACAGACATTATCTCATTTGATTCCAGTACATTGTAGAAAGAAAACATGTTACTTCAAAATACGGAAGAGAACTGTGTTGGCCTAGGGAACAAAACCTCCCTAAGCTTCAATTTCCCTATCTGCACAAAAGGAATAATCACTGTACCTATCTCATGCAGCTACTGTGAGGATTAATTCAGATAATACATGGGAATCAATAAGCACTGCACTTTCTGGTGCCTAGAAAGTACTGGGCATAAAGTAGAAACCCAATAAATATTTGTTCATTGACCCATTGATTGATTTGCACATAGTAAACACTCAGTGATCACTGTTACTTTTAACATTTTTTTAGGAATACTTACAAATGGGCAGTTTAATAATAAAGATGAGGCTCTCTAGACATGGTTTCTGTGTCTGGGATGAGATAAAAAGAAGAATTGAGGAAACCAGAGAAAAATTTGCTAAGGTTATAATAATCAAGGGTCTTTCAAGAGTAAAGATGTCGGAATAGAAACAGCTCCAGTCTCCAACTCCCAGCGCGAGCAACACAGAAGACCGGTGATTTCTGCATTTTAAACTGAGGTAATATATTACCTCAAACAAAAATCCTCAATAAAATACTGGCAAACCGGATTCAGCAGCACATCAAAAAGCTTATCCACCATGATCAAGTGGGCTTCATCCCTGGGATGCAAGGCTGGTTCAACATTCGCAAATCAATAAACATAATCCAGCATATAAACAGAACCAAAGTCAAGAACCACATGATTATCTCAATAGATGCAGAAAAGGCTTTTGACAAAATTCAACAGCCCTTCATGCTAAAAACGCTCAATAAATTTGGTATTGATGGAACGTACCTCAAAATAATAAGAGCTATTTATGACAAACCCACAGCTAATATCATACTGAATGGGCAAAAACTGGAAAAATTCCCTTTGAAAACTGGCACAAGACAGGGATGCCCTCTCTCACCACTCCTATTCAACATAGTGTTGGAAGTTCTGGCTAGGGCAATCAGGCAAGAGAAAGAAATCAAGGGTATTCAGTTAGGAAAAGAAGAAGTCAAATTGTCCCTGTTTGCAGATGACATGATTGTATATTTAGAAAACCCCATCATCTCAGCCCAAAAGCTCCTTAAGCTGATTAGCAACTTCAGCAAAGTCTCAGGATACAAAATTAATGTGCAAAAATCACAAGCATTCTTATACACCAGTAACAGACAAGCAGAGAGCCAAATCAGGAATGAACTTCCATTCACAATTGCTTCAAAGAGAATAAAATACCTAGGAATCCAACTTACAAGGGATGTCAAGGACCTCTTCAAGGAGAACTACAAACCACTGCTCAGTGAAATCAAAGAGAACACAAACAAATGGAAGAACATACCATGCTCATGGATAGGAAGAATCAATATCATGAAAATGGCCATACTGCCCAAGGTTATTTATAGATTCAATGCCATCCCCATCAAGCTACCAATGAGTTTCTTCACAGAATTGGAAAAAACTGCTTTAAAGTTCATATGGAACCAAAAAAGAGCCCGCATTACCAAGACAATCCTAAGTCAAAAGGACAAAGCTGGAGGCGTCATGCTACCTGACTTCAAACTATACTACAAGGCTACAGTAACCAAAACAGCATGGTACTGGTACCAAAACAGAGATATAGACCAATGGAACAGAACAGAGTCCTCAGAAATAATACTACACATCTACAGCCATCTGATCTTTGACAAACCTGAGAGAAACAAGAAATGGGGAAAGGATTCCCTATTTAATAAATGGTGCTGGGATAATTGGCTAGCCATAAGTAGAAAGCTGAAACTGGATCCTTTCCGTACTCCTTATACGAAGATTAATTCAAGATGGATTAGAGACTTAAATGTTAGACCTAATACCATAAAAACCCTAGAAGAAAATCTAGGTAGTACCATCAGGACATAGGCATGGGCAAGGACTTCATGTCTAAAACACCAAAAGCAACGGCAGCAAAAGCCAAAATTGACAAATGGATCTAATTAAACTAAAGAGCTTCTGCACAGCTAAAGAAACTACCATCAGAGTGAACAGGCAACCTACAGAATGGGAGAACATTTTTGCAATCTACTCATCTGACAAAGGGCTAATATCCAGAATCTACAAAGAACTCAAACAAATATACAAGAAAAAAACAAACAACCCCATCAAAAAGTGGGCAAAGGATATGAACAGACATTTCTCAAAAGAAGACATTCATACAGCCAACAGACACATGAAAAAATGCTCATCATCACTCGCCATCAGAGAAATGCAAATCAAAACTACAACGAGATACCATCTCACACCAGTTAGAATGGCAATCATTAAAAAATCAGGAAACAACAGGTGTTGGAGAGGATGTGGAGAAATAGGAACAGTTTTACACTGTTGGTGGGATTGTAAACTAGTTCAACCATTATGGAAAACAGTATGGCAATTCCTCAAGGATCTAGAACTAGATGTACCATATGACCCAGCCATCCCAATACTGGGCATATACCCAAAGGATTATAAATTATTCTACTACAAAGACACATGCACACGTATGTTTATTGCGGCACTATTCACAATAGCAAAGACTTGGAATCAACCCAAATGTCCATCTGTGACAGACTGGATTACGAAAATGTGGCACATATACACTGGAATACTATGCAGCCATAAAAAAAGATGAGTTTGCATCCTTTGTAGGGACATGGATGCAGCTGGAAACCATCATTCTTAGCAAACTATCACAAGAACAGAAAACCAAACACCGCATGTTCTCACTCATAGGTGGGAACTGAACAATGACATCACTTGGACTCGGGAAGGGGAACATCACACACTGGGGCCTATCATGGGGAGGGGGGAGGGGGGAGGAATTGCATTGGGGAGTTATACATGATATAAATGATGAATTGATGGGTAATGACGAGTTGATGGGTGCAGCACACCAACATGGCACAAATATACATATGTAACAAACCTGCACGTTATGCACATGTACCCTAGAACTTAAAGTATAATTAAAAAAAAAAAAAAGAATTGGAAAAAAAAAAAGAGTAAAGATGTCAAAAATTCCACTTGAAGCTGTTTTCTCTGTTTCCTCAAGACACAATTTCTCTCCCCTGACTAACTCCTTCATTAAAATCTGCCACACAGACAGCTTTGAATGGGCAGTACTGTCAGGGGTGAAATGACTGGGGAAATGGCCATCAGATTGACATAAAGAAAGCTCCACAGTGACTGCAGTCAGTACACATACACACACCGCAAGCAAAACACAGATTGTTGATTAAGAACTCAGCCATAGCAAGCACTGGGGACAAAAGAAATGCACACTGCTCATGGCAATCTATAGGATAACCATTAAGAGAATACTAGAAAAGTACATGATTTCTAAACTAACCAGAAAAATTGAATAATTTTTTAAATCCAAAAGAGAAAGTTAAGAAAGGCAAAAAAGGGGAGAAAAGAGAAACCAAGGTCATATAGGACAAATAGAAAGCATATAATTAAATGGTAGATTTAAATACACTAAGTGTGAATGGACTAAATGCTCCAATTAAAAGACTCTAGCTAAAAGATTGTCAAAAGTATTTTTAACTTAAATCGTTTAAAAAGAGAAACATATAAAATATAATAAAATAGAAAGGTTATAAGTAAAAGGATAGAAAAAGATATATTCTGCAATCAATAACGTAAAGAAGCAGTGTAGCTACACTAACATCAGACAGTGAAAACCTTAAAACAAAAAGCATTACTAGAAAACAGGAGAGCCAGCTCACAATGACAAAAGATTCCATTCATCAGGAAGATAAAACAATTCTAAATATGTGTGCAGTTAATAATATGCATTCAGGCCGGGCGCGGTGGCTCAAGCCTGTAATCCCAGCACTTTGGGAGGCCGAGACGGGCGGATCACAAGGTCAGGAGATCGAGACCATCCTGGCTAATACAGTGAAACCCCGTCTCTACTAAAAATACAAAAACTAGCCGGGCGAGGTGGCGGGCGCCTGTAGTCCCAGCTACTCGGGAGGCTGAGGCAGGAGAATGGCGTAAACCTGGGAGGCGGCGCTTGCAGTGAGCTGAGATCTGCCCACTGCACTCCAGTCCGGGTGACAGAGCGAGACTCCGCCTCAAAAAAATAAAATAAAATAAAATAAAATAAAAATAATAATATGCATTCAAAACATATAAAACAAATTTAGGTAAATCTACAAGGAAAAGAGATAAATTCTCAAAGTGAGAGATTTAATAATCAGTAACTGTTAAAAACAATCAGATGAAAAATGCTTGAGGATAAAGAACATTTTAACAACATTTGACTAATGAACACATACAATACTGCACCCAACAACTGTAGAATAAAAATTATTTTCAAGTACTCAAAAAAAATGACAAAATTGACCATATATTAAACCATAAAATAAGTCTCAACAAATTGAGAAGTATTAAAATCATGAGCATGTTCTCTACCTATATGCAATTAAGTTAAAATCAGTAACAACAACAAAAAATACTCATATGTTTGGAAATTAAATAATTTTTAAAAATAGTCAGTGGATCAAAGAAGTCTCAATAAAAAAAGACAATATTTTGAAATGAATGCCAACAAAAATACATCAGAATTTGCCAGATATAGCTAAAGCAGTGCTTAGAGGAAATCTTATAGCCACAAATGCCTATTTTTTATAATAAAAAGAGAATAAAAATTAATGAACTAAGCACTGTTTTCAAGAAGTTAGTAAAAGAGATTTAGGAAAGATGGCAGCAGTGGTGAGAGCACAGTTGTTTAATCTTCCTAGGTCCCTGCATAAAAACAGGCAGTGTAGGTAGCTGGCAAAACCAAAAATCTATGAACACTTGCAACAAAAATAGATAAGACCTAAATAAATGGAGAATGTTGATGTTCATTAATTGGAAATCTCAATATTGTTAATATAGCAATTCTCCTCAAATGGACCTCTAGATTCAATAAATACCAATCAAAATCCCAACACCTTTCTTTAAAGGATTTGCCAAATTGATTCTAAAATACGTATGGAAAAGCAAATGACCTAGAACAGCCGAACAACTCTGAAAAAGAACAAAGTTGGAGGCCTTACACTCCCTGACTTCAGGACTTACTAGGAAGCTACAGTAATCTAGGTAGCATGGCATTGGCATAGAGAAATACAGATCAACAGAACAGAATGGAAAGTCAAGAGACTGATGCATACACATATGGGCAACTGATTTCTGACAAAGATGCCAAGAAAATTGGATGGAGAAAAATAACTTTTCAACAAATGGTGCTGGAGGGATCATAAAGCCATGAAGAGCAGGGATCAGAATGCAAGTCAGTCCAGCTCCAGATCCCACAAACTAGAAACTATCAAACAAGAAATGAATCTAGAGAAAAAGGGTCGAGAAAAGCATAGGTGGCAGTTGAGCCCTCTAAGCCACCCTTGTCCCTCATGACAGCAGATGGAAGAGCAACTCATCTCTGAGTCTCTGAGGAAGAGGGTCTCTCCACAAACACATCAAACTTGTGCCATGAAAAGTGATCAACAGAGCAGGAAAGGTACTCTTGTTCTGAAAATGCTGTCTTAGAAGATTAGGCTGCCTCCAAAGGAGGAGTGTGGGTGGCTCAACTGCCCCCTGCTATAGAGCTCCTGGAAAGAATTTGGGCCCCAGGCACCATGGTGGGGTGAGGAGAGATATGAGGACAGAGAGGAAGAGAAGAGGGAAAAGGCCAGAGAGGGAAAGTGGGCTCCAAGGTGAATTCTACAGAATGAAGTGTTGCTCAATGCTCAATTCTAGCCCCATCCCCTCATTATATGGGTGCAAAAATGGAACCCAGAAAGAGGAAGGGACTTAAGGGAAGATGCACAGCCAAGTGGCAGGATTCCAATTTAATGTTTTTCTCTGCAAATGCAGCTAACTCTGTTTAAGTGGTGAATCACAGGGACAGACAGCCACTGTGATTGCCATAATGGAGGGTGGTTGTTCTAACATTCCTGTCTCCTCTTTCCATACAGTCCCAGGTGAAAGACCCTTTTATCTGCTGCCTAGTGACCTGCCTTAAGAGGGAGCTTGCTTAGGAGCTTGGGGCAATCCCTTGGGCCTATACTCATCCGAGGGCTCTGTGGACCCAGGCTGTGCCCCTCTGTGTCCAGGTCACAGCCCTATCACTGCCTCCTATGCTAAGTGAGCCAGTGAGAAAGCAGAGGCACCCCCTGCCCTGATTCTGCAGTCTCAGACTGTCCAGGGAGGCCGCCTCACCAACAAGTCTATGGTCATCCCTCCAGGCTCCAACCACAGATGGTTTCCTCTTTGCTGGCCCAGCTGAGGGAGTCATGCCAGCCTTGGGAAGCCCAGGAGGGAAAGCTTAGTGCTGGCACAAGTCAGGCTTTCATTTCCCAAGGTTTTGACCTTTTCACATCTGGCTGACCAGTAAATCCAGAGGAGCCAGTGCAGGCTGGACATGTTGTGGGGCTGGCTCTGTGGCAAATAGGACAAGAAGAAAATAATCTCCCTCAATCCCCACCTCATCTGGGCTGCCCACCATTCTGGCCCTAACAGACCCTGACCATGCTCTACCCTAAGGCTGCCCCATCTCTCAGTCTCTCCCACTAGCCTGCAAGCTCCCAAGGGCAAGAACCTCTGGGATTCATCCCCAATCTCCTAGAAGCCAGCCTAGTTATAGGGATTCAGGAGATGCTTACCAAATTATGATTACATGAAAGAATCTATCTGCATTCTGAACTCTCTTTTTGCAAAGGTTATGTAATTTTTTGGTTGATGTTGGTGAGTCGATTCATCTTCCATTCTCCTTAGTTTCATGATCTAAACTTCCTTTAATAGAAAAACACAAACCTTGCCTCAGCCAAGCTAAGTGGAAAAGGAGGCTGCTGCACTTTGGCCAGGCCAGGATCACTCACTGGAGGACCTGAGATTCCCAAAGCTGGAGCTCTAGAGGGAGGTGGCTGCCAATGCGGAAGGGAAGGAGGGAAGAATTCACGCAGTTGGGGGCAGGGGTGGTGGATAAAGAAAGTGAGGGAAGCCAGGAATCAGCTGTATCTGGAGCTGGGACACCTGCTCCCCCACCCACCTGACCCAACCCTTCATCCAACCCAACAGCATGTTCTGAACATTTTACCTTGTGAATATCTCTGGAATCCTCCACCTCTCTCCTTTACCTAGTCCAGTCACTATTTTTTTTCCTGTGAACCGTGCCCACTCTTTCCAACACCAACTCTGTACAGGAGCCAGACAAATCTTTTAAGAACAGCTCTGATCACATACTCCCTGCTTTAAATCCTTCAATAGTTTTCTACATACCTTGAAAAAAATTCATACTCACTTGCTTTGCTGACAGGTTTGCACATGATTGTGCTCCTGCCCATCTCCATCCACTCATCTTGCAGACGACTTTTCATGCCCAACAAAACACCAAGTTCTTTCTGTCTTCAGGACCTCTGGACCTTTGTACCACTCCTACTCAAGGAACCTCAACTGAATCCTGCTCATCTTTCTCACCTTAGCTGGAAGATCTGTCCCCAGCAACTAAAGTATATCCCCCTTTCTGTTTCATTCACAGCTCTCATCAGCATTTGTAGTGTTGCTATTTATGTTCGTTTACTCGGTGGTTAATGGTCTCCCTTATAAGAAGGTAAGCTCCATGAGGACAGGAGCTGTTTCTCGTCTTCACCACCACAGCCTTGCACAGGCACAGTGCTTCCCACACAGCAAATGGTGTTGAGGGAATGGAGATAGAGGCTCTCCCACCATCCTGCCAGAAATTCCCAGAGGACTGGACCCACCCCCAGAACCCTGGAGCTCTAGGGAAGCCATAGAGAGATACAGACACTGTGGGCTACAAGACAGGTGAGCGTCACCCAACAGAAGTGACAATCGAGGGCTGGAAAGAGAAATATTGCAAGAGAGTAGGGAGAAGTCCTGGAAGGCAGCCTCAGGACAAGACCCTCGACCTGGCTTATCCCAAACTGTTTCATCATCTACAAGCCCATGTTCATGATAGTACCTTGGGCCAGAGGAGTGTGGAGTCAAGACGGAGCATTTCTAATGTTCTCCTACTCTCAGATGGGGCATCCAGTGGTCAGTGAGAGCAGAGCCTGGGTAGCCAAAAGAGACAGGTTTCTGAATAAATGAGTATAATAAGGCTCACCTCACTAGACTGCTATGAGGATTAAATGCTGTAATATAAAAAAAGCAGCCAGCACCTTACCCAGCATCCAGCAGATGCCCTTAATTCCCTTCTCCCATTCTCCCACCTCCCAAGGAGAACAACTGGGGATGTATGCTGTATAATTCCTCTCCTTGCCTCTTCCATGTCTACCCTGAACTGTTATATCTGGGTGGGAAATAGCTTCAGGCTGCAGATGCTATGACAGCACTGGTTAAATTGAATTACACTGAAACCAGAGAAGGCTTCAGCTCTCCCAGGGAGTTCAGAAGTGTTCACCCTGAGAGTAACTGCACACTGCACAGGAAAAGGCATTCAAGTTGATAAGAAGTCATTCAGATCACCATCTAAGGCAGCTTTTGCCTTTGAAATAAATTCATTCCTTATTAGCACACACTTGGGATTTCCAGGACTGAATATTATTTCTATTACAGAAAGCCCATTTTTAAGACATTTTTATCATGTTGTCATGGTCCTATGTAATTTCATCTCTCCACAATGTTACTCTCATTCACATGCGTAGAGCTATAAGCCCTGGTGAGAAAGGTAAAGAGAAAGAGAGAACAGGAAGAAGAGTCATTGATCCAACTAGGGTAGAAGCCAGTACCACTACATAACACAGATGGGTCCACATCACTGAGGGTCTGCAGTCACAAAACAGTATTTGGACTTCTTCTGAAAGCAAAGTGAAGTCACTGAAGGCCAGCTAAGGATTTGGAACAGGCAGTGACTGATAAAATTTTCTTTTTTCTTTTTTTTTTTTTTTTTGAGACGGAGTCTTGCTCTGTCACCCAGGCTGGAGTGCAGTGGCCGGATCTCAGCTCACTGCAAGCTCCGCCTCCCGGGTTTATGCCATTCTTCTGCCTCAGCCTCCCAAGTAGCTGGGACTACAGGCGCCCGCCACCTCACCCAGCTAGTTTTTTGTATTTTTTAGTAGAGACGGGGTTTCACTGTATTAGCCAGGATGGTCTCGATCTCGTGACCTCGTGATCCACCCGTCTCAGCCTCCCAAAGTGCTGGGATTACAGGCTTGAGCCACCGCGCCCGGCCTAAAATGTTCTTTTTAAAATGCTTACTTTGGTTATAATGGAAAAGACAGATGCAACAGAAGGGAAGTAGTTAAGAAACCGTTCAAACATTCATTCAATTTAGATGTGACACCAAAAAAGCTAAATGATAAAAGAAAAAATAGGTAAATTGAACATAATGAAAACGTAAAACTTTCGTGCTTCAAAGGGCAGCCTCAAGAATGTGAAAAGACAAACCACAGAATGAAATAAAATATTTATAAATTATATATCTGATGAGACTTGCATCAAGAATACAAAAAGAACTCTTACAACTCAACAATAAAAAGACAATCCAATTTAAAAGTTGGCAAAGGACTCGAATAGACATTTATTTTAAGAAGATATATAAATAATCAATAAGCACATGAAAAGATGTTCAATATCATTAGTCATTAGGAGAATGTAAATCAAAACCACAATGAGATTCTACTCCACATCCACTAAGATGTCTATAATCAAAAAGACAGACAATAAGTACTAGTGCAGATATGGAGAAATTGCTGGTGGGAATGTAAAATGATGCAGCCACTTTGAAAAATAATTTGGCAGGTCCTCATCAAGTTAAGCAGAGAGTCACCATATAACCCAGCAATTCCACTCCTTTCCACCTAAGAGAATTGAAAACATATGCTGATACAAAAACCTGTCCATGAATGTTCAGAGCAGCATTATTCATGATAGCCAAAAAGTGGCAACAACCCAAATGTGCATGAACTGACGAAGAGAGAAACAAAATGTGGTATATACATACAATGGAATATTATTCAGCTATAAAAAGGAAGAATTCTGACACACGCTACAACATGGATGAACCTTGAAAATACTATGTCAAACAAAAGAGGCTAGTCACAAAAGATCACATATTGTATGATTCCATTTATATGAAATGTCCAAAATAGGCACATTCATAGAAACAGAATGTAGATTGGTGGTTGCCCAGGGCTAGGGAGAGGGGAGAAAGGGGGGTAACTACTAATACTGCTAGCAGGGATGGGGTTTTGGGGGAGAGGGATTAAAATATTCTGGAATTAGGTAGAGATAATTGATGCATGGTGTTGTGAATATACTAAAAATCATTGAACTATACACTTTAAAAGAGTGAACTTTATGGTGTATCAGTTATATCTCAATGAAGCTGTTATTTGAAAAATAAAAGGCATTCATTAGTAAAGTTTCCAGGCATTGTTCTAGGCAGTGAGGAAACAGTGAACAAAACTAACACAATCCCTGCCCTTAAGGAACTGACATTCTAGTGGAATAATCCTAGTGAGAGATAATTCCATCAAGAGATCATCTTAGTGAGGGTCTTAATAAGTTAATGTCACTAGAGAGAGAAGCAGATGAATTCAAGAGAGGCTCTGATGCAACAATCAACATAGCTAGCTGACCAACAGCAACAGGAGAGATGTCTGGGATCACCTTCCCCTAGGGAGCTCACAATAATTCTTATTGTTACCCTCTGTGGCCTCCAGAGTCACTGTTCCCCACTTTAAAAGCACTAGAAAATTAGACAAAGTGGTCTTTGTAAACGAGAGATTTCAGGAATCCCTGAAAAAACAAAAGACAAGGGGGAACTTACTTGGTTTGAAAGAGAAAATCACAGCCTAAACTCATGCACAAAAGAACCTAAAGCATAAAAACAGGCAAGACCCCAAGGCTACTCAAAGCTCAGAGGTAGTGGATTCCAGAAGAAGGAAAGTGTTGGAAGAAAGTTCTCCCACATTTCTGCACATCTTGTAAACAGAGGCAATGATAACTTTTGTTCCAGACTATCCTTTCAAAGATGTTTGAACACAGATAGCCATAGAAGATAGAGATAGTATCTCCCTCCAGGAACAGAGAACACAATTAGTTACTGTCCAGTACAATAAAAATAATATCACCCTCAAGGGCAATTATGAGTAAGTTTGCCTGCAGCCCATTATAAAAGATTGGAGTTTCCTAAGCATGAGGTCCTTCAGCTTTAACAACAACTCAGTGCATATGCAGCTTCCATGTGAGCCAGCTCTGTGTCACTCCTGTGGGACTTGAGGGTGTTGGGGAGAAACAAGGGGAACTGACATGACAAAGAAGTTCATGCTACTTGATGAACCATGAGTAGTGAAATCCTTTGTCTCTGGCCCAGAAGTCTCATGTCTTCTGCCAACATCTATGAAACTGTGGCAGACTAACTTGTTAGTTTGCAAGTAAGGTAAAATCTCAGACCTTCACAGTTCCTAACAAAGAGGCCTTGAGACAACCTGCTAGGTAACTGGTCAGAGAAATCACAGGAAGAGCAGCCAGATGGGATCATCCTCTCCTTTGACCCTTACCTGCTAAGACCAGGTAATGATATATAGCCCAAGTGGGGTCAGTGAGGGAGACCACAGAATGAGGGTAGTACATGGAGTGTCTGAACACACCCTGAAGAACATGGTGCTCCCACAGCCAAAGGACAAACTAGTGGCACACTCTGTGAAAAGTACTCTTCCCCACATAATCACAGAGTGTAGTTAACAAATTCAGCATCCACAGGCTAATAGATTCTCAGATACAAAAATCAGCCCATGAAAGAGAAGTGCACATACAAACACACACATGAACACCCAAAGAAGGAGACTTAATACAGCAAACAGAATCAGTTTTTACAATAAGGATAATCACTATGTACATAAAAGTGCAAGAGAAAATCATAGCCATAAAAAATTAACTAAAGTTCTTCAGATCTTACAATAGAATCATAAATCAGAGCTGAATAAAAGGCTAGACACAGCTAAAGGCAGATCAAGTAACTGGAAGACTGAGGCAACGAATTCTCCATGAGCACAATGCAAAACAACAAAGAAACAGAAATATTTTTTAAAAAGGATTAGGAGAAACATAATTCCAAGAGATGAAATATTATCCAAAGAAGGGGGTCTCAGAAACAAAGATTAGAGAAGATAGAAGGAGTGAATACACTCGCATAAATAATCAGAAAAAAGTTCCCAAGATTGAAGAAAGACATAAAGTCTCTGAGTGAAAAGGCCCATTGAGTGCCAAGGAGAATGAAACCAACAAATCCACAGTCCTAGTGGAAGATTTTTAAACACCTCTCAGAAATTAAGATATACACTAGACCAAAATTAATTATAAAGAAAGGTGCCATCCATACAGTAACCTATTTAAATATGACTATTTAAATTTAAATTTAAAATAATTACAATTAAATATAATTTAAAACTTAGGTCCTCAGTCCCAATGAACACATTTTAAGTGTTTGATAGTCATATGCAGCTAGTAGCTACCTTATCAGATGGTGCAGATACAGAACATTTCCATCATCTCAGAAAATTCTATTGGATACTACCAAAAGGATTTAAGTAACACAATAACAAATTGGTTCTAACTGTAAAATACAGAAAATTTCACCCAACAAATGGAGAATACACATCTTCATAAAATACTCAGGAAACACTGAAATATTGACTACATATTAGGCCACAAAGGAAATCATATCATCTATGTTCACTAACACAATGCAATAGAACTAAAAAATTTTTTACTAAAAAAGTAAAAAATATGAGAAGTTTGAAAATATTTGTATATTAGAAACTATAATTTCTACATAATTCTTAAGTCAAAGAGAAAATCAAAATAGTTATTATCAACTAGGAATGAAATAAAAGTTACAAACTACAGGTTATAACAAGCAAGGAGCTCAAAAGATTTGTATCCTTAAATGCTTTGTTGGGGTGGTGGTAAGGGGAGTTGAAATTATGCTTCATCTCAGAGACCAATAACGACAAAAAATACAGAAAATACCCCCGTTTTTAAGAAATTTGATGAGCAAATGCTGCCAAATTTTCAAAGAGAAAAATCCTAGGTTGTGGAAACCATTTCAGAGCATAGAAAAAAAGAAATAGATAGCTACAACTCATTTCACAAGGCTAGCATAACTCAACACCAGGAAGCACATAAACAAAGAAAGCTATGCCACCCACATTTATGAACATAAATACAAAATTCCTAAAGAAAATACATGCTAATATCATATGACAAATTTGAACATCCATTCTTGATTTTTTTAAGAAAAGAAAAATATCTCTTGACAAACTACCAACTGAAGGAAAATTCCTCAAGTTGATAATCTAACAGAAACCTACAACAATAATCCAAGTTAGGGGAGAAAATTTAGAGACATTCCCAATAGTCAAGGCCTAGCCAGTTGATGAAGGTGGTGGGCCATCTGGAGTGGCCACTACTATCATGCTGGCTACAGCCGGGAGGTGTGGCTGGGACTGCACACTCCACAGAGCTTGTAGGAGCTGGGAACAACTAGGAGCCCCACTCCTTCAGAGTTAAGGCAAGAGCTCCCCAGGTGCTGCTGCAGCCACCCAAGCCATGGCTGTGGGTCCAGGCATCCCTGTGCTCTTGGGGCCTAGGAACAGGCAGGAGCCCTACCTTCCCAGGCACAGCTGCAGCCACCCAAATGGAGGATGAAAACCCAAGCATCCCACTCCACAGAGCAGGCAGAACCCCTGAGCCCCTGGGCATAGCTATAGCTGCTCAATCCATGGCTGCAGACCCAGGCATCTCTGCATGTGCCTGCTCCCAATACCATAGCTGCAGACCCAGGCATCTCTGCAAGTGTCTGCTCCCACTGCCTGGCTTCTCCCTGCTATCAGTGCCCACTCTAATCTCAGAGCAAAGTTGGGGCCAAGCCTAGGCACTGTTGCAGCCTGGCTAGGTGTGCACACACTTGGGGCAGTGCTGACACACCAGCTCCTTCTTGCCGCCTCAGCCCCCTCCAGACTTTGGGCACTAGTGAGCACAGAAGGGAAGCAAAGGAGAGTTTGAGGGCATCTCGGCACTGGCCTGCAGGCACCCCTTGCACCTACAGCCTGGATGCCATGAACAGCAGCAGAAGGCAGACAAGTTCCTGGGTGGAGGGGGGCAGGTCCCCAGTGAGGCTCTCACCTTCAGGTCAGGGCTGCCAGTCCCGTGGACAGGAGTGGGAACTTGTGGTGCCTTTTTTGGGCCTGCCCATGGCCACCCATGGCCCAAATGGCATGCACTTCCTCCCCTCAGAGGCCCATAAAAGCCCAGACTCAGCCAGAGCTGAGCATACATCGGGATGACCAGCTGCAGAGAGGAGCAACTTACTCTAGGGTCTCCTCTCTGCTGAGAGCTGCAGAGATAATGGGATGACCTGCCTGCAGAGAGGAGCTACCCACTCTAGAGCCTCCTGTCTGCTGAGAGCTGCACCGATGATGGGATGACTAGCTACAGAGAGGAGCTACGCTCTCCACTGATAGTTGAACACGTATCAGGATGACTTGCCTAGCAGAGAGGAGCTATCCTCTATGCTAGGAGCTGAACACTCATTGGGACATGCTGGCTGCAGAAAGGAGTTGCTCCCTGTGGGTTTCCTCTGAGCTGTTCTGTCGCTTGATAAAGCTCTTTATCTTGCTCACTCTCCACTTGTCTGCATACCTCATTCTTCCTGGGCACAAGACAAGAACTTGGGATTCGCCAAATGAGGCTAAAAGAGCCATATCACAAACAGGGCTGAGACATACCCCTTGCTCACTATGTTGTGGGTAAAGAGAAGGAAAGAAGAGCTGTGGCCCTTCAGGGAGCCCAGACCTGGGAGCTCCCTGAGCCAGGGCTGTGACTCCCCCTTTGAGGCCCTGCAGTTCCTGGCATCTCCAAGGCATGAGCCACAGCACCTTGCCTTTTACCTATTTATTGAGAAAAAAATTTTAAGGTTAAGTAAAGTGTTGTGGAAGTTATGGAGGAATAAAAACTCATGTACTGCTGGTAGAAATGTAAATGGAATGTCTTTAAAGTGCTATCATATTTTAATGTGAACGCTGACTTCCAGTTTGCACATTCACTCCTTCTTTTAACGGAAATTATCCCAAAGGCAACGAGAGTAGAAAACGGGGAAAAACTTCCAAACTCCACTTTCAGTAAAACTAAAAGCCCCCTAAAACTCCAAACCACTAAGTAAGTGCCAAAAGGTGGGAAGATTAGGCAGATGTCACTAAGAATCAGCAAGGTATATCTCTGCAATCCTTTCTTTGCAAAAGCTGGAAAGGAGTCTCTGGGCTAGAATTAAGAGCACTTCTGAATTCACACTGGTTCCAAGAAACACAGCAAATTCAGCTAAACAAAGAATGACACAGACAAGTCATATTACTCAGGCAATGAAGAAAAGACAACATTTGCTTTGTAAAAGCTCTACAGCTGCTTATTTTATGGACTAGAATGAAATAAATGTTAAACAAAGTCACAAATAAAAGCCTTAATCATAAGAGAAATTCTACCTAACCTGTAGGTAAGCCCGGCCATTCTTCCTCACAAACCTCTCAAAAATAGCTAGTGTAGTAAAGCCTCATCATCTTCAAAGATGAGCAATTTAAAAGGAATCAGCACAGGAGCTATTCAAAGATGCTACAAGAAACAAATGAGAAAAACAGATGGCAGACAACAAATACACTTAAGAGAAATGTTAATGCAAAGAAGATTAAAATTGTGAAGGAAAATAAATTTGCCATTAATTTAGAAATCTTAATGAAACGATCACCTCTATGCAACACGAGTACCTAGTAAATGTACTAAGAGTTCAAAGAAGAAATGGTGAGAAAATAAGAGAAGATAAAATTTGAACTGGAAATCAATTAAGGCAAAACTGCAACATAGGTGAGAGAGAGCAGACATTTTCTAAAACCCTACAAGGGGCATAGCATGTATACATAAGTGAGAAAAGAAATAAAAAGGAAGTATTTTGTTAATTGACAAAACATTACAGATAGAGAAGACAGACAAAGAAGATGAACAGTGTATAATTAGAGTATTTAGAGGACAGAAGAAAACAATGCAACTGAACAAATATTTTAAGATACAATTATAGATAATTTTCTTGACATAAGAAAAATTTTGACTTTACATATTGACCCTGTGTTGGGGAAAACAGAGAAAAAATATTTAAAACCAAGCCATTTTCTAGCAAAAATCTCTGGGCTTCAAAATTTAAAGAAAAAAAAAAAAAAAAACCTGGGTAAGAAGGCAAAAGATCAAGTCACTTTTGAGGTGGAAATCATCAGGCCATCTTGAGATTTCTCTACAACATGCAAAGCTAAAAAAATTTTTAAGTTAAAATAAATACATAAAAATTTAAAAATTAGAGTAATTCCTGAAAAATCTGCAAATAAGAAAAGTTAATTCTAAAATTTTACACTGGCCAAAGTGATGTTCAACTATAAAGGCAACAAAGAGTTTTAGACAAGCAAGAATTAAGGAACTATTGCTCCCACTAATACTTCTGGAGATCTGAACCTCGGCCAAAATCCCAGCATGGTGTGTGTGTGTATATATAAATTTAAAAACTGAATCTAAAATTTATATGGAAATGCAAAGGGCCAAGAATAGACAAGGAACTCTTGAAAAAGGACAAAGCTGAACTTAAACTTTCAGATTTCAAGCTACGTAAAACAATAACAATTAAATGTATGATTCTGGCAAAGAAGAGACAAATAACCCAGTGTGACAAACTAGAGATTCCAGAAACAAACCCATATATACACAGTTACTTGGTTATGAAAAAGATTAGACTACTGAGCAGAAGGAGATGGACAGATTTTCACTAAATGGTACTGGATCAAATAGATATCCATATAAAAATAAATAAATCTTTGCACCCTACCTCACACTAAACACAAAAATCAATTCCAGATGGATTGCACATATAAAAATAACAGCCAAATCAGTTTAAATTTTAGAATAAAACATTTTAAAATATCTTCATATAAATATTAAGACAGAAAAAAAATCTTCATAAACTTGGGATAGACAAGATTTCCTAAATAACATACAAAATTGCTAATCATTAACAACTGATAAATTAGAATATATTAGCATTGTAAAGTTTTTGTTCATCAAAAAATACCATTAAGGAAAATAAAATGCAAACAACTGAGTGGAAGAGGATATTTTCAATAGATTCATCCAACAAATAATTCCTATCCAAAATATATAAATAACTCCTACAAATTAAAAAGAAAAAGGCAGCTCAGTAGAATTTAATGACATAAATGATATAAATAATATATAATGATTTTTTTTGAGACAGAGTCTCACCATGTAGCCCAGGTTGGTCTCAAACTCCTGTCCTTAAGCAATCCTCCCAAGACCTCAGCCTCCTGGCACTTCATAACAGTGCCTGAAATTAAACACATGTAAGGGTGTGCTGTTTCATTACTCATCAGAGTTACGTAAATTAAAATGCAATTAGTTACTACTACTTACCCACCCATGGACCATAATGGCTAAAATGTAAAAGATAAACAATACCACGCATCAGTGACAATGTGAAGCAATTAGAATTCTTACACCTTGTTAGTGAAAATATAAATTGGTACAACTACTTTGGAAAACTGCTTGGCAGTATCTACAAAAGCTGAATATCACACATTCTATAACCCAACAATTGCATGCCTGGGTATACACCCAATAGAAATGCTTACAAATGTGCATCAAAAGACATGTACAAAGAAATGTGTAACAGCACTATTTATAATAGCTCCAAACATAAAATGCAAATGTCTACCAACAAAAGAATAAAAAACTGAATTGTGGTACAGAGTTACAGTGACAAGAGCCCCTCCATGTCCACACCTAGTAGATGCCTAAAACTGTGGATACTACTGAATCCTAAATATATTATGCATGAATTTATTTTTCCTTCTCAATTTCACAGATAGAAGATTTGTTCTTACTATAGATCTTAGCAACCTCAGCAAACAATTTTTTCTTTCCTTATTAAGTTGAGAAATTGCACCTTTCACTTAACAGAAGTACTTTCAGCTTCTCTTTGGCATGTCTGAATTACCAGCATCACTACTCTTGCCATTATTAAGTAAAATAAGGGTTACTTGAACACAAGCACTGTGATATTGTAACAGTCTATCTGACAATCTGCTAACCTAGAGGATTACTAAGTGAGTAATGAGAGGGTAGTATATATAGCATGGATATGCTGGAGAAAGGGAGGATTCATGTCCCAGGCAGGACAAAGCAGATAGTGTGAGATTTCATCATGCTAATCAGAACTGCATGCAATTTAAAACTTAAGCATTGTTTATTTCTGGCATTTTCCACTTAATATTTTTGAACCACAGTTGACCCTGGTAACTGAAACTGCAGAAAGCAAAACCACAGTTAAGGGAGGACTATTATAATACTAATCAGCAATGAAAATATATTAACTACTACTTCACCCAACAACGTGGATGATTCTTCAACATAATGTTGAGCAAAATAAGCCAGACATAAAAAGAAAATACATACTGAATGATTTCATTTATAAAAAATCCAAAAACAGGCAAAACTAATTATGGTGATAAAAGTCAGTACACTGATTATCTTTAAGGAGGAGTTAGCATCTGGAAAGGGGATTTGGGGTGTTGCTGGTAATGTCATGGTTCTTATTCTGGAGGCTGGTTACAAGAGTATGTTCACATTATAAAAATTTATAAGGGACTTCTGGTTTCAGCTTTGATGTTTAGTGCTTGGAAGCTGTCACTTCCATCCTCACGACAACAACAAAAAATGCTGAACAAACTAAAAATCAACAACTTTCTTAGACCCATCAGAGAATTGAGGTCACAGGGCAAATTGCCACCTGAAAAACTGGAGAAACAGGTGAATACAGAAAATCACAGCTTACCAAAAGCAGAAGCTGCTAGAGCTAGGAATTGATAGGAATACTTAAATGGGAATTGACGGTTATTTGGAAGCTGAGTGTGGGCTACCTTGGGGGTTAAATACTCCCGGGGTGGGGGGTTCAGCTTTGGAGAGGACCACACTTCCCTGAGTTCTATTTAAAGAAGCCCCACCTGGGTGAAAATCTAATGAAAATCCTCTCATGCTCATGGCAGGGGTTGGGGGTGGGGAGCTAACAATCTGAAATATGCCCAGGGGTAAAGTAGCCTTTTAGAAATACTCCCAGAATTGTTCTTCTCTGTTCTCCAGTGACAGCAGCCTGCCCTCAGGGGAAACGATATAACCAGAGCCTAATCAGCATGAGAGAAGGAAAATACCCAACTCCAGGCCTCTCTAGTCTTCCTGTCTCACCTAAGGAAGGAATGCAATATCTGAGGCACACTTGTGAATGTCAGAGCTCACCCATTAAAAGACTGAGACCTAACCATAGGAGTATAGAATATGTCCCCTCCCCATATAATTCTACCGCAACATCAACAGGGTTCCTTTCTAATAACAGGAGATTACAGCTGAAAGAACTGCAAAGCTCAGATTCTACATAAGAAGGAATTTCTAGGGAAACTCAAAAACAGGAAAGACACTAACAAGGACACTAGTGGAATTTGAAATCACTATAGCAAAGTTGAAGCATATAAGGTTAATATTTTTTAAAAGCCCATAGCTTTCCTAAATATCAGCAATGAACTGGAATGTGAAATTAAAAATATGATACTCTTTACATGAGCATAAAAAATGAAATATTTAGGTTTAAGTCTAACAAAATATGTACAAGATCTATGAGGAAAACTACAAAACTCTGATGAAAGAAATCAAAGATCTTTTAAAAATAAATAGCTATTCCATGTTCATGGATAGAAAGACACCACTATCAAGGTGTCAGTTCTTCCCAACCTGATCTATAGTTTCAACACAATCCCAATCAAAATCCCAGCAGGTTATTCTATGGATATCAACAAAATGATTTTAAGGTTTATATGCCAAGGCAAAAGACCCAGAATAGCCAACACAATGTGGAAGAAGAACAAAGTCCAAGAAGTAACACTAACTTCAAGGACTTACTATGCAGCTACAGCAATCAAGACAGTGTGGTATTGGTAAAAGAACAGACACATGAATCAGTGGAACAGAAAGGAGAGCCCAGAAATAAACTCACATAAATACATTCAACTCATCTTTGACAAAGAAACAAAAAGAATTCAATGGAGAAAGGACAGTCTTTTCAGCAGACAGTGCTGCAATAACCAGACATCTACAAATTAAAAAAAAATTGATCTGGAATGATATGGCAGTGCCATGGAGCCTCAGTTGGCCTCAGATAGCTAGTCTCTTGCTGTCCCTGCTGGCAGACCACTCTGTCTCCTACAGGGCATGCATGTGCAGGATCAGGGGATATGTGTGATCAGTGGCTGCAGCCTAGAAAGATGGCAGAGCAAGAGCAAAGAAAAAAAAAATCCCTTTGATTCCAGAATATCTCCTGAAAATGATGGAGGCTTATCAAGCCCTCAAAGCCATCCAGGCAAAGTAGGCACTTCTAGCAAAGAATGAGCAGAGGTAAGGAAAAAGACTCAGGTTTAAGCAACTGGAATTGGTCCCACAAATTCCTAGCAGCAAAAATGTGACAGGGTGCATCTCCTAGGACTAGAAGTGAAGCCTCATGCCTTAGAATTGCCAGATAAACTTTTCTTGGCCTCTGTTGTACACATCCAAAGGATTAATGGGGTGAGTTCACTGGTGCAGAGGAACACTGCAAGAGTTCTGAAGATTTTCTGTGGTGTCTGTCAAAGTCACTCCCCAGAGCCTAAAAGTGGAAATTTATGTGACTTGGGGATTTCCAAATCTGAAGTCTGTCCAGGAACTCATTTTGAAATGTGTACAAGCCAAGGTTAAGAATAAAACCATCCCTCCATCAGACAATATAGCAACTGAGGAGCACCTGGGGAGGTTTGGTGTCATTTGCTTGGAAGACCTCCTTCATGAAATGGCCTTCCCTGGGAAGAATTTCCTAGAGATCTCAAGGTTCTTGTGCGCTTTCTACCTCTCAATGGCCCATCATGCTACCAATAATAGAGTGGACTTCTTCAAGGATATGGGCTCACCTGGTTATCAGGGTGAACACATCAATCAGCTCATCCTCCAAATGAAACAGACCCAGAGTTTCTGAAAGCACAGTGCATTGGAAGCACATGTTTTTGTTTTTTGAAATTATCAAGTATCTTGAAAGATTATTTTCTGCTCTGTCTTCAAAAACTGGAAGGGAAGGGCCACAGAAAAGGTAGTAGGTTGTATTCATGGCAGTCACCTCTCATCACAGTCCAGTTCCAAGGAAAATGTCCAGTATTTTCCAAGTTGACTGCTGCCTCCTCTGAAATCAGCACATGCTATGGAGGAAGGAGTCTTGCTTTGTCTCATCTTCTACCCTAGGGTTTAATGTTGGTGAATAAGTAACTCAAGCATTTGTACAAGGACCCCTAAAACTCCTGCAGCAGTGGACCAAGCCCAGGGGCATACTTAAACTGGGGAGTCCTAGGGCCTTATTTTGAAAAGACTTGAAATACAATTATGAAGACAAGCACAAAAGCAAGTGTTTACTTGTCCCCACTGTGAATCCAACTTTTCCATGTTCCAACTTTTCAGTCATGGCTTTGCGAGTTCTCAGGCTTGCCTGGCTCTAAGTCTATCTGGTGGCTTTTTAATCCTAGCCTGCAACTGGCTTAGTCCTTTTTGCTGGCTCAGGATTTGAGAATGAAGAGTCCCTTCACCAGGAAAACATGCAAAATTTTGCTTGTAGTTTTATGATGTTCACAAACCCTTCTTCTCAGGGACCTTATATGAGGGAGTCCTGCTCTTATCAGGATTGGCCACCCAGGCCTTGACCTTGCTAGTCTCTGGTTACCAAGATAGCTTCTTCCCTTCAGAGTGGCATGTTGTGTTGCCCTCTGCACCATCTATAACACTGGGAAATGCCCACCATTATTCCCCCTGGGCTTCAGGATGGAATTTTGATTTCCCTGATGATTATCCCTCTCCTTAAAACACAGATCTGGAAGGAATGAATCATTTTCTTGGTTTGCATAGATGAAATTAGCTCTACTTGGCTTCCTAGGCCCCAGGCAGGCAGCTTAATCGACCTTTTCCTTGCATATTCTAGACTCAAGAAGCATTGCTGTCTGTCTTGCTGGTAATGATATAGTAGTCCAGCAACAGAGCTTCCAGGAATTTTAATCTTGAAAAAGCGGTCTGATACTGCTTGTATTTTTTTGACCAATATCCACCTCTATTAAATGGGCCTTCCCTCTATTCCATTCACTTAGTTGCCTCTGCTTGCCATCAGAGCAACTGGTAAGGATGCTTCAAATCTAGATTAAACTTGAAAATATGCTTGACCATTGTGTTTCCTGGTCCTTTCAGATCAGCTTGCTGCAATTTTGGTTCATGGAGCCCTCAAATAAAGCTGTGAAATTAAGTTAGAGGTATAACAATGCCTTAAAATGTGCCAGATTATGAGGTAATTAGGTTGGTTGGCTCCAGAGTTAAACTGCGAGGAACAGATGTTACTCTTATACTATAAACCACTATGAAATCAGGTTACTTTCAAATGATGTATCACAAAGTCATGGGAGAGAGGGAAGCAGTTGTGAGTATGGAACCCCAGGGCTTACATCACAGCTCTGTCTTGGTTTTTTTAGAGACAAGGCCTCACTCCATTGCCCAGGCTAGAGTGCAGGGGCATGATCATATCCCAGCTCTGTCTCATACTAAATATGAGAACAGTGTTTCCACTCTTGCCTGTAAAATGGAGCTAATATCCTCTAGTCTGTCTCCCTTACTTGGTGGTTAAATGGATTAAGCAAAATAATAGTTTGTAATTTATAATTCCATATAAATAAAAGAGGTTATCATTTAAAAAAATCTATCAAGCCATGAAACGACATGGAGGAGGCCGGGCACGGTGGCTCACGCCTGTAATCCCAGCACTTTGGGAGGCCGAGGTGGGCGGATCACAAGGTCAGGAGATCGAGACCACAGTGAAACCCCGTCTCTACTAAAAATACAAAAAATTAGCCGGGCGCAGTGGCGGGCGCCTGTAGTCCCAGCTACTCAGGAGGCTGAGGCAGGAGAATGGCATAAACCCAGGAGGCGGAGTTTGCAGTGAGCTGAGATCCGGCCACTGCACTCCAGCCTGGGCAACAGAGCGAGACTCTGTCTCAAAAAAAAAAAAAAAAAGAAAAGAAAAGACATGGAGGAAACCTAAATACATATTGCTAAGTAAAAGAAGCCAGTCTGAGGAAGCCACCTACTGTTTGATTCCACCTATGTGACACTCTGGAAAAGGCACACTATAAAAACAGTAAAAATGTCAATTGTTGCCAAGGGGAAGGGAAAGGAGAGAGAGATGAACAGTTGGAGCACAGTGGATTTTTAGAGCAATGAAACTATTCCAAATAATACTGTAATGGTAAATATATGACATTGTGCATTTGTCAAAACCCACAGAACTGCACAACAAAAAGTGAACCCTAATGTAAAAAATAAACTTCAGTTAATAATCCATCAATAATGGTTCATCAATTGTAACAAGCATACCATGTTAAAGCAAGATGTTCATAATAGGGGAAACTCTGAAGGGAGGGTAGATATGGGAACTCTGTACTATCTGCATAATCGTTCTATAAATCTATAATGTTCCTAAAATAATTAAGTCTACTAATATCAAAAAATTACTTATTTATGTAAAAGTAAAATCAAAACAGATGTCAGATTATAATTTAAAATTCTTTAACTAAAGTTGGGAAGAAGAGGGGTAAAAAAAAATGGCCAGTAGTAGAAGTACATTAATTTCCTTTTCTTTAATAGCTGGTGGAAAAAAAATCAGTTAAAGTAAACAAATCAATAAATAAAGTTATAAATATATCTAAAAGCACTAAGATAAACGTCAATTATGACAATACAACCTGCTAGAAATCACACCTATATAATAGGAGAGGAAGAAGAAGATGTGGGGGGAAAAAGAATAATTTCATTATTGCTCGTAGTGGAAAATGAATAGATACTATCTACTGAAATAGATGACTAAAACTATTCTATAAAATAATAACTATAAGGGCGGAGCAAGATGGCCGATTAGGAACAGCTCCAGTCTCCAACTTCCAGCGTGAGCAACACAGAAGACCGGTGATTTCTATATTTTCAACTGAGGTACTGGGGTCATCTCACTGGGGAATGCCGGACAATCAGTGCTGGTCAGCTGCTGCAGCCCCACCAGCGAGAGCTGAAGCAGGGCGAGGCATTGCTTCACCTGGGAAGCACAAGGGGGAAGGGAATCCCTTTTCCTAGCCAGGGGAACTGAGACACACAACACCTGGAAAATCGGGTAACTCCCACCCCAATACCGCGCTTTAAGCAAACGGGCACACCAGGAGATTATACCCACACCTGGCCGGGAGGGTCCCACGGCCACGGAACCTCCCTCATTGCTAGCACAACAGTCTGCGATCTAACCACAAGGCAGCAGCGAGGCTGGGGGAGGGGCCCCCGCCCTTGCTGAGGCTTAAGTAGGTAAACAAAGCCGCTGGGAAGCTCGAACTGGGTGGAGCTCACAGCAGCTCAAGGAAACCTGCCTGTCTCTGTAGACTCCACCTCTGGGGACAGGGCACAGCTAAACAACAAAAGGGGGAGCAGCAGAGGCCTGTGCAGATGCGAACGACTCTATCTGACAGCTTTGAAGAGAGCAGTGGATCTCCCAACACGGAGGTTGAGATCTGAGAACGGACAGACTGCCTGCTCAAGTGGGTCCCTGACCCCTGAGTAGCCTAACTGGGAGACATCCCCCACTAGGGGCAGTCTGACACCCCACACCTCACAGGGTGGAGTACACCCCTGAGAGGAAGCTTCCAAAGTAAGAATCAGACAGGTACACTCGCTGTTCAGCAATATTCTATATTCTGCAACCTCTGCTGCTGATACCTAGGCAAACAGGGTCTGGAGTGGACCTCAAGCAATCTCCAACAGACCTACAGCTGAGGGTCCTGACTATTAGAAGGAAAACTATCAAACAGGAAGGACACCTATACCAAAACCCCATCAGTATGTCACCATCATCAAAGACCAGAGGCAGATAAAACCACAAAGATGGGGAAGAAGCAGGGCAGAAAAGCTGGAAACTCAAAAAATAAGAGCGCATCTCCCCCTGCAAAGGAGCGCAGCTCATCGCCAGCAACGGATCAAAGCTGGTCAGAGAATGACTTTGACGAGATGAGAGAAGAAGGCTTCAGTCCATCAAACTTCTCAGAGCTAAAGGAGGAATTACGTACCCAGCGCAAAGAAACTAAAAATCTTGAAAAAAGAGTGGAAGAATTGATAGCTAGAATAATTACTGCAGAGAAGGTCATAAATGAAATGACAGGGATGAAAACCATGACACGAGAAATACGTGACAAATCCACAAGCTTCAGTAACCGACTCGATCGACTGGAAGAAAGAGGATCAGCGATTGAGGATCAAATGAATGAAATGAAGCGAGAAGAGAAACCAAAAGAAAAAAGAAGAAAAAGAAATGAACAAAGCCTGCAAGAAGTATGGGATTATGTAAAAAGACCAAATCTACGTCTGATTGGGGTGCCTGAAAGTGAGGGGGAAAATGGAACCAAGTTGGAAAACACTCTTCAGGATATCATCCAGGAGAACTTCCCCAACCTAGTAGGGCAGGCCAACATTCAAATTCAGGAAATACAGAGAACACCACAAAGATACTCCTCCAGAAGAGCAACTCCAAGACACATAATTGCCAGATTCACCAAAGTTGAAATGAAGGAAAAAATCTTAAGGGCAGCCAGAGAGAAAGGTTGGGTTACTCACAAAGGGAAGCCCATCAGACTAACAGCAGACCTCTCGGCAGAAACTCTACAAGCCAGAAGAGAGTGGGGGCCAATATTCAACATTCTTAAAGAAAAGAATTTTAAACCCAGAATTTCATATCCAGCCAAACTAAGTTTCATAAGTGAAGGAGAAATAAAATCCTTTACAGATAAGAAAATGCTTACAGATTTTGTCACCACCAGGCCTGCCTTACAAGAGATCCTGAAGGAAGCCCCAAACATGGAAAGGAACAACCGGTACCAGCCATTGCAAAAACACGCCAAAATGTAAAGACCATCGAGGCTAGGAAGAAACTGCATCAACTAACGAGCAAAATAACCCGTTAATATCATAATGGCAGGATCAAGTTCACACATAACAATATTAACTTTAAATGTTAATGGACTAAATGCTCCAATTAAAAGAACAGACTGGCAAACTGGATAAAGAGTCAAGACCCATCAGTCTGCTGTATTCAGGAGACCCATCTTACATGCAGAGACATACATAGGTTCAAAATAAAGGGATGGAGGAAGATCTACCAAGCAAATGGAGAACAAAAAAAAGCAGGGGTTGCAATCCTAGTCTCTGATAAAATAGACTTTAAACCATCAAAGATCAAAAGAGAAAAAGAAGGCCATTACATAATGGTAAAGGGATCAATTCAACAGGAAGAGTTAACTATCCTAAATATATATGCACCCAATACAGGAGCACCCAAATTCATCAAGCAAGTCCTTACAGACTTACAAAGAGACTTAGACTCCCATACAATAATAATGGGAGACTTCAACACTCCACTGTCAACATTAGACAGATCAACGAGACAGAAAGTTAACAAGGATATCCAGGAATTGAACTCAGCTCTGCACCAAGCGGACCTAATAGACATCTATAGAACTCTCCACCCCAAATCAACAGAATATACATTCTTCTCAGCACCACATCGCACTTATTCCAAAATTGACCACATAATTGGAAGTAAAGCACTCCTTAGCAAATGTAAAAGAACAGAAATTATAACAAACTGTCTCTCAGACCACAGTGCAATCAAACTAGAACTCAGGACTAAGAAACTCATTCAAAACTGCTCAACTACATGGAAACTGAACAACCTGCTCCTGAATGACTACTGGGTACATAACCAAATGAAGGCAGAAATAAAGATGTTCTTTGAAACCAATGAGAACAAAGATAAAACATACCAGAATCTCTGGGACACATTTAAAGCAGTGTGTAGAGGGAAATTTATAGCACTAAATGCCCACAAGAAAAAACTGGAAAGATCTAAAATTAACACTCTAACATCACAATTAAAAGAACTAGAGAAGCAAGAGCAAACACATTCAAAAGCTAGCAGAAGGCAAGAAATAACTAAGATCAGAGCAGAACTGAAGGAGATAGAGACACAAAAAACCCTCCAAAAAATCAATGAATCCAGGAGTTCGTTTTTTGAAAAAATCAACAAAATTGACAGACCGCTAGCAAGACTAATAAAGAAGAAAAGAGAGAAGAATCAAATAGATGCAATAAGAAATGATAAAGGGGATATCACCACGGACCCCACAGAAATACCAACTACCATCAGAGAATACTATAAACACCTCTGTGCAAATCAACTAGAAAATCTAGAAGAAATGGATAATTTCCTGGACACCTACACTCTTCCAAGACTAAACCAGGAAGAAGTTGAATCCCTGAATAGACCAAGAGCAGGCTCTGAAATTGAGGCAACAATTAATAGCCTACCAACCAAAAAAAGTCCAGGACCAGATGGATTCGCAGCTGAATTCTACCAGAGGTACAAGGAGGAGCTGGTACCATTCCTTCTAAAACTATTCCAATCAATTGAAAAAGAGGGAATCCTCCCTAACTTATTTTATGAGGCCAACATCATCCTGATACCAAAGCCTGGGAGAGACACAACAAAAAAAGAAAATTTTAGACCAATATCCCTGATGAACATCGATGTGAAAATCCTCAACAAAATACTGGCAAACCGGATTCAGCATGGATTAAGCAAAAAGCTTATCCACCATGATCAAGTGGGCTTCATCCCTGGGATGCAAGGCTGGTTCAACATACGGAAATCAATAAACGTAATCCAGCATATAAACAGAACCAAAGACAAGAACCACATGATTATCTCAACAGATGCAGAAAAGGCTTTTGACAAAATTCAACACCCCTTCATGCTAAAAACGCTCAATAAATTTGGTATTGATGGAACGTACCTCAAAATCATAAGAGCTATTTATGACAAACCCACAGCTAATATCATACTGAATGGGCAAAATCTGGAAAAATTCCCTTTGAAAACTGGCACAAGACAGGGATGCCCTCTCTCACCACTCCTATTCAACATAGTGTTGGAAGTTCTGGCTAGGGCAATCAGGTAAGAGAAAGAAATCAAGGGTATCCAGTTAGGAAAAGAAGAAGTCAAATTGTCCCTGTTTGCAGATGACATGATTGTATATTTAGAAAACCCCATTGTCTCAGCCCAAAATCTCCTTAAGCTGATAAGCAACTTAAGCAAAGTCTCAGGATACAAAATTAATGTGCAAAAATCACAAGCATTCTTATACACCAGTAACAGACAAACAGAGAGCCAAATCATGAATGATCTCCCATTCACAATTGCTTCAAAGAGAATAAAATACCTAGGAATCCAACTTACAAGGGATGTCAAGGACCTCTTCAAGGAGAACTACAAACCACTGCTCAGTGAAATAAAAGAGGACACTAATAAATGGAAGAACGTACCATGCTCATGGATAGGAAGAATCAATATCATGAAACTGGCCATACTGCCCAAGGTTATTTATAGATTCAATGCCATCCCCATCAAGCTACCAATGACTTTCTTCACAGAATTGGAAAAAACGGCTTTAAAGTTCATATGGAACCAACAAAGAGCCCGCATTGCCAAGACAATCCTAAGTCAAAAGGACAAAGCTGGAGGCGTCATGCTACCTGACTTCAAACTATACTACAAGGCTACAGTAACCAAAACAGCATGGTACTGGTACCAAAACAGAGATATAGACCAATGGAACAGAACCGAGTCCTCGGAAATAATACCACACATCTACAGCCATCTGATCTTTGACAAACCTGAGAGAAACAAGAAATGGGGAAGGATTCCCTATTTAATAAATGGTGCTGGGAAAATTGGCTAGCCATAAGTAGAAAGCTGAAACTGGATCCTTTCCTTACTCCTTATACGAAAATTAATTCAAGATGGATTAGAGACTTAAATGTTAGACCTAATACCATAAAAACCCTAGAAGAAAACCTAGGTAGTATCATTCAGGACATAGGCATGGGCAAGGACTTCATGTCTAAAACACCAAAAGCAACGGCAGCAAAAGCCAAAATTGACAAATGGGATCTAATTAAACTAAAGAGCTTCTGCACAGCTAAAGAAACTACCATCACAATAAACAGGCAACCTACAGAATGGGAGAACATTTTTGCAATCTACTCATCTGACAAAGGGCTAATATCCAGAATCTACAAAGAACTCAAACAAATTTACAAGAAAAAAACAAACAACCCCATCCAAAAGTGGGCAAAGGATATGAACAGACATTTCTCAAAAGAAGACATTCATACAGCCAACAGACATATGAAAAAATGCTCATCATCACTGGCCATCAGAGAAATGCAAATCAAAGCCACAATGAGATACCATCTCACACCAGTTAGAATGGCAATCATTAAAAAGTCAGGAAACAACAGGTGCTGGAGAGGATGTGGAGAAATAGGAACACTTTTACACTGTTGGTGGGATTGTAAACTAGTTCAACCATTATGGAAAACAGTATGGCGATTCCTCAAGGATCTAGAACTAGATGTACCATATGACCCAGCCATCCCACTACTGGGTATATACCCAAAGGATTATAAATCATGCTGCTATAAAGACACATGCACAGGTATTTTATTGCGGCACTATTCACAATAGCAAAGACTTGGAATCAACCCAAATGTCCATCTGTGACAGACTGGATTAAGAAAATGTGGCACATATACACCATGGAATATTATGCAGCCATATAAAAGGATGAGTCTGCGTCCTTTGTAGGGACATGGATGCAGCTGGAAACCATCATTCTTAGCAAACTATCACAAGAACAGAAAACCAAACACCGCATGTTCTCACTCATAGGTGGGAACTGAACAATGAGATCACTTGGACTCGGGAAGGGGAACATCACACATAGGGGCCTATCATGGGGAGGGGGGAGGGGGGAGGGATTGCATTGGGAGTTATACCTGATATAAATGACGAATTGATGAGTGCTGACGAGTTGATGGGTGCAGCACACCAACATGGCACAAGTATACATATGTAACAAACCTGCACGTTATGCACATGTAACCTAGAACTTAAAGTATAATAATAAAATAATAATAATAATAATAATAACTATAACCAGAACAAAATTACACATTTTTTTAATTATTAAAAAAAATCCAATGAATAAAGAAAAATAAGCAGATCACACAGAGAAATTGTTTTAACATAACGTCAGAACTAGGTCCAAATATATTCATTGTTAGCAACTTAAGTAAACAGGCTAAACTCACCTGTTTAAAACAAAAAGACATTCAGATTGGCTCTTAAACCCAAATGCAACTCTTGTTTTATATTTAAGAGTCACCTCAAATCAAAATAATTAAAAAATGCTAAAAAATAAAATAAGCAATGGTATACTAAGTTAAAAAAAACAAAAAAGATATCAATTGATTGAACAACCAACTTTAATTCACAGTAAAAGTATTAAATTAAAAAAAGAAGGCTCCTTCACAATGTAGAAAAGTGTAGTTCACCATGATGATTTAACCAGTACAAATATCTATGCATCAAAAAATACACTATCAACGTTAATAAAATAAAACCTTCAAGAGAAACAGAAACATGTTAGAAGCTGAAGATTTTATTCATTTTTACACTTTGTTGTCATGATAGATCACGAAAAATAATTAAGAATATAAAAGACATTAAAAACATAATAAAGAAAATCTATTTAATATATATCAAACAACATATCTGAAAATAGATAATATTCCTTCTTTTCACACATCCTTGCCGATTCTCAAAAACTGAACAAATGTTAGGTCTAAAAATATTTTTTAAGTTCCAAAATCTAACAATAAAACAGAAAATACAATCTGCCACAATGCATTTAAACTAGAAATTAATGACATCATCAGAAAATAAAACCCCTACTCCCATCAGGATACTTAAAAGAACTTTTAAGAGACAACATAAGCAGTGCTCAGAGGAAAATTCACAACCTTAAATATTTATCTTAATAAATAAGCAAGAATAAAAGTAAATAATGCAGCATCAAACTCAAGAAGTTAAAATTGAAACATAGAAGGGCAGGCACGGTGGCTCACACCTGTAATCCCAGCACTTTGGGAGGCCAAGGCGAGCGGATCACAAGGTCAGGAAATCGAGATCATTCTGGCTAACACGGTGAAACCCCATCTCTACTGAAAATATAAAAAATTAGCTGGGCGTGGTGGTGGACGCCTGTAGTTCCAGCTACTCAGAAGGCTGAGGCAGGAGAATGGCGTGAACCCGGGAGGCAGAGCTTGTAGTGAGCGGAGATCAGGCCACTGCACTGCAGCCTGGGCAACAGAGCGAGACTCTGTCTCAAAAAAAAATAGAAAATAGTAGTATAATAAATCTAAAAGCTGACTGAAAAAGTAAAAGCTCTCAATGGCACTTATGCATCAAGCACTATTGCAATAGATGCTTAGTGAATATTAATTTTTTAATTTTATCTTGTATTGATACATAATAGATGTAAATATTTAGGGGATACATGTGATAATTTTTAAATGGATATAATTTGTAAAGATCAAATCAGTGTAATTGTAATATCCATTATATTAAATATTTGTCTTCTCATTCTTTAAACATTCAAATTATTCTCTTCTAGCTATTTTGAAATATGTGACAGATTATTGTAAGCTATAGTCACCATACTGATCTATCAAACACTAGGTCTGATTTCTTCTATCAAACTATATACATACATACCCATTAATCAACCTCTCTTCATCCCCTCCTTCCCTACACCCTTCCCAGCCTCTAGTAACCGCCAATCTACTCTCTATCATAAAAGAATCACTTTTTAAAACTCCCACGTATGAGTTAGAAGATGAGATATTTGTTTTTCTCTGTCTGGGTTACTTCACTTAACATAATAACCATCCATAGTCCCATTCCATATTGCTGCAAATGACAGGATTTCTTTATTTTTATGGCTGAATAATATTCCCCATGTATACACACTACATTGTCTTTATCCATTCCTCCATTGATGAGCACTGCTGTCGATGCTTTGTGAATATTAATTTGTTAATTTTATTTTTATTTAATTTTATTAAATTTTTTAATTTTAATTTTATTTTTATTTGGTACATTTTCTTTTTTTATTATTATTATACTTTATGTTCTAGGGTACATGTGCACAATGTGCAGGTTTGTTACATATGTATACATGTGCAATGATGGTGTGCTGCATCCATTAACTCTTCATTTACATTAGGTATATCTCCTAATGCTATCCCTCCCCCCTCCCCCCACCCCACAACAGGCCCCGGTGTGTGATGTTCCCCTTCCTGCGTCCAAGTGATCTCATTGTTCAATTCCCACCTATGAGTGAGCACATGCAGTGTTTGGTTTTCTGTTCTTGTGATAGTTTGCTGAGAATGATGGTTTCCAGCTACATCCATGTCCCTACAAAGGCCACAAACTCATCATTTTTTATGGCTGCATAGTACTGCATTGTGTATATGTGCCACATTTTCTTAATCCAGTCTGTCATTGATGGACATTTGGGTTGGTTCCACGTCTTTGCTATTGTGAATAGTGCCACAATAAACACACGTGTGCATGTGTTTTTATAGCAGCATGATTTATAATCCTTTGGGTATATACCCAGTAATGGGATGGCTAGGTCAAATGGTATTTCTAGTTCTAGATCCTTGAGAAATCACCACACTGTCTTCCACAATAGTTGAACTAGTTTACAGTCCCACCAACAGTGTAAAAGTGTTTCTATTTCTCCACATCCTCTCCAGCACCTGTTGTTTCCTGACTTTTCAATGACTGCCATTCTAACTGGTGTGAGTTGGTATCTCATTGTGGTTTTCATTTGCATTTCTCTGATGGCGAGTGATGATGAGGATTTTTTTCATGTGTCTGTTGGCTGTGTAAATGTCGTCTTTTGAGAAATGTCTGTTCATATCCTTTGCCCACTTTTTGATGAGGTTGTTTTTTCTTGTAAACTTGTTTGAGTTCTTTGTAGGTTCTGGATATCAGCCCTTTGTCAGATGAGTAGATTGCAAAAATTTTCTCCCATTCTGTAGGTTGCCTGTTCACTCTGATGGTAGTTTCTTTTACTATGCAGAAGCTCTTTAGTTTTCCCATTTGTCTATTTTGGCTTTTGTTGCCATTGCTTTTGGTGTTTTAGACATGAAGTCCTTGTCCATGCCTATGTCCTGAATGGTATTGCCTAGGTTTTCTTCTAGGGTTTTTACGGTTTTAGGTCTAACATTTAAGTCTTCAATCCATCTTGAATTAATTTTTGTATAAGCAGTAAGGAAGAGATCCAGTTTCAGCTTTCTACTTACGGCTAGTCAGTTTTCCCAGCACCATTTATTAAATAGGGAATCCTTTCCCCATTTCTTGTTTCTCTAAGGTTTGTCAAAGATCAGATGGTTGTAGATATGTGGTATTATTTCTGAGGACTCTGTTCTGTTCCATTGGTCTATATCTCTGTTTTGGTACCAGTACCATGCTGTTTTGGTTACTGTGCCTTTGTAGTATAGTTTGAAGTCAGGCAGTATGATGCCTCCAGCTTTGTTCTTTTGACTTAGGATTGCCTTGGCAATGTGGGCTCTTTTTTGGTTCCATATGAACTTTAAAGCAGTTTTTTCCAATTCCATGAAGAAAGTCATTGGTAGCTTAATGGGGATGGCATTGAATCTATAAATTACCTTGGGCAGTATGGCCATTTTCATGATATTGATTCTTCCTAAACATGAGTATGGAATGTTCTTCCATTTGTTTGTGTCCTCTTTTATTTCATTGAGGAGTGGTTTGTAGTTCTCCTTGAAGAGGTCCTTCACATCCCTTGTAAGTTGGATTCCTAGGTATTTTATTCTCTTTGAAGCAATTGTGAATGGAAGTTCATTCATGATTTGGCTCTCTGTTTGTCTGTTATTGGTGTATAGGAACGCTTGTGATTTTTGCACATTGATTTTTTATCCTGAGACTTTCCTGAAGTGTCTTATCAGCTTAAGGAGATTTTGGGCTGAGACAATGGGGTTTTCTAAATATACAATCATGTCACCTGCAAAGAGGGACAATTTGACTTCCTCTTTTCCTAACTGAGTACCCTTTATTTCTTTCTCTTGCCTGATTGCCCTGGCCACAACTTCCAATACCATGTTGAACAGGAGTGGTGAGAGAGGGCATCCTTGTCTTGTGCAAGCTTTTAAGGGGAATGCTTCCAGTTTTTGTCCATTCAGTATGATATTGGCTGTGGGTTTGTCATAAATAGTTCTTATGATTTTGAGATACGTTCCATCAATACCGAATTTATTGAGAGTTTTTAGCATGAAGGGCTGTTGAATTTTGTCAAAGGCCTTTTCTGCATCTATTGAGATAATCATGTGGTTTTTGTCTTTGGTTCTGTTTATATGCTGGATTACGTTTATTGATTTCCGTATGTTGAACCAGCCTTGCATCCCAGGGATGAAGCCCACTTGATCATGGTGGGTAAGCTTTTTGATGTGCTGCTGGATTCAGTCTGCCAGTATTTTATTGAGGATTTTCACATCGATGTTCATCAGGGATATTGGTCTAAAATTTTCTTTTTTTGTTGTGTCTCTGCCAGGCTTTGGTATCAGGATGATGTTGGCTTCATAAAATGAGTTAGGAAGGATTCCCTCTTTTTCTATTGATTGGAATAGTTTCAGAAGGAATGGTACCAGCTCCTCCTTGTACCTCTGGTAGAATTCAGCTGTGAATCCATCTGGACTTTTTTTGGTTGGTAGGCTATTAATTATTGCCCCAATTTCAGAGCCTGCTCTTGGTCTATTCAGGGATTCAACTTCTTCCTGGTTTAGTCTTGGGGGAGTGTATGTGTCCAGGAATTTATCCATTTCTTCTAGGTTTTCTAGTTTATTTGCGTAGAGGTGTTTATAGTATTCTCTGATGGTAGTTTGTATTTCTGTGGGGTCGGTGGTGATATCCCCTTTATGATTTTTTATTGCATCTATTTGATTCTTCTCTCTTTTCTTCTTTATTAGTCTTGCTAGCAGTCTATCTATTTTGTTGATCCTTTCAAAAAACCAGCTTCTGGATTCATTGATTTTTTGAAGGGTTTTTTATGTCTCTATCTCCTTCAGTTCAGCTCTAATCTTAGTTATTTCTTGCCTTCTGCTAGCTTTTGAACGTGTTTGTTCTTGCTTCTCTAGTTCTTTTAATTGTGAGGTTAGGGTGTCAGTTTTAGATCTTTCCTGCTTTCTCTTGTGGGCATTTAGTGCTATAAATTTCCCTCTATACATTGCTTTAAATGTGTCCCAGAGATTCTGGTATGTTTTATCTTTGTTCTCATTGGTTTCAAAGAACATCTTTATTTCTGCCTTCATTTGGTTATGTACCCAGTAGTCATTCAGGAGCAGATTGTTCAGTTTCCATGTAGTTGAGCGGTTTTGAATGAGTTTCTTAGTCCTGAGTTCTAGTTTGATTGCACTGTGGTCTGAGAGACAGTTTGTTATAATTTCTATGCTTTCACATTTGCTGAGGAGTGTTTTACTTCCAACTATGTGGTCAATTTTGGAATAAGTGTGATGTGGTGCTGAGAAGAATGTACGTTCTGTTGATTTGGGGTGGAGAGTTCTGTAGATGTCTATTAGGTCCACTTGGTGCAGAGTTGAGTTCAATTCCTGGATATCCTTGTTAACTTTCTGTCTCGTTAATCTGTCTAATGTTGACAGTGGGATGTTAACATCTCCCATTTTTTTATTATAAAATTTTTAAATTTAAATTTTATTTTTATTTGGTACATTTTCAACTATTTTCTCATTACATAGGTTTTTCTAACACTTTCATCTACTCTTCACCTTTTGGGATTTCAAAAGTCAAATATGTATTTATTTTATATATATGGAAATATTTTATTTCTATATTTTGGCTATTATGAATAGTGCTGCAATAAACATAGGAGTGCAAATATCTCCAATATATTTATTTCCTTTCTTTTGGATACATACCCAATAGTGGAATTGCTGGATCATATAGTAGTTCTTAGTTTTTTTAGGAACCTCCATACAGTTTTCCATAGTGGCTGCATCAATATATACTCACAAAAACAGTGTATAAGGGTCCCCATTATTCAAATACTCAACAACATTTCTTATTCCCTGTCTTTTTATAAAAGCCATTTTAACTGGGGTGAGGTGATATCTCACTGTGATTTTGATTTGCATTACCCTGATGATTAACGATATTGAACATCTTTCATAAACTCTTTGGCCACTGGTATGTCTTCTTTTGAGAAAAGCCTATTCATGTCCTTTGCCTACTTTTTAATCAGTTTTTTTAACTGATGAGTTTCTTGTATATTCTGAATATTTGTCCCTTGTCAGACGAATAGTTTGCAATATTTTCTCCCATTCAATGGGTTGTCTCTTCACTCTATTGGTTGTTTCCTTTGCTGTGCAAAAGCTTTTTAGTTTCATAGAGTGCCATTTGTCTATTTTTGTTTTTGCTGCCTGTTCTCTTGAGGTCTTGGCCATAAGATCTTTGCCTAGACCAATGTTCTAAAATATTTTCCCTGTTTTCTTCTAGTAGTTTTACAGTTTCAGATCTTACAATTAAGTATTTAATCTATCTTGAGTTGACATTTTATATGATGAAATATAGGGGTCTAGTTTCATCCTTTTGCAAATAAACGTCAGATTTTCCCAGGACCATTTTTTGAAGAAAGTGTCCTCTCCTCAATGTATGTTCTTGGTTGCCTTTGTCAAAAACCCATTAGCTGTAAATATGTTAATTTATTTCTGGGTTCTCTGTTCTGTTCCATTGGTTGTGTGTCTGTCTTTATACCTATACAATGCTATTTTAGTTACTATAGACTTGTATGTATTTATAAGTTGGGTAGGGTGATGCCTCCAACTTTGTTGTTTTTGTTCAGGATTGCTTTGGCTATTAAAGATAGTTTTTCGTTCTATACAAATTTTAGGATTTTTTTCTATTTCTGTGAAAAATGACATTGGTACTTTGATAGGGAACACACTGAATCTGTAGATTGTTTTGGGCAGCATGGTCATTTTAGCAATATCAATTCTTCTAATCCATGAGCATGGAATGTCTTTCCATTTGTTTCTGTCTTCTTCAATTTCTTTCATCAACTTTCTATAGTTTTCCTAGTAGAGGTCTTTCACCTCTTGCTGAGAATGGGGTGTTAAAGTCCCCCACTGTTATTGTATTGTAGTCTATCTTTCTCTTTAAATTCAATACTATTTGTTTTATGAATCTGGGTGCTCCAGTATTCAGGTGCACAGATATCTGGAATTTTCACTTCCTCCTGCTGGATTGATCCCTTTATCATTATATAATACATCTTTTGTCCTTTTTTACTGTTCTTAACTTGAAGTCTGTTTCATCTAATACAAGTATAGCGACTCCTACTTGCTGTTGGTTTCTGTTTGCATGGAATATCTTTTTTTTGGGGGGGGGGACGGAATTTCGCTCTTGTTGCCCAGGCTGGAGTGCAATGGCACAATCTCGGCTCACCGCAACCTCTGCCTTCCAGGTTCAAGTAATTCTCCTGCCTCTGCCTCCTGAGTAGCTGGGATTACAGGCATGCAACACCACACTCAGCTAATTTTGTATTTTTAGTAGAGATGGGGTTTCTCTGTGTTGAGGCTGGTCTCAAATTCCCGACCTCAGGTGATCTGCCCACCTCGGCCTCCCAAAATGTTGGGATTACAGGTGTGAGCCACTGCGCCCATCTAGAATATCTTTTTGAATGCCTTTACTTTCAGCCTATACGTGTCTTTATAGGTAAGATGAGTTTCTTGCAGGCTGCATATAGTTGGGTTGTGGGTTTGGTTCTTGTTTTTGTTTTTGTTTGTTCTGCCATTCAGCCAGTCTATACCTTTTCAGTGGAAAGTTTAATCCATTTATTGATATATCATGACTTACTCCTGTCATTTTACCGATTGACAATTTGGTTGTTTCATATATCCTTTGTCCCTTTCTTTCTCTCTTGTTTATCGTTGTGGTTTGGTGGTTTCCTATATTAGTAAATTTGAATTCTTTCTCTTCCTTATTTGTATGATTGTTCTACCAGCTGACTGTACCCTTTCATATGTTTTCATAGTAGTAATATCATCTTTTCACTTCCAGGTGTAGAAATCTCTTAAGCATTTCTTGTATGACCAGTTTAATGGTGATAAATTCCCTCAGCTTTTGCTTGTCTGGGAAAGACTTTATTTCTCCTTCATTTATGAATGATAACTTTGCAGAGTATAAGTTTTCTTGGCTGACATTTTTTTTCATCACTTTGAATATATCATTTCATTATCTTCTGGCCTATAAGTTTTCTACTGAGATCTGCTGTTAGTCTGGTATGAGTTCCTTTATAAGCAAATAAATACTTTTCTCTTGCTAATTTTAGGATTATCTCTTTTACTTTTGATAGTTTGACTCTGAAGTGCCATGTAGAATACCTTTTTGAATTGCATCTATTTGGATATCTCTGAGCTTCCTGTATCTGGATGTCTAAATCTCTTGCTAGACTTGGTACATTTTCAACTATTTTCCCATTATATAGGTTTTTCTAACACTTTCATCTACTCTTGACCTTTTGGGATTCCAAAAGTCAAATATTTGGTTGCTTTATGTGTTCCATTCAGTCTGGGCACACAAAAATGTGTGGCAGCTTGGCTGCTGGTGGCAATAGAGTCACTGCTGGTTGCCCACACCATGGGCCTGGCAGCAGCAGCCATCTGTGACAGCAGCTGCAGGTAGAGGATGTCAGTGGGGCTCCAGGAATATGGAGATGCAGGCTTTGTTGGACCCCAGGGCAGGGGGCAGTTTGTTCAGGCCTAGGCTCTCAAAATGGCACCTTGCTGTAGCTGCTGAAAATTCAGTAAATTATTAATTTGTAAATTATTAATTGGTGTCTGAGAAGCATGAGTTTCTTCTCTGGAGCAGTGCTGTTGTAGATCTCCAGGCAGCTCCCTATTTCAGTTTCAGGATCCATGATGATCAAAGGGCTTTCCTGTGGCTAGGATTGCAGGAGTCTGCAGTGAGGATGTGGGGATCTCTCATTTACTCTTTCCTCATATTGAGTAGCCTCTCTGGGTTCCCAGCCAATCCTGGTTAGGCAAGCTGCCTCACTTCCCTCCTCTTCGCTGCTTTAGGTGCTTCCTGTCACTTATCTGTTGGATTCTAGTAATTTTCTTTTTAATGATCCATACAAAGTATGGTTATCTACTCACTATTTTGTTTCTTTGTGGAGAAGTGAGTACAAGGCCCCTCTATTCAGCTATCTTCAAGCTCCTCCCTTCAGTCAAATGTTAATTTTCACTTGTCATTGTACTATGAGGAAATTTCCCCCTCTCCCCCTTTATCCATTCACATATCCATCCATTATCAATATGTACTCATGTATTCTTATTTTGTCCACTGAATTATAATTTATGACTGTCATTATTTTGATGCTAAATTTTTTCCAGATTTGACTGATGCGAGCCTCTTCACGCCATTCCTTGTGTCTTTTTGACAGATCCCCATCATTTTTGGAGGGAAGCACTTCCTTACTTTCTATCACAAGACGTTCTAAGCTCATCTTATATCTTAACTGCCCCAGTTTTACAATTAGCCATTCCTGTAAGGAGTCCTGTTTCTTAGTGAAGATAATTATGAACCAAATATGGTACCTTTAATTACCATGAACCACTGCCTTCTTATTTAACTTCTTCCATTTCATATTTGTCTCCCGTCTCCCATAGTGACAATCCTGGCTTCCAACAATATTAATATATTTACCAATAGGTTCAATCATACAGTACACAAAATACTTTTGGAATTGATATACTCACATCACTTCAACAAATGTTCTAAGAAGGGTCAAGATTTATTTGCAATTTTCCCTACTGACTCAGGGTCTATAGTTACAATGATTTGTTTTATGCGACCACCAGAGCCGGCGCCAGAGGAAAAGGCAAGCAGGCAAGATAAAAAAGGAAACTTTAGTAGGTTTCGGTTTCCTCGGTCGGACGTCATGCTGCACCTGCGCAGTTGACCTGTGCCCTTCCCCGGCGGGCAAAGTTGGTGATGAAGAACCCGGAAGTGCGCCATCTTAGTCACCTTTGTTCTTTGTTTCCCTCTCCCTCCGTCCAGACATACAATACTGTGCTCAAAATTTATGTGGATTAGTACTTCTGATCCCTTCTGTGTGGTTATTCTATTTATTAGAAATATAGTTAGATTCATTTGCTTTTATTTATATTTAGTTTTAGCCCTTCTTCTTCTGATGCTTGTTGATATTTTCTTGAATTTTTAAACATCAAGAATGAATTTTGACTTTTGACAAATACATTTTCTGGGTCTGTGAGGAAGACTATATAATTTTTTTCATTAAGTCTATTAATATGATTTCACAATATTGATTTCACCTCCTATTCTTGGAATAATCCCATTTGGTCATGGTGCATTATTTTTTCATGTGCAATAGAATTGTTTGTCAATATTTTATTTAGGATTTTGAGTTCATACTGAACTCTGTCTCGAATACTTTTAATGAAATTTTTGTTAAGTTTTTGTGTCAATATTGTAATGCTTTTTGTAAATAATTTGGAAGCTTTTTAAGCCATGCACTACAACAGTTGAAACCACATTTGAAGAATTCATTTGTTAGATCTGGGAAATTCTGTAAAACTGTCTGGACCCAGTACTTTTAGCATAACAAATCTGGTGTTTTATAATTAGTCTATTTAGATTTTCTTCATGTTCTAGAGTCAATTCTGATAAGTTACCTCTTCCAAGAAAATGACTATTTTTATCCAGCTTGTATTAATAACATTTACTTTTCCAAGTAAAGGCATCCTTATAACTGTATTCATTATTTGTGGACCTGTAGTCATTTTTTATCATTTCTTAATTTCTTTATTTGCATTTGTTCCTTTTTTACTTGATTAATTGTGTTAACTTGGATTCAAACTGCCTGGATTAATATCTCAGCTCTGCCAATTACTAGTTGTGTGCCTTCATGAAAGACTCTTTGTGCCTCATTTAGAAGATAATAACCAGACGACCATGGTGGCTCATGCCTGTAATCCCAACACTTTGGGAGGCTGAGGTGGATGGATCATGAAGTCAAGAGATGGAGACCATCTTGGCCAACATGGTGAAACCCTGTCGCTACTGAAAATACAAAAATTAGCTAGTCATGGTGGCACGCGCCTGTAGTCTCAACTACTCAGGAGGCTGAGACAGGAGTATCACTTGAATCCAGGAGGTGGAGGTTGCAGTGAGCCGAGATCATGCCACTGCAGTCCAGCCTGGCGATAGAGCAAGATTCCATCCAAAAAAGAAAAGAAGATAATAACCCTCAAAGAGTCATGATGATTAAACGAACTACTGTTCATAGACTTCCAGTTACAGAATGGTGATATAGTAGCATGCTGTCTTCACTTTCTTTCACAGAAATCCCAAAACAAATATATAGCACTGAAATCACAGCCAGCAACTTCCCAAAGCTCATATATAGAGTAATTCAGTTCCCAGGGCCACAGAGAAGTTAAAAAAAACTGTGAGAAGATGGTAAGAGAATCCGATTTCCATATCCATGACACCCCTTCCCCCAATCTGACCAGCACCAAGCACATGAAAAATATTCTCCTGACTCATGTTTTCCACCCTGGAAAAAGTCAGATCTAGGTGGACAACAAATTTCCCTACTGTCTTGAGATCTTGAGATCCCTGGCAGGAGACCTGTCCCTACCTCAACCCACAGGAGGCATAGAAAGTACTCAAAGGGAGAAATATCCCTAAGGTCAGATAGAGATAAAGGAGGAGGTGGGACTACCACCCCCAGCCCTGAAAACTCTGTCCTGTAACTTGGCCAAATGAGGTGCCAAATCAGAGTGGTTGCTCAGCAGCATCCCTCTGTACAGGGTTCATTCTCTAGGTTTCCTGGGCACACAACCCTAGCCAGCCATCCCATACTACTGAGATTTTTCCTTTGGGACCTCCTCCACTGGGAACTGATGGCACTGGGAACTGATGGCACTCGGACAGTCTACTAGAACCAAGGTAAAACTGGGCTTTAGACACCATTCAATATCCAATTCCAAAAGGAGGCCATGACCTAGAAAAAGAAGAAATGAAAGAAAAGAAAAGAAAAGAAAAGAAAATCAGCAGGTAAATTACAAAGAATCTCTAAGCAAATATACCCGACAAAAACCAAAATAAGCCAGACAGAGAAGACTAGAATAACTAATTCTTCAATGCAAAGACACAGATACACATCCACAAGAAACAATAGCAAAGAGGGAAATGTGACCTCCCCAAGTGAACAAAGCAAGGAATCAATGACTGACCCTAACAAGAGGGCAATTTGTGAACTCTTTGACCAATAATTCAAAATAACAGTTCTAAGGAAGCTCAGTGATCTCCAGGATAACACAGAAAAGCAATTAAGAAATTTATCAAAGAAATTTAGCAAAGAGATCAAAATAATGAAAAAAATCAAATAAAAATCTTAAAACTGAGAAATATATTTGCTGAAAAAGATTTATCAAATATTTTCAACAACAGAATGGATCAAGTAGACGAAAGAATCAGTGAGCTTGAAGATATCTAACAATTAATATTGTTCAAGGGGGAGTTCAACAAAAGCAAGGAGTAGAAAACTTATTAAAAAAAATAGAAAACTTACCAAAATTTGAGAAAGAGATAAATATCCAGGTATAGGAAGGTCAGAGAATAGCAAACATAGCTGACTCAAATAAGACTATCCCCAAGGCATATAGTAATCAAATTTTTAAAGGCCAAGAACAAAGACATGATCCTAAAAGCAGCAAAAGCAAAGAAGCACATAACATGTCAAGGAGCTCCAATTTGTTGGGCAACAGACTTTTCAATAGAAACCAAACAAGCTGAGGGAGTGGGTGGTGGAACAACATTTTCAAAGTACTAAAAGAAAACAACTGCTATCTAAGCATACTGTATCCGGCAAAGCCATTCTTCAAATATTAAGCAAAGATAAAATCTTTCCAGAAGAACAAATACTGACAAAATTCACAACCATCAGACCCATCTTACAAGAAATGGTAAAGAGTTCTTCAATATGAAAGAAAAAGAAAACACTAATGTACAACAAGAAAACATCTGAAGGTATAAAGCCCACTGGTAAAATTAAATACATAGGCCGGGCATGGTGGCTCACACCTATAATCCCAGCAGTTTGGGAGGCCGAGGTGGGCAGATCACCTGAGGTCGGGAGTTCAAGACCAGCCTGACCAACATAGAGAAACCCCATGTCTACTAAAAATAAAAAAATTAGCCAGACGTGGTGGTGTGTGCCTGTAATCCCAGCTACTCGGGAGGCTGCAGCAGGAGAATCACTTGAAACCGGGAGCCAGAGGTTGCAGTGAGCCAAGATCACAGCATTGCACTCCAGCCTGGGCAATAAGAGTAAAACTCCATCTCAAAAATAAAATTAATTAATTAAATACATAGATGATCCCAGACTACTCATACTGTAATTGTCATGTGCAATCCTCTCATAAGTCCGGTATGAAACCCAAAACTCAAACCTATCAAAAATAATAATAGCTACGGCAACCTGTTAAGGGATAGGCAACCTAAAAATACGTAAGTTAGACAAAAAAAGTCAAAATGTTGGGGGGAGGTAGTTAATGTATAGAGTTTTAAAACTTTGTTTCCTTATTGGTTTCTATTCTTTTCTTTGTAATATACAATAAGTTGTAATCTACTTAAAATAACATCTTATATCTACAAGACTGTTTTTGTAAGTCTTACGGTAACCACAATGCAGAAACCTATAATACGTTTACTAAAAATATGGCGCATTATAATCAAACTACCTAAAGTCAAAAATAAAGATCAAATCCTAAAAACAGAAAGTAAAAAATGGCTAGTCACCTATAAAAGAAACCACCATGAGACTGACAGTGGATTTCTTAGCAGAAACCTTACAGCCCAGAAGAGAATGGGATAATATACTCAAAATACTGAAAGACCAAAAAAAAAAAACTGCCAAAGAATACTATATCCAGTGAACTTAGCTTTCAAAAATAAAAGAGAAATAAAGTCTTTTCCAGATAAGAAAATGCTGAGGGAAATTGTTACCACTAGACTAACACTACAAGAAATGGTCAAGAGAGTCCTAAATCTGGAAGCAAAACAACGACATATATAATCATAAAAACATATAAAATTACAAAACTTGTTGTTAAAGAAGATAAAAGACTTAAATGGCACCACTCCAAAAATACACCAGACCATAATGACAAATAGTAAGAGAAAAAGGGGAAAAGAGCATATAAAACAACTAAAAAACAATTAATATGACAGGAACAAAGCCTCAATAATAACATTGAATGGAAAACTAATTAAATTCTCCACTTAAAAGATATAGAAAGGCTGCTTAGAAGAAATGTACCTTATAGTAAAAACACATGCAGACTGAAAGTAAAGGCATTCAAGAAGATATTCCATGCAAATGGAAACCAACAGCAAGTAGGAGTCGCTATACTTGTATCAGACGAAACAGACTTCAAGTTAAGAACAGTAAAAAAGGACAAAAGTGGTACTATATAATGACAAAGTGATCAATCCAGCAGGAAGAAATGAAAATTCAGATATCTATGCACCTAACACTGGAGCACTCAGATTCATAAAGCAAATAGTACTGGATCTAAATAGAATGATAGACTGCAATACAATAACAGTGGGGGACTTAACACCCCATTCTCAGCAAGAGGTGAAAGACCTCTATTAGGAAAACTATAAAAAGTTGATGAAAGAAATTGAAGAAGACAGAAACAAATGGAAAGACATTCCATGCTTATGGATTAAAAGAATTGATATTGCTAAAATGACCATGCTGCCCAAAACAATCTACAGATTCAATGTGTTCCCTAACAAAATACCAATGTCATTTTTCACAGAAATAGAAAAAAATCCTAAAATTTGTATAGAACGAAAAAAATATCTTTAATAGCCAAAGCAATCCTGAACAAAAACAACAAAGTTGGAGGCATCACCCTACCCAACTTATAAATACATACAAGTCTATAGTAACTAAAATAGCATCGTATAGGTATAAAGACAGACACACAGACCAATGGAACAGAACAGAGAACCCAGAAATAAATTAACATATTTACAGCTAATGGATTTTCAACAAAGGCAACTAAGAACATACACTGAGGAGAAGACACCTTCTTCAAAAAATGGTCCTGGGAAAATCTGACATTTATTTGCAAAAGAATGAAACTGGACCTCTATATTTCATCATATAAAATATCAATTCGGCTGGACACGGTGGCTCATGCCTGTAATCCCAGCACTTTGGGAGGCCAAGGCAGGTGGATCACCTGAGGTCAGGAGTTTGAGAACCCCGTCTCTACTAAAAGTACCACAAACATTAGCCAGGCATGGTGGCAGGTGCCTGTAATCTCAGCTACTCAGGAGGCTGAGGCAGGATAATCGCTTGAACCCAGGAGGCAGATGTTGCAGTGACCCAATATTGCACCACGTACTCTAGCCTGGGTGACAAGAGCGAGACTCCATCAAAAAAAAAAAAAAAAAAATCAACTCAAGATAGTTTAAATACTTAATTGTAAGATCTGAAACTGTAAAACTACTAGAAGAAGACAGGGAAAATATTTTAGGACATTAGTCTAGGCAAAGATCTTATGGCCAAGACCTCAAAAGAACAGACAACAAAAACGAAAATAGACAAATGGCACTCTATGAAACTAAAAAGCTTTTGCACAGCAAAGGAAACAACCAACAGAGTGAAGAGACAACCCAATGAATGGGAGAAAATATTGCAAACTATTCATCTGACAAGGGACTAATATCCAGAATATACAAGGAACTCAACCAACTCATCAGTAAAATAATAATATAATAATAATAATCTTATTAAATAGTAGGCAAAAGACATGAATAGACATTTCTCAAAAGACAACATACCAATGGCCAACGGGTTTATACAGAATGCTCAACGTCACTAATCATCATGGTAATGCAAATCCAATTACTTATCACAAAATAAGACAGTAAGAAAGGATAAAAAGGAGAGAATAGGAAATGACTGTAAAACAAGCAACAAATGCCAGTACTAAGTTCTTACTTACCAATAATAACACATTGTAAGTGGACTCGATTCTCTAATTTAAAGGCATAGAGTGACTGAATGGATAAAGAAACAAGACCCAAATATATGGTACCTACTAGAAACCCACTTTACCTATAAAGGCACAGAAAAGATCTGAATCGACATCTCACCAAATATATACAGACAGCAGATAAGTATATGAAGAGATACTCAACATTTTTTTTTTTTTGAGACAGAGTCTCATTCTGTTACTCTTGCTGGAGTGCAGTGCCATAATCATGGCTCACTGTGGCCTCGACCTTCCAGGCTCAAGTGATCCTCCCACTTCAGTCTCCTAAGTAGCTGGGACCACAAGTATGTACCACTATAACCAGCTAATTTTTAAAATTTTTTTGTAGAGACAGTGCTTTGATATGGATATTCAACATTATATATCATTAAGAAATTACAAATTGACAACAATGAAATACCACTACGCATCCATTAATAAGGGGAAAATATAAAACACTGACAACACCAAATGTTGGTGAATATGTGGAGCCACAGAAACTCTTATTCATTGCTGGTACAGATATTTTGAAAAACAGATTTTCAGTGTCTTACAAAACCACATATACTCTTATCATGCAATCTAGCAATCACATTCAGTATTTGCCCAAAGGAGTTAAAAGCTTACGTCTGTACAAAAACCTGTACATGAATGTTTACAGTAGCTTTATTTACAATGGACAAAAATTTGAAGTGACCAAGATGTCCTTCAGTAGGTGAATGGATAAACTCTGAAACATCTATAAAACATATTATTCAATACTAAGAAGAAATGAGCTATAAAACCATGCAAAGACACAAAGGGCCCTTAAATGCATATTACTAAATAAAAGCAGCCACAGTGAAAAAGCTACATACTGTATGATTCCAACTATATGACGCTCTAGAAAAGGCAACATTATAGAGATAGTAAAAAGATCAGAGGTTTAGGGGAGGACAGGTGAACAGGCAGAGCACAGAGAATTTTTAGGGCTATGAAATTATCTGTATAATACTATAATGATGGATATATGTCATTATATATTTGTCAATACCCATAGAATGTATGACACCAAGAGTGAATCCTAATGTAAACTATGGACTTTAACCGATGACTGTATGTCAATGTAGGTTCATTAATTATAAAAAATGTAACACTCTGGTATGGAATGTTGATAGTGGGGTAGCCTATACATGCCTGGGCATTGAGGGCATTTGAGAACTCCACTTTTCACTCAGTTTTGCTATGAACCTAAAAATGCTCTTAAAATAAAGTCTATTATTTTGTAAATGCTACAAATGTATTTTTTCATTTGTTCTCTTAACTTCCTTAAAAGGCATAAGATTATATAACTTAATCATTACAATACTGTTTTATTGGATTTACAACAAATGTAAATATAGATGAGAGTACAGAACAAAGAAGAGGAAATAAAGCTAAATTAGAGCACAGTTTCTATATATTACTGGAATTAAGTTAATATTAATCCTAAATAGATTGTGATAAGTTAAGATGCAAATTGTGATCCCTAGATTCCAATAACTTTAGAAAATAATTCAAAATAAAATGATTTAAAAATCAAGGGAAGAACTAAAATAATACACTAAAAGACATTTAACACAAAAAAGTCAAGGAGTAACAGAGGGGAAAAAAAGGCAGAATGTAGAAAATAAATATCAAAATGGCAAATGTTAATTCACCATATCAACAATTACCATATATATGAATGGTCTAATCAAAAGTTAGAAATGGTTAAACTGCATAAAAACTTAAAATCCAACTATGTGCTGTCTACAAGAGATACATTTAAGATTCAAAGAACAAATGGATTGAAATGGTAAGATACACCTCATATAAACAGTAACCATAAGACAGCTAGAATGGCTCTATTAATATCGGGGGGGAAGTAAATTTTAAAATGAGAATTATTATTAGCAGAAAAGACAAACAACTCAATGATAAAAAGGAAGCTCAATAAATTGAGCTAATGTAATAATTATAAATGTACATTCACCTAACAACATAGCTCTAAAATACATAAAGCAAAAACTGACAGAATTTTAAAAAGAAATAGGCAATTCAACAATTATAATTGAAGACGTTAATACTCCACTCTCAAAAACTGACATAACAATTAGAAAGCCATCAAAAATAAAGAACACTTGAACAGCACTATCAACCAACTCAACCTGACATATATAGAACATTCCATCTAATAACTGCAAAATATGCATTATTTTAAAGCATACATGAAACATTCTCCAGGATAAAACAAGTCCCAATAACCTAAAAAGACTGAAATCATACTAAATGTGTTCCCTGAATGCAACAGAATCAGTTGCATTCTGATGCAACTGATTGCATGAGAACTATGTGCTGGGAAATATCCAAATATTTTGAAAACAGAGTGCTAGGAAATTTCCAAATATTTTGAAATTAAGCAGTAAACTTCTAAATAATCCATGAATCAAAGAAAAACCCACAAAGAAAACTGGAAAATACTTTGAATTAAATAAAAACAAAATTTAAAGGGTTATATTATAAACAACTTTATGCCAACATTAGATATCGTAGATGAAATAAACAAATTACTAGGAAGATATCAATTACCAAAGCTGACTCAAATAGAATGTCTGAATATGTCTTTAAAAAGTTTTCTTTTAAACTGAAATATCTCTTTGAAATCTTCCCACAGAGAAAATTTCAGGCCCAGAGAACTTCATTAGTGAATTTTAGCAGATATTTAAGGAAATAACACCAATAATATCAAGTCTTCACAAATTTCAGAAAATAGGAAAGGATAAAACAGGACCTATTCATTGCATGAAGTCAGTATTACTCTCATAGCAAATAAAAATATCAAAGCCAGATGAAGACATGACAAGAAAAGAATGCTAAAACCCAGTATGTCTCATGAACAAAGATGCAAAAATCCTTAACAAAATATTAGAAAATTAAATGCAGCAACATATAGGAAGGATTTATATACCATGAACAGGTGGGATTTATCCAAAAAAAAATACAAGTTGGCAAAATATCCAAAAACTAGTTAATGCAATACAGCATATTAATAAAATAAAGAACAAAAACTATACAATATACTCAATAGATTCAGAAGGAAGAAAGCATTTGACAAAATCCAGTACCCATTCATGATATAGACTCTTCATAGCCTAAGAATAGAAGACAACTTTATTAACATGATAAAGGACATCTAAGGCAAGGCATGGTGGTGCACACGTGTAATTCCAGCACTTTGGGAGGCCAAGGCAGGTGGATGCCTTGAGCTCAGGAGTTCAAGAGCCTGGGCAACATGGCAAAACCCCATCTCTACAAAAACTACAAAAATTAGCTGGGCATGGTGGTACGTGCCTATCATCCCAGCTGCTTGGGAGTGGGAGTATTGTTTGAGCCCAGAAGGCTGAGGCTGCAGTAGGCCAAGATCATGCCACTGCACTACAGTCTGGGTGACAGAGCGAGACCCTGTCTCAAAACAAAACAAAGGACATCTAAGAAAACACAGTTAATATCTAACTTAATGGTGAAAGGAGGAATGGGGCTTTCCTCCCTAAGATCAGAAAAAAGGCAAAGATTCCACTATCAATGCTTCTACTCAACATTTTACTGGACATTCAAGGCAGTGCAAAAAGAAAAGAAAAAGAAGTTAAAGGCATCTAGATTGGAAAATGAGAAGTAAAACTATATTTATTCTTAAATGATGAAACATTGTATGTTGAAAATCCCAAGGATTTACCAAAAAAAATTCCAGAATTAATAAAAAGTTGAGTAAGTTTGTACGATACAAGATGAAAATAGAAAAATCAACTGTATTCTCATATACTGGCAATGTTCTGAAAATGAAATTAAAAAACAATTCTATTTATAATACCATAAAAAGAATAAAATGCTTAGGAATAAATTTAACAAAATAAGTACAAGACTTGTACACTGAAAACAACAAAATATCAATGACAGAAATTACAGAAGATTTAAATAAATGGAAAATATCCCATATGCATGATTGAAAGACTCAATATTGTCAAGAAGGCAATTTTTGCCAAATTGATCTATAAAATCAGCACAATTCTTATCAAAATCCAGTAGGTATCTTGTAGAAACTGACAAGCTGATCCTAAAATTCACATGGAAATGCAAAACACCCAGAATTACTAGAATAATTTTTAAAAAGAATGACGAAGTTGGCCGGGCACAGTGGGCTCACAGCTGTAATCCCAGCACTTTGGGAGGCCGAGGCAGGTGGATCACCTGAGGTCAGTCGCTCGAGACCAGCCTAGCCAACATGGTGAAACCCCGTATCTACAAAAATACAAAAATTAGGCGGGCGTGGTGGTGGGCACCTACAATCCCAGCTACTTGGGAGGCTGAATTACAAGAATTGCTTGAACCCGGGAGACGGAGGTTGCAATGAGCTGAGATTGTGTCACAGTACTCCAGCCTGGCTGACAGAGCGAGACTCCGCCTCAAAACAAAAAAAGAATTACAAAGCTGACTTTCACTACTAAATTTCAACTCTTGCACTAAAGATACAGTAATCAATACAGGGTGGTACTGTCTCAAGAATATAGATGAAAGAAACTTAACTGTAAGTCCAAAAATAAATCTTTGCATTTATGGTCAATTTATTTTTCAGAAAAGAGCCAAGTGCCAATTCAATCTGACATATATAGAACAGTCAATCCAAAGACTGATGAATACACATGCTTTTAAAGTAAAAATGTAACATTCTCTAGGATAAACTATATATGTGAGGCCAATGTATCCATTCAATGTAAAAAGGATACTCTTTTTAACAACGGAGTATACACCTCAAAAAAACAAACTTAAATTATTATTCACACCCTACACAAAAAAATAACTCAAAATGGATCATACACCTAGATGTAAAAAGTAAAACTATTAATTTCTAGGAAAAAATAAAATCTTCATGAGCTTAGTTAGACAAAGTTCTTAGATATAACGTCAAAAGCACAATCTATTATTTAAATATTTTAAACTTCATCAAAATTTAAAACATTTGCACTTCAGAAGTCAGCAATAAGAAAATAAATGCAATGAAGAAAGGATTTCCTGTTTAATAAATAGCACTAGGAGAACTGGTTAGTCATGCAGAAAACTGCAACTGGACCCCTTTCTGATACCATATACAAAAATTAACTCAAGGTGGATTCAAGACTTAAATTTAAAACCCGAAACTATAAAAAACCCTAGAAGAAAATCTAGACAATATCATTCAGGACACAGATATGGGCAAAGATTTCATGATGAAAACACAAAATGCAATTACAACAAAACAAAAATTGACAAATGAGATTTAATCAAACTAAAGAGCTTCTGCACCACAAAAGAAACTATCATTAGAGTGAAGAGACAACTTACAGAATGGGAGAAAAATTTTGCAATCAATCCAGCTGGCAAAGGTCTAATATCTAGAATCTACAAGGAACTTAAACAAATTTACAAAAAAAAAAAAAAATACTAAAAAGTGGGCAAAGGACATGAACAGACACTTCTCAAAAGAAGACATATATGTGGCCAAGAAACATGAAAAAAAAAAAATCAACATCACTAATAATTAGAGAAATGCAAATCAAAACCACGAGATACCATCTCACACCAGTCAGAATGGCTATTATGGAAAAGTCAAAAAACAATAGATGCTGGTGAGGTTGTGGAGAAAAAGGAATGCTTTTACATTGTTGGTGGGAGTGTAAATTAGTTCAACCATTGTGGAAGACAATGTGGCAATTCCTCAAAGACCTAGAGGCAGAAATACCATTTGACCCAGCAATCCCATTACTGGGTATATACCCAAAGGAATATAAATTATTCTGTTATAAAGATATATGCACACATATGTTCATTGCAGCACTATTCACAATACCAAAGACCTAAATGCTCATCAGTGGGCGTCAATGTTCTTTACGCAATGACAGACTTAATAAAGAAAATGTGACACATATACTCCACAGAATACTATGCAGCCATAAAAAGGAATGAGATCATGACCTTTGCAGGGACATGGATGAAGTTGGAAGCCATCATCCTCAGTAAACTAACGTAAAAACAGAAAACCAGATACTGCATGTTCTCACTTATAAGTAGGAGCTGAATGATGAGATCACATGGACACATGGGGAGGAATTACACACACTGGGGCCTGTCAGTGGGGGGCAGGGAGAGGGAGAGCATGAGGAAGAATAGCTAATGCATACTGGGCTTAATACCCAGGTGATGGGATGATCTGTGCAGCAAACCATGATGGCACATGTTTACCTATGTAACAATCCTGCATATCCTGCACATATACCCCTGAACTTAAAAGTTGGGGGGAAAAGGAAAATAAATGCAATATTTATAGAAAATATTTATAAGAAAAAAATTTAGTTCACAAATTAGGAGGAAATATGCAGAAACCAGGTATCTGATAAAAGATTTGTATCCAGAATACAGAAAGAACTCCTACAATTCAATAATAAAACAAACAATTAAATATTAAAATGGACAAAAGATTCGAACAGACATTTAAGCATGGAAGATTAGCATGGCTAATAAACTCAGAAGATATTTAACATCATTAGTCCTCAGAAAAATTCAATTAAAACCACCGTGACATACCACAGCACACCCACTAGAATGACTAGAATCAAAAAGACAGACAATACAAGTGTTGGTAAGAATGTGAAGAGACTGGAATCTTCATGTACTGCTGTTGGGAATCTTAAATGGTACAGCCACTTAGGAAACTCATTTCGCAGGGATTTTTTTTAAGTGACACATAAACTTGCTATTTTGGCCAGCAATTCTACTCCATGGAATATATCGAAGAAGCATGAAAACATGTCTACACAAAGACATGTATGTAAATGTTCAGAGCAGCATCATTCACAATAGACAAATTTGGAAATATTTCACCAGCTGGTAAACAGATAAACAAAATGTAATTTATCCATGCAAAAGATACTATTCAGCAATTTAAATGACTTAAATACTGATACGACATACTACAACAAGGGTACAACTTAGACAACTGCTACAACAGGATTAAGTCTCAAAAACGAGACACTAAGTGAAAGAAGCAAGACACAAAAACCACGAAAACTGTATACACCATCATTCCACTTATGTGAACTATCTAGTGAAAGGCAAATTTACAGAGATAGAGGGATTCAGCAATTACCCAGGTCTGGAGATTTGAGCGGGGATTATATGCAAACAGGCATGAAGGAATATTTTGAGTGATATAAGTGTTCTAAAACTGGTGATGGCTGCACAACTCCATAAATTTACTGGTAATCATTAAATTGAAAAAATAAAATTAACATCACCTGTAAAAAACAAATGACTATGGTGTACCCCAGAGAAGAACACAAGATTACTTGTTAGTATTCAAAGCCAGGCACGGTGGTTCACGCCTGTAATCCCAGGACTTTGGGAGGCTAAGACAAGAGAATCACTTGAAGCAAGGAGTTTTAGATCAGCCTGGGCAAACTAGAAAGACCCTCTCTCTACAAAAAATGAACATAAAAATTATGTTCTTTAATAGTCAGTTTTGGCACCCTTAAAATAGTAAGGGATTAATGACATTGTGTTCACACCAGCCATAATTTAATCTTTGTAACAGCATCAGTAATACCATGCCATTTGCCCCTACCTCAGTTATGTATTCAGGAAGTAAAGATAGCATAACGTAATACACCAGAATTACAAATTACTGTGAGATAAGTGGAAAGAGAATGAAACACTTTCATCTTCATTTTTCCGGCAAAGACAAAGGAGTTGCTGTACAACAGATTTTTGAAGTAATCTTTTCTCGTACCTACACAAATTTTTCAAGCAAGATATAGAAGGCTGTATTGCATGTAGAAAAAGGTCTCTTGAATAAAAGCATGAAGAGACAATATACTTTGCAGATAGCAATACCAAATAGCATTCGCTCTTAACACATTACAGGAAATTACCCACAATGCATTGCCATCCCAGGAAGAAACCAAAAACCCTATGTTGTGTTTGTAAATAATAGAAGAGAACCTTATCAAATCAACCCTGGATGGTGGGTTGGATGGGGAGTGAAGGAGAAACTACAACTTTAGCTACACTGTATAGATGTTTTTTAATGTATTCAGATATTACTTGTATGGATAAAAATAAACAGAAACTTTTAAAGCCACTTACTTCTGCATTATAGAAGGTAACTGAGCCACCCTCATTACAGCCAATGCCAAGGGCACTGTCTGGTCCAAGCCCTGAGTCTGAGCCTCAGGGTCTCAGATGAAGCAGCAAAGAGTCAGAGTTCCCAGACATCTGATGCTGAGGAAACTTAAGTTTCATTCATTGATATCCACTTTGCATTCAGCTTCCTATATGCAGGTTCCCTTGGGTTTCTCTCCCAATGGACGTTTTCCAGACTGCCCAGACCTTGAAGACAGTTTTGCTAAATTTCTCATGCACCGAGGTTCAGTCATTTCATGACGATTCATTGAGTAGTATTTATTGACACCAGGGAAGCCCAATGAGTGGGCCTGACAATTCACCTGGCAGTCCTTGGGCAGTCTTAAGAGGAAGGTAAAATCAGGCAGAATGAAAGACACACGAACCAGTGCCCAACACAACTACTCTTTTTTTTTTTTTTTTGAGACGGAGTCTCGCTCTGCCGCCCGTAGACAGTGGCCATGAAAACACCCAGAATAGTTTTTTTCTAAAAGGTCAGACCTATTTTTAGGATGATGATGATGGTGGTAATTTTTTTAACCATTCACTGAGCACCTGATACATGATGCTGGAGAAGAGGGCTGGCACTATCAAGTGAGAGAAGCAGGTTATAAACCTAATAAACAGTAGAATTCCAGTTCAAGATGACTGACTAGAGACATCAGACACCTGCCCCCTTCAGAAAGAAGAAACAAAATTATGACTAGACAATTATACCTCAACCCTCAACCAGATTCCTTTGGAGAACACATGGGAAATACCTGAGGCATATAAGATAAAGGAAGCAAACATCCAGCTTGGCCAAGATCTGCCTGAACATGAAGGGGTTCAATATTGCAGGGAAAGTGTAAGAGAGAGTTCAGCAGTCCAGCAAGCCTGTGGACTGCTACAATCTGAACCACAGGAGAGCTCTTCTACCCGCACAAATCCTGACACTGGCACAGACATTGAGTAACAGGCCCCATGAGGGCATTGCAGCAGACAAGGATCTTGCACTGGGTCATTCACCCTCCCATAAGACCTGAGTGGTTGTGGCAGGGCATCATTTCAAGAGTGCAGCCTTCATGGAACTGCATTCTGCCCTGGGAACAACAGCCCCCATACCTCCACATCCCAGGAGCTCCCACTGACATTCCCCAGAGTCCACTTTTATGGCTTGCAGCAGCACAGCACTGGATGGACCCAAAGCTACTGCAGGGCTCCCAGCACTCCAGCCCACAGAGAGTTCCCAGTACTCTAGCCCACTACTTTCCAAGAAAAGATGATGCAGTGCAACAAAAAGGCAGCCCCTGGGACAAAGGAATCCAAAGTTCACACTTTCCAGAGACCAAAGAGTTCCTTGTTGGATGCTGTGAGAAGTGATCCCATGCCCAGCGCTGGCACAAACTCTGTGCTCAGCTTTGTAAGCATAGAATGAAATCCCCTTCCACCAGCAGAGTGTCCTCTGTGTTCAGGTTGTCCCATAGAGAATAAGACCCTTCTTCCCCCTCTGCACACCTGCTCCTGTTGCCACCAGAGGCTGGGGTGGTTGAACCAGAGGACTACCTGTCTATGGTGGTAAGTGGTGACTGCAACCCCACTGACCATGAGGTTTCTGTGCCCAGACTTCTGCATGAAGATAGAGCCCCCAACTACCATCACATGGTGCTATGCTGCTGCTGCAGAAAGCAGGAAAGCCTGAGCCCAGCATGTCTGGAATTACAGGGAGCGACCCCACACTACAGTCACCACCAGAGCTGTTGAGGACCCAGAAGGTCCTCCAAATAAAGCTACTCCTATCATTCATACCATGTCAGCTACCCAGGGACCCAAGAACCCACTCACCTGCCTGGCCCACTGCTGCCACTACTGGCATCCAAGCAAGCCATCTGGAGGCCAAAGAATCAGCCCACTGTTAAATATCAGCACAGTTGCCAGCACATACACTGCCATGGGGCACAAAGACAGGCATGCTTAGCCCACCACTGTGGTCTAAGAACTGGCCCACTTGGCTTCCCAGGTCCCAGCACAACTTCACCACACCCTCCGTCAGTAACTGCACCCTAACCCTCTGAGGAAATCACACAAAGCACTAATGCTGTTTACAGCCAAATAAATCATACAGAATAACACTAGTGCACATACCTAAAATCAAAGTCAAAGTGCCCTACCCAACCAATACCACAGACACATCTTCAGGGAACAGTCCTCCCCTTTGAAAGTACATTGAAAATTAGGAAGAAGCAACAGTTACACCAGATGCGCAGATGTCAACATAAGAACAGGAAACATGAAAAAGCAAGGAAATACGACACTTGCAATGGAACACAATTATCCTACAGCAATAGATCTTAATAAAAAGGAAATCTGCAAAATTCCAGATAAATAATTCAATATATTGATTCTAAAGTTCAGTTGCAAGAGAATTCTGAAAAACAATACAAAGAATCAGAAGAACAATTCATGATATAAACTAGCAATTTACCAGAGATATATATATTTTTAAAGAACCAAATAGAAATTCTGGAACTAAATAATTCATTGAAGGAAATACAAAATACATTTGAAAGCTGCAACGATAGACTAGATCAGACAAAAGCGAAAAAAAAAAAAAAAAACCCAGTCGGACAAAAACTTAAGAAAAAACTAATTTTTTTTAATGAGAAAAGCTTTCATGACATTTGGGACACAAGACAACCAAATATACAAATTATCAGTATTATCAAGGGCAAAGAGAAAAATGAAAAGATTAGAAAATCTATTTAATAAAAAGAGATGAAAAATTCTCAAGTCTAGCAAGGGATTTAGACATTCAGATACAGGAGTCTCAATGATCCCTATGCAGATACAATGCATAAAGGTCTCCATGATACATTATAATCAGACTGCCTAAAGTCAAAGATAAAAACGAAATCCTAAAAATAGCAAGTAAAAACTGCCTACCCACCTATAAAGGAAATCCCATGAGACTGACAATGGATTTCTCAGCAGAAACCTTACAGTCCAGAAGAGAATGGGATAATATACTCAAAGTACTGAAAGAAAAACAAAACTACCAAAGAAGAATACTATATCTGGTGAACTTAACCTTCAAAAATAAAGGAGACATAAAGTATTTCCCAGATAAGTAAATGCTGAGGCAATTTGTCACCACTAGACTGGCACTACAATAAATGATCAAGAGAGTCCTAGACCTGGAAGCAAAATAATGACATATACCATCATAAAAAAAACATAAAATTACAAAACTCACTGATGAAGCAATCATACAAAGAAGACAAAGAACTTAAATGGCAGCACTCCAGAAATACACCAGACCACAATGACAAATAATAAGAGAAAAAGGGGAAAAGAATATATAAAACAACCAAAAAACAATTAACAATATGACAGGAACAAAGCCTCAATAACAACCTTGAATGTAAAACAGATTAAATTCTCTACTTAAAAGATATAGAATGGCTGCTTAACAATAAATGCACCTTACAGTAAAGACACATATAGACTGAAAGTAAAGAGACTGAAAAAAAGATATTCTAAGCAAATAGAAACTAAAAGTGAGCAGGAATAGCTATATTTATATCAGACAAAACAGACTTCAAGTCAAGAGCGGTGAAAACAAAAAAAGATGATTAAGGTCATTATATACTCATAAAGGGATCAATCCAGCAAGAAGGTATAACAATTCTAAATATCTATGCACCCAACACTGGATCACCCAAAATTATAAAGCAAATATTACTGAATCTAAACAGAAAGCTAGACTGCAATACAATAATAACGGACTTCAACACCCCATTCTCAGCATTACATAGATCATCTAGACAGAAAATCAACAAAGAAACATTGGATTTAAACTGGACTTTAAGACAGATGGATCTAAAAGACATTTACAGAATATTCTATCCAACAATTGCAGAATATACATTCTTTTCATTAGCAAATGGAACATTCTCCAGGATAGATTATACGTTAAGCCACAAAACAAATGTAAAAAATTTTTAAATCAAAATCATATCAAGTATCTTCTCAGACTACAGTGGAACAAAACCAGAAATTAATATCAAGAGGAACTTTGGAAATCATACAAATATATGAAAGTTAAACAATATGCTCCTAAATGACCATTGGATCAATAAAAAAATAAAATTTCTTGAAACAAATGAAAATGGAAACACAATATACCAAAACCTGAGGGATACAGCAAAAGCAGTGCTGAAGGAAAATAGCAATAAATGCCTAATCAAAAAAGGAGAAAGGTACAAATCCACAATCTACAACCCATCACAAGGAGTTAGAAAAGCAAGAACAAGTCAATGTCAAAATTAGCAAAAGAAAAGAAATAATAAAGATCTGAGCAGAACTAAATGAAATAGAAACTAAAAATGCAACATAGAAAAATCAACAAAATGAAAAATTCGTTCTTTGAAAAGATAAGCAAAATTGACAAACTGCTACCTACACTAAGAAGAGAGGACACTCAAATAAACAAAATCGGAAATGAAAAAAGAAACATTACAACTGATACCACAGAAATACAAAAGGCCATCAGAAACTATTATAAACAACTATATGCTGACAAACTGGAAAACCTGGAGGAAATGGACATATTCCTGGACACATACAATCTGCCAAGATTAAATCAGGAAACAATAGAAAACCTGAATGACCAATAATGAGTAGTGAGATTGAATCAGTAATAAAAAGTCTCACAACAAAGAAAAGTCCAAGATCTGATGGATTCACAGCCAAATTCTACCAAACATACAAAGAAGTAATAACAATCCTCCTGAAACTATTCAAAAAAATTGAAGAGGAGGGAATTCTCCCTAACTCATCCTATGAGTGCAGCATCACCCCGATAGCAAAATCAAACAAGGACACAACAAAAAAGAAAATGACAGGCCCATGTCCCTAATGGACTTAGGTGCAAAAATCGTCAACAAAACACTAGCCAACCAAATCCAATAGCACATTTTAAAACAAAATACAACATGATCAAGTGGAATTTATATAAAGGATTCAAGGATGGCTCAACACATGCAAATCAACAAATGTGATACAACCGGTCAACAGAGTGAAAGATAAAAATCATATGATCATCTTAATAGATGCAGAAAAAGTATTTGATAAAATTCAACATCTCTTCATGATAAAAACTCTCAACAAACCAGGCACAGAGGAATATACCTCAAAATAATAAAGGCCATATGCAACACATGCACAGCTAACATCTAACTGAATGGGGAAAAGTTGAATGCCTTTCCTCTGGGGACTGGAACAAGACAAGGATGCTTATTTTCACCACTCCTATTCAACATAGCACTGGAAGTTCCAGCCAGATAAATCAGGCCAGAGAAAGAAAGAAAGAAAAGCCATCTGATGTATTTTGTATATCTTTCCCCTCCAATTCGCATGTTAACATTGGATCCCCGGCCAGGCGCAGTGGCTCAAGCCTGTAATCCCAGCACTTTGGGAGGCCGAGACGGGCGGATCACGAGGTCAGGAGATCGAGACCATCCTGGCTAACACGGTGAAACCCCGTCTCTACTAAAAAATACAAAAAACTAGCCGGGTGAGGTGGCGGGCGCCTGTAGTCCCAGCTACTCGGGAGGCTGAGGCAGGAGAATGGTGTGAACCCGGGAGGCGGAGCTTGTAGTGAGCTGAGATCCGCACACTGCACTCCAGCCTGGGCGACAGAGCGAGACTCTGTCTCAAAAAAAAAAAAAAAATGGATCCCCATTGTTGGAGGCAGGGCCTGGTGGGAGGTGTTCAGGTCATGGGAGCAGATCTCTTATGAATGGCTTGGTGCCATCCTTGCAGTAATGAGTGAATTCTTGCTCTATTAGCTCCCACAAAATCTGATTCTTAAAAAAAGCCTGCCACCTCCCCTCTCTTCTCTTTCTTCCTTCGTCTCACCACGTGATATCTGCTCCTCTTCACCTTCCACCATTTGTGGAAGCCCCCTGATAACCCTTACCAGAAGCAGATCCCATGCTTCTGCAGAACCATGAGCCATATAAACAAACCTCTTTTCATTGTAAATTACCAGGAATCAGGTAGTCTTTTATAGCAATGCAAAATGGCATTGATCACGGATATCATAGCAATGCTATATGATCCAAATTGGAAAAGAGAAAGTCAAATTGTCCCTCTTTGCTGATAATATGATCTTATACCTAGAAAAACCTAAAGACTGTACCAAAAAAACTTCCTACATTTGATGAATGAATTTAGTAAAGTTGAGGATACACAATCAACATACAAAAATCAGTAGCATTCCTAAACACCAATAATGATCTAGCTGAGAAAGAAATCATGACAGCAATCCCATTTACAATAGCTACTAAAAAAAATAGGCCAGGCGCAGTGGCTCATGCCTGTAATCCCAGTACTTTGGGAGGCCAGGGTGGGAGGAATGCCTGAGCCCAGGAGTTTGGGATCAGCCTGGGCAACACGGTGAGACCCCATCTCTATTTGAAAAAAAAGAAAAGAATAAAGAACAAAATAAAATAAAATGCCTAGGAATAAATTTAACCAAGGAAGTTAAAGATCTCTACAAAGAGAACTATAAAACTCTGACGAAAAAAATTGAAGATAATACAAACGGAAAAACATGCCACACTCATGGATCAAAAGAACTAGTACCCTTAAATAATCACATTGGCCAGGCACAGCGGCTCATGCCTATAATCCAAGCACTATGGGAAGTTGAGGCAAGAAGATCACTTGAGATGAGGAGTTTGAGACAAACTTGGGAAATATAGTGAGACTCCATCTCTACAAAAAACTGTAAAGATTAGCTGGATGTGGTGGCACACACTGGTAGTCCCAGCTACTCAGGAAGCTGAGGTGGGAGGATCACTTGAGCTCAGGAGTTTGAGGCTGCAGTGAGTTGTGATCATGCCACTTCACTCCAGTCTGAGCAACACAGTAAGACCCTGTCTCTAAATAAAATTAAATAAAATATAAAATGACGATATTGCCCAAAGCATTCTACAGATTGAATGCAATCCCTACCAAAATACCATCACTCTTCCCAGAATTTGAAAAAACAATCCTAAAATTTATATAGAACCAAAAATGAGCCCAAATAGCCAAAGTCCTCAGCAAAAAGAGCAAAGCTGCAGGCATCAATCAAATTACCTGACTTAAAAATATATTACAAGGCTACAGTAACCAAAACAGCAGGGTAAAGATATAAAATAGACATATAGAATAGAGAACAGAATGGAGAATTCTGTTCTCCAGATGGAACAGAATAGAGAACCTGGAAATAAAGCCACCATATTCACAGCCAACTGATCTTCAACAGAACTGACAAGAACTTACAGTGGGGAAAGGACACCTTCCTCAATAAACAGTGCCAAGAAAATAGGATAGCTACATTCCAGACAATAAAACTGAACCCCTATCTCTCACCATATACAAAAGTTAACTCAAATGGATTAAAGACTTAACTGTAAGACCCAAAACTACAAAACTACAAAATACTGGAGAAAACTCTCCTGGACATTGGTCTAGACAAATAATTTATCATTGAAACATCAAAAGCATAGAAGACAAAAAAAATATACAAATGGGACTTAATTAAACAAAAAAAGCCCCTGCACAGTAGAAGAAGTAATCAACAAAATGAAAAGGCAACCTGTTGAATGGGAGAAAGTATTTGCAAACTATTCATCCTACAAGGGGCTAATAGATAAAATATACAAGGAACTCAAATAGCTCAATAAGAAAAAAAATAGTCCCATTAAAAAGTGGGCAAAGGATATGGATAGACATTTCTCAAAAGAAGACATACAGCCAATCGGTATATGAAAAAAATGTTCAACATTAATCACCAAGAAAATGAAAATCAAAACCACAATGAGATATTATTTTACCCCAGTCAGAATGGCTATTACTAAAAAGACAAAAAATAACAGATGATGTGAGGATTCAGAGAAAAGAAAACTCTTGTACACCGTGGGAATGTAAACTAGTATAACCACTATGGATAACAGTATGGAGATTTCTCAAAATACTAAAAATAGAATTACCATTCAATCCAGCAATTCCACCACTAGGTATCTACCCAAAGGAAAAGAAATCAGTATGTCAAAGAGATACCTGCACTCACATGTTTACTACAGCACAATTCACAATAGCAAAGATACAGAATCAACCTAAATGTCTATCAATGGATGAATGGATAAAGAATATGTGATAATCCAAGCACTATGGGAAGTTGAGGCAAGAAGATCACTTGAGATGCCACAGTAGATGGCATTCTCCTCATTTTACATGTAAAGAAACTGAAGTTTAGGGGAGGTGAAGTGACTTGCCCATGAACACCCAATTAGATTGTGGCCAGCCAGGAAAGAAAGCCAGATGTGTCTGCTCCAGGACCCCTGCTAACTACTACTGTCCTGGAGCAGGACCACATTCACTTGGAAAGAGAGCTCACAGGCAGGATTCGGAGTAAGCAGAGTGTTGGGTTAAATCACAAGGCCCAGGACACTGAGGAGCTCTCAGGTGAGACCGCTGAGGTCAGGAAAGCAGCAGACACGAGGTGGCACCACTCAAGTCACAGGCACGACCCTGCTCAGAGCTGGAGACCTAGCCAGGAACCCCGAGCCCCACTCCCAGTAAGCTGGCAGAATCTGTGCTTGCCCATCTACCCCATACATCATGACGCGTCCACCCTTGCTTCTGAATGGTGCCCCCACTGTTCTCTGCAAGAAGGTTCAAGGGTCCAGACAAAACTCTACTGGACCAAAGCAGGCAGTTTCCCGCAGGCTCCACCCCCACCGCCTTCTGCCTGGATGCTTGCGCTGAGCCGCTATTTCTTTCACCTAAGAACTGGAGGCGGGTTCCGGCTGCACCCACACTCTCCCGGCAGGAGGTGTCCGCAGGAACCACAGGTTCCCAGCAGGGCCGTCCAACGCAGTCCTCGACCCTGGTTACCCTGGCCAGTGCCCAGTCCCAGGCCACTTGACCCCAGGAGAATTCCCCACCATGCAGCCACCGGGCAGCCACCATAAACCACCCAAAGCGGGCCAGTTGTGCTAAGAAAAGTACTGAACGGTGCCCAGAAAGTTTAAGTTCCCTCCGTAACACTGACACCAACAAGCAGGTCCCTGATCACAAGCATGAGCCACCGGGTTTCATGAACTCCTCAACTGAGAAATGAAAACAAGTCCAATGATCTTGGAGTAAAACAGAATTTTTTGGAGATGCTCACATAGAATACCTAAGCCCCACGTTCCAAGAATTGTACTTCAATCGCTCTGGGATGGGGCAAATAATCTGCATTTTCCATTAACCTACCAGAGGATAACAGTGCCATCAAGTGATGACAGACCACTGTCCAGCAAGAGAGACTTGATTTAAATGTAAAGACTATCCAAAGGAACACTATGCAACCCTAAAAAAGAATAAATTTTGTAGAAAGGGGAGGGAGATAAATAACATGTATGAGATTTGCTTTTAAATGCCCAAGAATATTCTGGAATGATAAAATGTAATAATGGTTCCCGCCAAGGTGGGACATCACATGCTTAGCAAAGATGTCAGGAAATGCTTTGTTGTCCCCCGTAAGCACTTGAAAATATTACCTATTCCAAAATCAGAGCTGAGTATTTTCTCCTATTAACACTGGTGGTCTAGTGGTTAGGATTCGGCGCTCTCACCGCCGCGGCCCAGGTTCGATTCCTGGTCAAGGAACCAAGAAATGTGGCAGGACCATCCGCAAACAAAATTCCTCAGACACCGGATTAAAGAAGGAAGGGGTTTTTTATTCGGCCGGGCGGCCGAATAAAAAACCCCTTCCTTCTTTAATCCGGTGTCTGAGGAGTTTTGTCTGTGGCTCGTCCCGCTACAGAGCTACACCTTCCCTTTTACCGCCTGGACATGCCACGCAGAAGTGCCTTTCAGCTGACACAGGTCAAAAACGCTGACATTGTGTAGGTGTATCACCTTAAACGGAGCCGGACAAGCCAGACTCCGTTCTGCTAGTTCCTGGCTCTTGGGCAAGTTGGTTAACCTTTCTGCATAACATTTTCATCATCTATGAATTGGGCTAAAACAGACCTCGGAACTGTAGTTTAGGTCAAATTAGATAAAGTTAACCATACTTCAGCTGACTGTAGCATAATAGAGTTGGCCCTCTGGAAACACGGGTTTCGCATTCGCAGATTCAACCAACAGAAGACCGAAAATATTCGGCAAAAAATGGAAAATAACACAATAAAAAACATATATATATAAGGCCGGGCACGGTGACTCACGCCTGTAGTCCCAGCACTTTGGGAGGCCAAGGCGGGTGGATAGCTTGAGCCCAGGAGTTCGAGTCCAGCCTGGGCAATATGGCGTAACCCTGTCTCTACAAAAAAATACAAAACTTAGCCAAGTGTGGTGGAACGTGCCTGTAATCCCAGCTACTCAGGAAGCTGAGGTGGGAGGATCACCAGAGCCCAGGAGATGGTGGTTGTAGTGAGCAGAGATTGCACCACAGCACTCCAGCCTGGGCGACAGAATGAAATTCCATCTCAGAAACAAACTATATTTTATATATATATATATCTGTATAGCAACCAGGGATATAGTATTTACACTGTATTACGTACTATAAGTATTCTAGAGATGTTTTAAAATAAGTGGAAGGATGTAAGTGATACGCAAATGTACACCATTTTATATGAGACTTGAGCATCTGTAGATTTTGGTATCCACGCGGGAGTCCGGGAACCAATCCTCCAGGAATATCAAGGGAAGACTTTAATTACTACAGTACCAATTATTGTAATAAACAGATAATGCAGGGGCTGCCATCGTCACGCAGGATCCCAGCTTTACTCTCCCTTCCAAGACCCCTAAAAAGATATTACATCGATGTACAAGCTAGGAGAACCGAAAAACGCACGCCACTATTTGTCAACAGTAACGCGCAGGGCACTTCCGGGACGGGGCCTGGGAGGATGGATTTAGGACTCGGTGTGCTGGTTTGGCACTCCACCAGTGTGACGTGAACCTGAATCGGTCTTCAACTCCGCGTCTGAGGTCAACGCAAAGGACAAGAACTTGATACTGGAAGCCAGGCCCTAGAGCGGCACAGATGCTCGGCCCCCAGCGGCCCGTAAGAGTATTTCCCCAGCGTGACCGACCAACCATAGCCACCGCTATTGGGCAGCAGGGGTACCTCCGCCTCTAGGGCGGGTCCTCCAGGGGGCGGAGGATTGTGTGACATTTTGCGACTTCGGTTCAGCTGCCGTCATTTACAACATAATTGGCTTTGCAGTGCGCATCCGGGTCTGCGTCAGGAAGGCCCAAGATTCCAGCGCTCGAGGCTGAGCTCCACAGCGTGCGAGGCTCCACCAGTAGCACGGACTCCGATCTCCGGGAGGCGCCCCCAAGGCTCCGAGGACTCGCCCCACGTCGCGCGGTCCTGAGCCCCGTCCGCCCCAACCCGCCTGGCCTACCACTGACACCTGCTACCTCAAAGAGGACTTCGCCGCCCGCGCCCCCCGCCCCCACGTCCTCTGCCAGGCCCAGGAGCGCCGTCCGCAGCGCCGTCGAGGTGATGGGCAGCCGGCCCCGCAGTCCCAGCGCCTGCCTTGCGCCCTGGTGGGGACAGCAGCCAGGAGGACCAGGCCCTGCCAAGCGCAGCCGATTGGAGGAGCCCGCGGGCCCCGAACCCCGCGAGGCGCCCAGCCTGGAAGACCCGGCGGGGATCCCGGCCGTGGACGCGCTCACCTCCGTGGTGGTCCTGGCGGCGGGCTGTGCCCTGCGTGTGCCGCTAGAGAACGTCGACCTGGTGCTGGAGCTCGCGCCAATGTCGGTCCTGCGAGTGTCTCTTGGTGGACACACCCTAATCCTGATCCCGGAGGTCCTCCTAAGCTCCGTCGACGAACGCTCAGGAGCGCAGGGCGACTCGTCTGCCGGCCTGGAAGTGGACGTTTTCCTGGGCGCTCACGGGGAAGACGTCGTCGTCGAGCAGGAAGTCGTCTGCGCATCTGTCCCAGAGATCGCTGCCCAGGAAGAGGCCTACGAGGAGGACGCGGACTCTGAATTCCCGGAGCTCTGCATGGACTCCGCATCCGGCTCAGCAGCTGGGCTCTACCCCTCCGCTAGAAGTATGTTCAGCCCCTACCGGGAGGGCCCCATCCCAGGGCCCTGTGCTCCGGCCTCCAATCCCAGTTCAGAGAGACGCTCTCCAAGCCCCATCTTCGACCCGGAATTCCACCTTCTGGAGCCTGTCCCCAGCTCACCTCTCCAACCTCTACCTCCCTCTCCAAGTCCAGGTCCCCACGCGCGACCGGAGCTCCCAGAGCGCCCTCCGTGCAAGGCCCGGAGACGCCTGTTCCAGGAATGAGCTGCCTCCCACAATCCCTTGCCACGCTACTGGGCTCCAGATGTCTGTCTCCTGATAGCCCTTTTGTGGATGTTGCGCAACCTACAAGGATCTCCGAGAGTGGATGACGGATAGATGCTTTTTTGATAGAGGCTGCGTTGCAGAATTTTGGATCAGTGGCTGACTTAGAAAGTCTGGAAAAAAAGATCCTCCTTGGCATAAAACTACGCTAGTTGAAATACAGTCTACTTTCAGACTGTGAGATTGCTGCATCGGGCCTGTTTTGTATGGAAGTCACCCCTAGGCAGCTCCATTCCCCCTGGTTTTGCTTTAAACCTCAGTTCCAGCAATTTTCTCTAAAAATCCGCCCTTTCCCGCGCACCTTACCATGGCACGCCTTTTCTCCCAAGTTAATTACTAAAAATAATTACATTTATTTTGTTTAATGGGTTTTGGCCCTAGTCTCTGGGCTAGTTTATGACGACCTTCTCACCATGGAATTTTTCTGTATGGTGGCCTGAACCCTTTGGGGGGATCTTGCAAATAGCTGTACCTGGACAAATGTTTGTTGTTTGCAAAACAGACAGAACTGGAAATAATGATCATGTACCCTCCTTTTTTTCATGATTGGCTTAGCAAATTGTTTATGTTATTGGGCTTTATTTTCCCCCCAACTCTTAGAGCCAGCTCTTTTTCATTCATTACTTCTTGTATGTTTTTAATATAATTATTTTATCTTGGAAAAGCTTATAATTCTAAGACTCTGTGTGTGTATGTGTGTGTTGTTTGTTTGCTTGTTTTTTGACACAAGAGTTTTGCTCTTGTTGCCCAGGCTGGAGTGCAATGGCACAAACTCAGCTCACTGCAACCTTCGCCTCCCAGGTTCAAGTGATTCTCCCGCCTCAGCCTCCCAGGTAGCTGGGATCACAGGCATGTGCCACCACACCCGACTAATTTTGTATTTTTAGTGGAGACGGGTTTCACCATGTTGGCCACGCTGGTCTCGAAATCCTGACTTCAGGTGATCCATCCACCTCAGCCTCCCAAAATGCTAGGATTACAGGCATGAGCCACTGCGCCCAGCCGGAAATAATATGTTTCTTAGGTTGATCTTGTATCAAACGCAATTACTGAATTTCTTTAATGGCGTATGTGTAGATTCTCGATTGATTGATAAAAATAGTCCAAATAATGAGAATATTGTCTCTTGACAAGCTTCTTACATCTTATTTTTCCTTAATCTTTTATATTGGATATTACTTCAAGTCGAGGTTGAACAGTATGGTTCGGGCATTTGTTTTATGCCTTGTGTTAATGCTTCTAAATTTTACCATAAAGTATGATCTTTACATGGTTGTTAGATAACCCGTAATCTATTGAAGTAGTTAATTTTCAGTCTTTCAGATAATGAAAAAGTGTTGAATTTTTGCTTTGTTTTTGCCTAAGTTACTACAAAGATGTCATCAACGAGGGCGGGCGCGGTGGCTCAAGCCTGTAATCCCAGCACTTTGGGAGGCCGAGATGGGCAGATCACGAGGTCAGGAGATCGGAGACCATCCTGGCTAACACGGTGAAATCCCGTCTCTACTAAAAAATACAAAAAACTAGCTGGGCAAGGTGGCGGGCACCTGTAGTCCCAGCTACTCAGGAGGCTGAGGCAGGAGAATGGCATAAACCCAGGAGGCGAAGATTGCAGTGAGCCAAGATCCGCCCACTGCACTCCAGCCTGGGCGACAGAGCGAGACTCCATCTCAAAAAAAAAAAAAAAGAAAGATGTTATCAACTTATTTTAAATGTTGACATTTAATTATTTGTGTGTATACAATAATACGATACAATAGCTAGATGGAATCTTGGGCCACGAGAGTATGTACAGAAACCTGGCAAGAGTGCTAATGAGACCAGGCTTTGGGGCTGGTCCAATTTAAAACAATTGGATGCTTTATGAGGACCTGAGGAGACACAAGTGGAAGGAGAAAGGCAGTAACTGCAGGGTCCATTTAAGGTTTTAAATGTTAAAAATTTAAGAAACTTTTTTTTCTGTATGAATAAGATGACTTTTTGTAATTTCTTTTTTAATCAACTCATGGTGATTTGTGTTAATTTCTAACTACTAAGTATCCTTGCATTTCTGCTATTCTACCGTATTTTATATGATTCTAACTCCACCTTGGGTTGTTTTTTGTTTTGTTTTTTGCCTTTTTTTGAATGTTTGTTTGTTTTACATAACCATATACAGCACTAATTTTTTTATTGTACTTTAAGTTTTGGGGTACATGTGCAGAATGTGCAGTTTTGTTACATAGGTATACATGTACCATGGTGGTTTGCTGCACTCATCAACCCGTCACCTACACTAGGTATTTCTCCTAATGTTATCCCTCCCCATCTCCTGACCCCCCGACAGGCCCCGGTATGTGATGTTCCCCTCCCTGTGTCCATGTGTTCTCATTGTTCAGCCCCCACTTATGAGTGATAGCATGCAGTGTTTGGTTTTCTGTTCTTGTGATAGTTTATAACGTACTAATTTTAAAATGTCATTGTTTTGCCTCACTTTTTGTAATGAAATAAATTATTGCTGATAAAGTTAAAGCCAATGAGATGCTAGTTTTTTTGTTGTTGTTGAACATCAACAATTATTATTTAGATTTTCCAACATGCTTTACCAGTTAATTTGCTCGCTTTCTATTCTTGGCATTCCACTCCTTTATTCTGGCCTCATTTGTCTTCTTTCCATGGTACACTTTTTAAGAATTCTTTCAGCTATGGTTTATGTGGTAAATCTTGGGTTCGTATGTCTGCAAATATTTCAATTACACCTTCAAACTTGTAGTATGGTAGCTGGGTTTGGAATTCTAAAATAAATCCTATACTCTCTCACTACTTTAAAAAAATTCTGTTATTTTCCATGACATTTATTGTTGCAGGTGAGAAGATGTCATTTGTATTGCCATTCCTTTAACAGGATTAGGCTGCTTACACTAGTATTTTTCTTTTTTTTTTTTTTTTTTTTTTTGAGACGGAGTCTCGGTCTGTCACCCAGGCTGGAGCTCCGCCTCCCGGGTTCCCACCATTCTCCTGCCTCAGCCTCCCAAGTAGCTGGGACTACAGGCGCCGCCACCTCACCCGGCTAGTTTTTTTTTTTTTTGTATTTTTAGTAGAGACGGGGTTTCACCGTGTTAGCCAGGATGGTCTCGATCTCCTGACCTCGTGATCCGCCCGTCTCGGCCTCCCAAAGTGCTGGGATTACAGGCTTGAGCCACCTCGCCTGGCCTAGTATTTTTCTTGACTTTGATGCCCTATGGTTTCACTAAACCTGATGTATTTTTTGATAGATTTTTGCCAGCTGCAACTCAGTGAGCTTTCTATAGATGGAAAATTAATTCTTCCATAAGATCTCAAAATATATATATCTCTTGCACGTTTAAACCTCTCTCCAATCTCTGAAACTCCTAATAGAGAAATGGTGCTGCTTAATCAATGCCCTCCCAGATCTCTTAATATCTATATTTTCATACCCTGTATCATAGCACACTTTTGCTCTTCCAATTAACTGATTCTGTCACTATCTGTTTTCAAAATTCATTTATTGTTCTGTATAAGACTTTATTTCAAATACTGCATTTTTCATTTTCAAGACTTTTGATTTCTTGGTTTTTTATATCTATTTGCTCTTATTTCACAACTTTTGGTCAATGTCATATAAACTTTTCTAGTTTCACGGATGTTATCTCCTCCTTTATCTCTAGAAGAAATTAAATATTCTTATTTTAAATTGTATATTAATTAGCTCAATAATTATATTTCCTCAGGCATAACATCTCCAATTATTTGATAGCATTTAATGACACTGATTTTCCCCTGGGCAAAAATTTTGGTATGTGGACATATTTTGAATGTGAATTCATTTTCTGTTCCAAATTTGTTTTGTTTTGTAGAGACAGGGTCTCACTCTGTCTCTCAGGCTGGAGTGCAGTGGCATGATCACAGTTCACTGTAGTCTTGACCTCTCATGCTCAAGCAATCCTCCCATCTCAGCCTCCCCAGTAGCTGGGGCTATAGGCATGTGCCACCATGCCTGGCTAGGGTTTTACATTTTTATTTTTTTGTAGAGAGAATCTTCCCTGTTGCCCAGGCTGATCTCAAACTCCTGGGCTCAAGCAATCCTCCTACCTTGGCCTCCCAAAGTAGTGGGATTACAGGCATGTCTGCTCCATATTTGAATTTTACATTTGCCTCTTTCTTGCTCCCTAAGGGTCAAGATTCAGAGTCAGACTTTATGGAGCTCATATGATTTGCAACTCAAAAACCACAGTTCCCATCCTCAAGCAATCATACATGGCCCAACTTCCAATTTCAATGCAGTAGTGACACTGGGCTGGACTGTTCATAGTCTCAACCCCATCAAGACTGCTGGGAGTATTAGCAGATAAATTCAGTTGCTCTCCAACTACCCTCAGCCTCCATGGGTAATTCATGCCAATAACTGTTCAAGTAGAGGGTATACAGGCCCAGCTCACTTGCTTTGAGTCAACTCTGAAGAATCATCCCATTCTAGGGCTCTCAGTGAGTTGGCTGAGGCTTTGTTGCAGCTGTATCCCAGTTCAACTCCTCCATCTGTCCTGTCATATTTTCTTTGTTCCCCAAAATTTCTGCATGCAAATATCCATGACATAGTCTTCCTAAGCCAATTGAAGATAGCTGGTGCCAGGGGTTGTCATAGGAAGTAGCCACTAAACTGGATTTCAGAGCTGAATCATGGAGCATGAATAGCCCATGGCATGTTACAGGAAAGCAGATAAGATCTTAATCAATGGCAAACTAACTGGGACTCTGGAAAGAAGGCAATATACTGGCATTGGCAGAATCCCAGGCATTAGAAAAATTGAGGGCACAGAGTAATTATATGCATGATAGTTATAAATAATGGGGAATTGAATAGCCTTTTTTGGGACAATAAATGCATTTGAGAAAGAAAGTGAAAGTCGGACGGTGATTGATTACCAATAAAACCCAAATATGAAATGTAGACGTTCTTCCTGGCAGCATACAAATAGCCTTTCATCTCCTGTAGCTAACGAGGGGGAAAGCAACTGAGGATCTGGCCCAGAATTTACTGCAAGGATAGTGGCGGTATAAAGGCTGAATTCTCAAACTTGGAAAGTCTGTAATGGTGAGGTCCCAGCCCAGACTGGGCCCTGAAACGTTGGATGAAAATAACCAAGTAGATTCACTTGAATATCTTGAATCCCAAACCCCCTTCCATCCTCTTGGCCTGCAGAAGTGGCCTACTCCTCTCTATTAAAGGTTGGCACTCCACCCTTGCATAAGATGATACAGAAGCCTCTGCCTAGCAAGATAACATGCACCCACCTCAGGAACTACCTTCACCTCCTCTCTTTGCTACAGGCCAGTAACTAAAGCATGTTATAACCCAGCCAGGGAAATACTGGCCTGTAACTAAGGAAAGGGGCTCTGTATGCCCTAGAATTGCTGTCAGTGTTACCCAACATATACCAGCAGGAGTCAAGTGTAAGACTGAGAGTGCTAGATGTCAGCCTAGAGAAGGGAGAGTGTATCGATTTAGAAGCACTCTCCCAAGATACATGATTTAACACCCTGGCAAGGATGCTGTAAGATAGTGCTAACAATCTGATGGGTGGATCTTGCAGGGTTAGAGAAAAAGATGTCCCATACTAAGTAGGAATGCCATAACTGCCAAGACAGACAGCAGAGAAAAGGATCAAAACGTCCAGAGAAGTGGATATGATACAGTGGATATACTACCTAAGGCTATCAAATACATCAGCTACTATGATGTGTGGAAGGGCCTCGAGGGACATTGTGTAATAAACAAATGCCCTAGAGAGGCACCAGGGTCATTGAGAAGCCCAGTAGGCCAAGGTAAGGGCAGGAAATGCCATTAGAGAGCTGGACTCCTTGGTAGCCAAGGGAATAATAGGATCTGAGAGACTGAAAATACAAATGAACAATGTCCAGACCACACATGACAGTAAAAATCTTACCCACAGCCTCTGCAGCAACTATCCCAGAAGCCAAACCACAGTCTCTGCAGTAACTGGCCCAAAATGGTCCAGATTTGTTCAACAACTGCCAGGTGTTCTAATTTTCACCCTCACTTCCAACTCAGGACCAACCAGAAAAAGCCAAATACGTTATGCCTAAGATACAAGGTGCACAAACCAACCAATCACGTAGGATGCCCCACTTCTAGTTGGTCCACCTACAGTTTCCCTATGCCAGCAACTTCCAATCAGACATACCTGAAGTCTTCTCCTTTTTCACTATAAAATTTTCCAACTCACCTGCCTGCCAATAAGTCTCTATCAAACGCAAGTGATGGGGCTAACTCCCTTGCTATAGCAAGCTCTAAATAAATCACCTCTGCTTGTTCCCATTTGTGTGGTCTTCACTTATTTTCCATTTTTTTGTGAGATATGGTCCACACAGCCCAGTGTGGTAAGTCAACACTAGGTCTGAACTCTTTCTTTGCATTGAGTTCCCTGTTCATTTACTCTCAGTTTGGTACCCACGTTTTGTTATCAGTTCATTTGTTTGGCAGCTTTGATGGAATCAAACCATTTCTTTTCATCTCCTTTTACTCACTTTTGTGTTTCCATTTTGTGTTGTATGGTTTAAAAGTATTGTTTGTCACAAGAAAGAAAATTGCAGGGTACAACACAGTCATAGGCTCTACACACCTGTTGTTTGAGCCAGTCTCACAGTCTGGTGAGTTTGCAGTTCTCACCAGACAAGCTTCCATTTGGACAAATTTTTCTGTGGATTATCAATAAAAGTGGGTGAGGTTTTCCTGTTTTTATGTTTTGTTTTTAGAGCTTGGCTTTGATCCAGAAAGAGTGTTCTCTCTGGTTTTCCATCTACCACAGTCCACATTCAGACTATCAGTTTGGGAGCCTCTGACACTGAGGCACCAGCACCACATTTTGCTGACCATCACCATCTCTTATGGAGTTGTCTGAGCCCAAATCCTCTCCTCTTACAGAAAAAAAATGCCTGCTTCTTATATGTGTTCTCATTTAGAATCCTAATTCTGGTCCCTGTCTTTCTAAATGGCATAATTTTACCAAGGGTGATGTGAGCCTTTAATGGCTACTGTGGAGAACATTTAATTTGAAATCATTCATTTGAGAGGCACCTTCAAAAAGAATGAAAATAAGAGTTCTCAGGTTTAATAAGCAGCATTTTTATTTACATAGAGGTTTCCAATGAAACTCTAAATCAAAAATGACTTCATTAAAAGATTATTTGGCCAAAGCTAATGTGCAGTTTAGCAACAATGAACTAGATTCATTTTCCTAGTAAATGAATCCTCTGTCCTCGTCCACCAGTTCCCTCCCTATATCCAGATCTCCCTCTGCCCCTTATCCTTCCAATCTCTCTCCTTCCATACCTCCATCAACTCCTCCCTCCAGTTGTCCTTGTTCAGGCCCCCTACCTTTTCCCAACAACTTTCTCCAAAACCTAAAATGCCAGTTGTCTCTTCAGACCCATCCCTCCATGAACCAGGTATTCAGACAACTGGAGAATTTAAAGCTTGGACCTGAGCAGAATTGAGAGCTATAAGTTTCCCTAAATGCAGACAAGACTAGTAAACATTCATAGAATAGTTTAAAATCCTTTTGGGTACATCTGACCCAGAATTACCTGACTTATATCAACTCATACACATATGGGGCAGAAAGAACCACAGATGCTAAATCCTAGATAGCAAAAGTTGATTGGACTGACCCGGAGGATCTACAGGATATCTCTTTCCATAAAAAACTTGCAGTTCAGAAAACCCCTGAAAAGTAAATTAAAGTCTCCTAGAAGCCACACCCAAAACACTTCCAATAAAAATTAATGCAAGGGCTACCATTTCTACATTAAATGCTGTGCCTTCATGCTCTCTTCTTCAGAGTAACGGTACTGCACAGGTAGCAGGCATTTCAAATAACACAAATTTTCCCTATCTCCCAGCCTTTACCTGTAACCCTTGGGACTTTGCCTGGAAATATTCCTTCTTGTTCTGTGATAATACACCTGCAAATTTAATAAGGAGAGATATACTTTACACATGAGATTGCAAAAATAAATGCACACCAGAGGGATTATTTCTTAAGTTTCCAGAGGACTCCTCTATTTATAATCAAGTTGTGTTTGTTCTGAATATACCTTTGCATTCTCTATTTTATTTGATGTATACCCCAGATAAAGATCTTGACACTACTCCATGACCTTCTACAGGCTAAAGATTTCACTGGCATAGGAAAAACAATGAGAGCAGAACCTATTAAAGTTCAAATAGATCCTACCAAGCCATTACTCAAACTTCTCCAATAGCCCTTGAAGCCAAAGGAAGGGCTCAAACTTATGGTTGAAGGCCTTACATACAAAAGTCTTCTCATACTCTGCACTAGCCATTGTAACACTCCCATCCTCCGAGTAAAGAAACAAAACGATAAAGATACCAATTTGTTCAAGACCTCAAGGCCATCAACAAAATCATTATACCTCATTTCCTGGTAGAACTTGACCCAAATACTATTCTGTCATAAATTTCCACCTAAAGTTACTTGCTTCACAGTATTAGATCTTTGCTCTGCCTCTTTTAGTGTACTTCTCAATCAGGATAGTCAATACCTTTTTGCATTCACCTAAGGAGGACAATAATGTACTTAAGACAGTCATACCCCAGGAGTTCACTAGAGCCCCCTCCAATTTTCCCAGGTCCTCAATCAAGACTTAAAAGACCTAAAATGTCCCCTTGTGATTCAGTTCTGACACGATATGTAAATGATATCCTACTTTATTCAGAGAGCAAGGAGGTCTGTAAAAAGGTTTCCATTTAGTTGCCCCTAGCCTTATCAGAAAAGAAACATACACGTTTCAAAAGTCACAATTTTTTCCAAACCACAATCTATTACTTAGAGCATGACCTAACTGAGGAAGATAAACCATTCTCTACTGATATGCCAAACGCTATCCAAAAATATTCTAGACCCCTCACAAAAGACAACTAAGAGTATTTTGGAGTTTAACTGGATATTACAGACAATGAGTGCCAAGTTTTTCTAGGATTGAAATACCGTTTTATGAATTGACTAAGTCCTCAGTAAGAGACCCTCTCCTAAGGAAATCAAAAGCAAACAGGTTTTCTGTAACCTGAAAAAGACGTTCAGCAGCCTCTTTCTCTAGGCATCCCAAACTACAAAAATCTCTTTGTCTATTTGTGAATAAGCAATCTGGACAAGCCCTTGGGTTTTAACACAAATTGGTAGGAACCACTAAAAACATATTGCTCCGAAAACTGGAAGCAACCAAGCTGTCCTTCAATAGGTAGATGGATAAACAAACTGTAGTTCATCCATACAATGAAATATTATTCAGCCATAAAAAGAAATGATCTATCAAATCATGAAAAGGTATGGAGAAGTCTTAAAATGCCTATTACTAAGTGAAAGAAACCAACCTGAAAAAGTTGCATACTCTATGATTCTGACTATGTGACATTTTGGAAAAGATGAAACTGTGGAGACAGTAAAAATATTAGTGGCTGCCAAGTGTTTGGAGATGAAAAGAGGAGTGAATGGGTGCAACACAGAGGACCTCTAGGGGGATGAAACTATTCAGGATAATACTATGATGGTAGATATAGGATGTTATGCATTTTTCAAAACTCATAGAACTGTGCAACACAAAGAGTGAACTTCAGTGTAAACTATGGACTTCAGCTAATAATGATGCGTCAGTATTGGCTTACGAATTACAACAAGTGTCTCATGGCAGTGCCAGAGTTAATAGTAGGTGAAACTGTCTGGGGCAGGGATGGTATGTGGAAACTCCTTGCTATCTACTCAATTTTCTGTAAACCTAAAACTGTTGCAAAAAGTATTTTTAAAATCTACACTTAAAAAAAATAACAAAAAAGATCTTTTAGAGAAGTTAACTTCAAGGATAATTTTTTAAATGATCTTACATTAAAAACCAGGTTGATACCCTCACAGCATAAAATAAAGGGGACTTGCTTGATGTACAATAAATGGGGACTTTGTTAGACGTTCAAGGCAAATTCTAAATATCACTAAAATGGTCATCTCAGTGCTTAGTGTGCCTTGTTGATGAAACCAGGAACTAGTTATTCTTACTTGTGTCCTCTACTACCCCTAACTCTCAAAACCAAAACAAAATGAACAGAAACATTGTTTACTATAGCTTCACCCTTGACCCAGTTTGAAAGGCTCATCCCTCTTGTCTTAGGGCAATTGCTTTCTAATACCTGAAAAATTTATTGCAGCTTCTGCTGAGCTAGTTCTAGCCTCCTCATCTGAGTTTAGGGTTCCTCATGCAGTACAGACCTTACTACTCACAGAATAAATATAAATATACAACACTTTTCAGCCAGCCAATTAATATCTTCTTTTTTTTTTTTTTTTTTTTTTTTGGAGACAGGATCTAGCTTTGTCACCCAGGCTGGAGTGCAGCGGTGTGATCTTGACTCACTGCAACCTCTGCCTTCCAGGCTCAAATGATTCTCCCATCCCAGCCTACGGAGTAGTTGGCACCACAGGCACATGCCACCATGCCCAGCTAATTTTGGGGTTTTGTTTGTTGGTTTTTGGTTTTTGGTTTTGAGACGGAATTTCACTCTTGTTGCCCAGGCTGGAGTGCAATGGCACGATCTCAGCTCACTGCAACCTCCACCTCTCAGGTTCAAGGGATTCTCCTGCCTCAGCCTCCCGAGTAGCAAGGATTACAGGCATGCACCACCACTTGTGGCTAATTTTGTATTTTTTAGTAGAGACAGAGTTTTGCCAAGTTGTCCTGGCTGGTCTTGAACTTCTGGGCTCAAGCGATCCACCAGCATTGACCTCCCAAAGTGCTGGGATTACAGGCGTGAGCCACTGCACCTAGTCTTAATATCTTATGAAATTCTGTTACTCATTGCCTCCAACATTACCATTCACCACGGCAACACTCTGAATCCTACCTCTCTTCTGCCTCTACCTAAAGAAAGGGAGGTTGGGTGTGGTGGTTCATGCCTATATTCCCAACACTTTGGGAGGCAAAGGCAGGAGGACACATGAGCCCAGTTTGGGCAACACACTGAGACCCGACCTTGTCTCTACAAAAAAATAAAATATTAACTGGGTGTGATGACTTGCATCTGTAGTCTTAGCTACTCAGGAGGCTGAGGCAGGAGGATCACTTGAGTCCAAGAGGTCAAGGTTGCAATGAGCTACTGCACTCTAGCCTGGGTGACAAAGTGAGGCCTTGTCTCAAAACAAAAAAAGAAAAAGAAAAGGAGCCTCAAGATTGTCTTCCTTAAGGAATTCTCTGTACCTTACTCAGAATGATTAGACTCCTCTAGAGAACCTTGACCTAATATTATTTCTAATATTATTTGTTGATGGCTCATACCTCAAAACTGAAACTGGAGGTTATCAACCAGGATATGCAGTCACTAATCTAAGCTCTCTTTGAGTAAAATCAGCCCATATGTCAGAACTTACTGTATTTACTACATCTTGACAACTAGCCCAAGACAAGAAAGCAAACATATATATAAATAGCAGATATGCTTTTGGAGTAGTACATGACTTTGAGATGCTTTGGAAACAAGGGAGTTTCTTGCCCTACTGGAACCCCCATCAAAAATGGGCAACAAATTCAGGAATTTGTAGACACACCCTTACTTCCTGGAGAGGTAGTGATAAAGGTTGAAGCTCATGGAAAAAACAGATAATGTGTAAGCTATAGGAAATGCTCTAGCAACTTACTATGCCGAACAACCAGCCTTCACCAAAGTTATGACCTTTTTTTTTTTTTTTTTTGAGACGGAGTCTCGCTCTGCCGCCCAGGCTGGAGTGCAGTGGCCAGATCTCAGCTCACTGCAAGCTCCGCCTCCTGGGTTCACGCCATTCTTCTGCCTCAGCCTCCCACGTAGCTGGGACTACAGGTGCCCGCCACATCGCCCGGCTAGTTTTTTGTATTTTTTAGTAGAGACGGGGTTTCACCGTGTTAGCCAGGATGGACTCGATCTCCTGACCTCGTGATCCGCCCGTCTCGGCCTCCCAAAGTGCTGGGATTACAGGCTTGAGCCACCGCGCCTGGCCCAAAGTTATGATCTTATATAAACCCTCAAAGAATAAATCTCTGGAGACAATCTTATGAGGCCATTACATAAAATCAATGATTAACTCCTGATTTTGAAAAGAAAGAATGGGAAAAAAATCTGGTTGTACCTCTTACTCAGATAATCTCTAGTGCTCTCAAGACAGTCAATTGGTGGCACCAGGTGATTTCAAATGAATATTAGCTAAATTTCTCCATGAGACTACTCATTATGGTATAGACAAGGGGTTCCCATATTTTGGCTTTCCTGGGCCACATTGGAAAAAAAAGAATTATCTTGAACCACACATAAAATACATTAACACTAACAATAGCTGATGAGCTAAAAAAAAAAAAAAAAAAACTCATAATATTTTGTGAAACTTTACGAATTTGTGTTGGGCCACATTCAAAGTCATCCTGGGCTGCAAGTGGCCCACGGACCAAGGGTTGAAGAAGCTAGGTATGACAAACTGGTTACTATCTTGAATCAACATTGGTGTGGAAACCTTTAAAATGACAACTGATTATAACAGCATCACTGAAAACTACAAAACTGCAAAATGTTAATGAAAGAAACTAACAAAGGCACAAATAAATGAAAAGACATTCCATGTTCATGAACTGTAAGAATTAATATTGTTCATTTAATTCAATTCCTATGAAAATCCCAACAATATTTTTTTGCAAAAATGGAAAAATCCATCCTAAAATTTATATGAATTCTCGAGGGAACCGGAATAGCTAAAACAATCTTGAAAAATAAGAACAAAGCTTGAGGACTCACATTTCCTGATTTCAAAACTTACTACAAAGCTACAATAATCAAAACAGCATGATACTAGAATAAAGACAGACACATAGACAAATGGAATAGAATAAAGAACCCAGAAATAAACTCTCCCATATATACTCTAATGCTTTTCAACAAGGGTGCCAAGACTATTCAATAAGGAAAGGAAAATCTTTTCAATAAATTTTCTTGAGAAAAACTTGATATCCAAATGAAAAAGAATGAAATTACTTTATATCATATACAAAAATAATTAACTCAAAATGGATCAAAGGTCTAAATGTATGAGCTAAGACTATGAAACTTTTAGAACAAACACAGGGCAAAAGTTTCATGACACTGGATTTCATAGCAATTTCTTGAATATGAGACCAGAGGCACAGGCAACAAAAATAAATAAATAAATAAATTGGACTTCATGAAAATTTTAAATTTTGTGCATCAAAAGACAGTATCAACAGAGTAACAAGGCAACCTACAGAGTGGGAGGAAATATTTGCATAAACATAAGACCTAAACCTGTAAGTCTCGTAGAAGAAAACAGAGAAAAATCTTCATGACATTGGATTCAGCAATGATTTCTTGGATATGACACCAAAAGCACAGGCAACAAAAGTAAATAGATAAATTGGCATACATCAAAATTAAAAACTTGCATATGCTAAAATGACATAATAGAATGAAAAGATAACCTACAGAATGGGAGAAAATATTTCCAAATCAAATATGTGATAAAAGGCTATGATCCAGCATGTATAAAGAACTCCTACAACTCAACAACAACAACAAAATAACCCAACTGAAAAATGGACAAAGGACTTGAAATGGCATTTCTCCAAGCAAAATAACCAGCTAACATCATAATGACAGGATCAAATTCACACATAACAATATTAACCTCAAATGTAAATGGGCTAAATGTGCCAATTAAAAGACACAGGCTGGCAAACTGGATAAAGAGTCAAGACTCAGTGTGCTGTATTCAGGAGACTCATACCACGTGCAGAGACACACATAGGCTCAAAATAAAAGGATAGAGGAAGATCTACCAAGCAAATGGAAAACAAAAAAAAGCAGGGGTTGCAATCCTAGTCTCTGAAAAAAACAGAATTTAAACCAACAAAGATCAAAAGAGACAAAGAAAGCCATTACATAATGGTAAAGGGATCAATTCAACAAGAAGAGCTAACTATCCTAAATATATATGCACCCAATACAGTAGCACCCAGATTCATAAGCCAAGTCCTTAGAGACCTACAAAGAGACGTAGATTCCCACACAATAATAATGGGAGACTTTAACACCCCACTGTCAATATTAGGCAGATCAACGAGACAGAAGGTTAACAAGGACATCCAGGACTTGAACCCAGCTCTGCACCAAGCGGACCTAATAGACATCTACAGAACTCTCCACCCCAAATCAACAGAATATACATTCTTCTCAGCACCACATCGCACTTATTCCAAAATTGACCACATAATTGGAAGTAAAGCACTCCTCAGCAAATGTAAAAGAACAGAAATCAAAACAAACTGTCTCTCAGACCACCGTACAATCAAATTAGAACTCAGGATTAAGAAACTCCCTCAAAACCGCACAACTACATGGAAACTGAACAACCTGCTCCTGAATGACTACTGGGTACATAACGAAATGAAGGCAGAAATAAAGATGTTCTTTGAAATCACTGAGAACAAAGACATAACATACTAGAATCTCTTGGACACTACCATCAGAGAATACTATAAACACCTCTATGCAAATAAACTAGAAAATCTAGAAGAAATGGATAAATTCCTGGACACATACACCCTCCCAAGACTAAACCAGGAAGAAGTTGAATCTCTGAATAGACCAACAACAGAGTGTGAAATTGAGGTAATAATTAATAGCCTACCAACCAAAAGAAGTCCAGGACCAGACAGATTCACAGCTGAATTCTACCAGAGGTACAAGGAGGAGCTGGTACCATTCCTTCTGAAACTATTCCAATCAATAGAAAAAGAGGGAATCCAGATATCCAGATATCCAGAACCTACAAAGAACTCAAACCAATTTACAAGAAAAAAACACCTCATCAAAAAGTGGGCAAAGGATATGAACAGACACCTCTCAAAAGAAGACATTTACACAGCCAACAGACACATGAAAAAATGCTCATCATCACTGGCCATCAGAGAAATGAAAATCAAAACCACAATGAGATGCCATCTCACACCAGTTAGAATGGTGATCATTAAAAAGCCAGGAAACAACAGATGCTGGAGAGGATGTGGAGAAATAGGAATACTTTTACACTGTTGGTGGGACTATAAACTAGTTCAACCATTGTGGAAGACAGTGCAGTGATTCCTCAAGGATCTACAACTAGAAATACCATTTGACCCAGTCATCCCATTACTGGGTATACACACAAACGTTTATAAATCATGCTACTATAAAGACGCGTGCACACATATGTTTATTGTGGCACTATTCACAATAGTAAAGACTTGGAACCAACCCAAATGTCCATCGATGGTAGACTGGGTTAAGAAAATATGGCACATATACACCATGGAATACTACGCAGCCATAAAAAAGGATGAGTTCATGTCCTTTGTAGGGACATGGATGAAGCTGGAAACCATCATTCTGAGCAAACTATCCCAAGGACAGAAAATCAAACACCGCATATTCTCACTCATAGGTGGGAACTGAACAATGAGAACACTTGGACACAGGGCAGGGAACATCACACACTGGGGCCTGTCTTGGGGTAGGGGGAGGTAGGAGAGATAGCATTAAGAGAAATACCTAATGTAAATGACGAGTTAATGGATGCAACACACCAACACGGCACATGTATATGTATGCAACAAACCTGCAAGTTTTGTACATGTACCCTAGAACTTAAAGTATAATTTAAAAAAAAAAAAAGAAATTGCATTGCTCCATAGAAGACATAGAAATGGCCAATAAGCATATGAAAAGGTATTCAACATCACTAATCATAGGAAATGTTAATCAAATACACAATTAAATGTTACCTCATACTCATTAGGAAGGCTACTATGAAAAAAAGAAAATAACAAGTGTGATAGTGACAGTGTGGAGAAATTAAAACCCTTATGCACTGTTGATGGGAATGTAAAATGGTACAGTCACTATGGAAAACAGTATGGCAGTACCTCAAAAACTCAAAAACAAAATTACCATATGATCTGACAATACCCTTTCTGAATATACATCCAAAAGAACTGAAAGCAGAGTCTCAAAAAGATATTTGTACAACCATTTTCATAGCACCACTATTCACAATAGCAAAAGAGGTTGAAATGACACAAATATCCATCAAAGGATGAATGGATAAACAAAATATGGTATATGTGCAAAACTGAAAATTATCCTTAAGAAGGAAATTCTGACACATGCCATAACATGGACAAATCTGAAAACATTATGCTAGTGAAATAAGCCAGTTCCAAAAAGACAAATACTATGTGATTTCACTCATATGAAGTATTTAGAGTAGTCAAACACATAGAAACAGAAAGTAGAAAGGTGGTTTCAAGGCACAGGGAGGAGAGGGGTTCTGGGGAGTTGTTGTTTAAAGGGATATAGAGTTCCAGTTTTGCAAGATGAAAAGATTCTGGAGAGCAGTTGCACAGCAATATGAATATATTTAATACTACTGAACTGTACACTTAAAATGGTCAATTTGATGTTACGGGTATTTTAGCACAATTTTTTAAGGTTATTTCTGCATCATTTGTCATCTGTCAACACAATTCTGAAAAAAGTGTAAAGGTGAGAAATGGCCAGGAACCAAAGCCTCGAGGGCACTTTAAACACCTTCAGGCAGATTTTTTTTTTAAGATAGGCTCTCACTCTGTCACCCAAGATGGGGTGCAGCAGCATAATTATGGCTTACTATAGCCTGGACCTCTTGGATTCAAGCAATCCTCCTGCCTCAGCCTCCCGAGTAGTTGGGACCACAGGCACATGCCACCAAGACTGGCTAATTTTTTTTTTCTTTTATAGTACAGATGAGGTCTTGCTATGTTGCTAAGACTGGTCATGAACTCCTGGGCTCAAGCGATCCTCACACCTTGACCTCCCGAAGTGCTGGGATTACAGGCATGAACCACTGCATCTGGTCTTTCAGGTAGATTTCATCCAGCTTCCTTGAATTTAAACATGTTTTAGTTTTTGTATGTCTACTTTCAGGACAGGCTGAATTATTGCCAAGCCAGAAAGCTACATCCCTTGCAGTTACTAAAAATCTGCTTGATACTGTTTCGAACCTGGAGCATACTAACTTTTACATCAAATGATCAAGACACATACTTTTTATGGGAAACATTATAAAAGAACTCTGTAAGACATTACCCTTCATTGAAAAACTACACTGCCCTTACCACCAACAATCTCCTAGAAAAGTTAAAAGCATCAATAGCGTCCTTAATTTAAAATAAGCAAAACTAGTCTGGGTGGGTAGCTCATAGCTATAATCCCGGCACTTTGGGAGGCCAAGGCGGGAAGATTGTTTGAGTTCAGGAGTTCAAGAACAGCCTGGGCAACATGGTGACATATTTTTTCCCTGTCTCTACAGTAGATTTTTTTTTAATTAGCCTGGTGAGGTGGCACGTGCTTAATTAGAAGAGACTCTCAGAGATCTAAATATGTAACCCAGGCTAATGTAAGGTCTTGGTTCTAACCTCATGTATGAACAACTCCTTTTTTCTTGGATATTTATGTGGTCTCTTGGATACTACTTCCTATGTGACAAGGATGCCTTGCCTATTTGTCTCAGGGTAACACCTCATGTACTTTAGGAATACTATTCTGAGATTTGTCCTAATTCTATAAATCACCAAGGCTGGAAATTCTGAATCAGATGCAAGCTCCAAAGTGAGGACAGCCTTTATTATTCAGATACTCCATTTGGCAGACTTAACTGACTGATAGTTGTTTAAGACATCAGAGCAGTACTCCCATTAGTGAGAATCATACAAATAGAAAATCATGTAAGAAATGTATCCTTAATTATGGAAGTTATTAACAATATCACCTCTGTCCCAAATAGAATACATATCAGTCTCAACTTATTAACATGAGTAGATAGATAATCACATTGCTTTAGGTTTCCTGTTAGCTAGTCATTATGCCATTTGCATCATTGCCAATATCTCTTACTGTACTTGAGTCAATGAAACAGGCAAGGTGGAACAGGCTATACATCACCGTAAGGCAAAAGCTACTTGGCTCTCTAAGGTTGATTTATATGGTCTTTGGGATTTGTTTTCTTGGCCTGAGTTGGGCAACTGAGATTCCTGGTTCTGAAACACCTTATATGAACTATTAGTTGTTTATTTTTGTCACAGTGGTCATGATGCTGGTCTTCTGCACTCTATTTGCAGTCTTAAATGCTTTTGCACAGCCACTGTCTCATGAGATGATAACCACAATGCTACAATAACAAAAAGACTGAGAAGATCTTGCAATACAGTTGACTATGGAAACGAATAAACAATCCCTAAGCAGTGAAGATCTTCGTCTCTACCCTTCCTTGAATTAATCCACCTCTCACAAATAAGAGAATGATCAAAATGAGTTGGGGGGACTAAGAGACTTAAAGCACAAATTGACAATGACCAAATCATAGATGACAATGGAACTCTGACCTCCAACCTCTGTAGTGCAAGAATCCAAACAATCTCTGTAGTAACCAGTCCATGAAGCCAAACCACAACTTCTACAGCAACTGGCTCAAAATGGTCAGCATTAGTTAATGACTGTCAGGCAGGGAGCGGAATTGCAGCCCTCTAAAAGCTGAAATTCCATCTGCCACTTCATGTTTTGAGGTTCCGATCTATGAGTGGACTCCAGTATCAATTGTGCACCGTTTTATTTTCATATATTTTCTTCTCCTTTATTTCTTTGATAAATTTTTTTCAATATGCCAAGAATTTTTATGCTTTTGCAATGTGATCTAAAATATGAGAACACGCAAAGAATCAGTAGATCTCTGAGAAGTCAAAAGAGATGACACAAAACTTTACATAGCCTCTCAGATCCTCATTCAGAGCCTGTGTGCTCTCAGTTTACTTATCTTTTTAATGGGGCTGTTATTGAATTTCCAGTCCCATAGCAGATCGAAGGAAGGCAACAATTCCTACTAGGTGGCAAACTGACAACTGTAAAAACTAAGAGACAACAATCTGACAAAAGAGAGAAGGTTAATAAACCTATTAAAAAAAAAAAAAAAAAAAAACAGGCCCCAGAGTGGTGGCTCACCCCTGTAAATCCGGTACTTTGGGATGCCAAGGCAGGCAAATAGAGTTCAAAACCAGCCTGGGCAACATGCATGACAAAACCCCTCCTTTACTAAAAATTTTAAAAATTAGCTGGGCATGGTGGTGCATATAGTCTCAGCTACTCAGGAGGCGGAGGTGGGAGGATCACCTGAACCTGAGAAGTCAAGACTGCAGTAAGCTGTGATCTCGTCACTGCACTCCAGCTTGGGCAACAGGAGTGAGACCCTGTCTCAAAAATAAATAAATAAATAAAATAAATAGCAAAAACAAAAGGCCTGACCAGGCCAAGTGGCTCACATCTGTAATCCCAGCACTTTGAGAGACCACAGCAGGCAGATCACTTGAGGCCAGGAGTTTAAGACCAGCCTGGCCAACATGGCGAAACCTCTCTACTAAAAATACAAAAACTAGCCGAGCATGGTGGTGCACACCTGCAATCCCAGCTACTTGGGCAGGAGAATCACTTGAACCTAGGAGGCAGAGCATGCAGTGAGCAGAGATCGTGCAGGCCACTGCACTCCAGGCTGGTTGACAGAATAAGACTCCGGCTCAAAAAAAAAAAGGGGGGGTCTCAGCAATACGGCACCATTTAGCAAGTGAGCAATCGATTCTTTTTTTTTTTTTTTTTTGAGACGGAGTCTCACTCTGCCGCCCAGGCTGGAGTGCAGTGGCCAGATCTCAGCTCACTGCAAGCTACGCCTCCCGGGTTCACGCCATTCTCCTGCCTCGGCCTCCCGAGTAGCTGGGACTACAGGCGCCCGCCACCTCGCCCGGCTAGTTTTTTGTATTTTTTAGTAGAGACGGGGTTTCACCATGTTAGCCAGGATGGTCTCGATCTCCTGACCTTGTGATCCGCCCATCTCGGCCTCCCAAAGTGCTGGGATTACAGGCTTGAGCCACCGTGCCCGGCCGTGAGCAATCAATTCTACACATTTCATCCATTCACTAAACTACACGAATCCATAATAATGCTGACTCTGAATTCAACAATGGCCTTATAAGGCAGGGAAGATTTTAGTATGCTAGAAAAAACTTCACACACATTGGCTAAATGTAATTTAATGGACAAGCCGAGGGCTACTAAAAAAATTCAATTGTCAATAATAATTTGAATTCTGGATAGCCAATATTTTATACTGATAGAACTATTAATTATTTATTGAGCAACTCTAAAGCATGCCAGTTACTTTACTTTTTTAATAAAGTAACATTACTTCATCATGATGAACATCATCATCTGCTTCACCATCATAAATCTTTTCATAGTTCTGAACTTGAAGTTTCTGCCTGCAGGTTCTGCCTGCTAGCTCTAGACTTGAATTTTAATTACTGAAGTTTTACCCAACATCAAGAGGCTCAAAGATAAGTGGAAAATCTATCAGATACCCCAATATTTCAATAAACCTGACATTTTTTGTAAGCAGATTTTTAAAAATTCAAGTAGCAGATCAAATGTATTCATCCTTATCTCAATATTGCTGTCACATGGATTTATAATATCTCCTTTCCTATTTTTTCTTCCTCATTTCCACTTCCTCCAAAACCCACTACAGTCTACCTTCTGTCCTTACCACTTCACACAAGCTGTTTCTTGGTCAGGTCTCTTCATCTGATTGTCAAATATGACAGTCTTTCTTCAGTACTTGATTTGTCACCTAACTTGGCTGACCACTTCCACCTTCTTGAAACTCTTCCTCCAGTGACCACCATGACCTCAACTTCTGGTTCCTCTTTGCCTCTCTGTTTAGTCATCTACTCAGCAAAAATTTTACTGAATACCTGTGGTAAGTTTTGTAGTAAATGTATGCAGTAATATTAATAAGGCTACATCTGTTGAGCGGTTACCAAGTGTCAGGCAATGTTTGTACATTTTAAATAGAACTTTTAAAAAATATATTTATTTATTTATTTTAAATGACAAGAAATATGCACTTAAGGTTTGTACTTTTGCTCCATTTCTGGACCCTATAAAGTTGTTTAATTATTTTGAAAACTGACATTTATGTTTTATTTTTTTCCTATCAATATTAATGGTCTGCAGAAGGGAAAGAATATCCCCTCTTCACACTGACTACTATTTTGACTATGATTCATACACACACACACACACACACACACACCCCCTTACACCATATCATATGCCTCCCACCATGTAGCAGAGAATAAAGAAGCAACAACTGATCAGCTTCAAGTCCTAGTCTAGGGTGATGAATCTATTTCTACGAATAGTGACTTCTATTTCTTCAGAGCACACTCTACACATGAAGAAATAATCAAAGACATCTATTTTGGACTAGAATGGCCACAAAATTCCTCATGATCAAAACATATAAAAGTGCTGCATACTTTTTTAACATCCTTTAAAATCAAGTAAAGAAAATACAGAAAGATTAAAATGATTAAAAGCCTATGATAGCCTAGAGCTTTCGTTTTATGATGCAAATATGAGGATCAGGAGGCAAGCCGAAGTGCACAAACAGGATGGGAGTTGTATTGGAGAACCCCTGCATAGATCCCAGACCCCCAAATATGACTACATCAGTAAGTGAACTAAAACACTAAATCTTCCAAGGGAGATGGTAGTAAATTTTGTCTATCTGAACCTTGCCTCTGAATGGAGGGGGAAATAAAAGTTCCTCTGCAAATTTCACAATTAGGGCAGTGAAGAATGTTTGGCACCCAGATGATTTAATGGTTACCAGGGGCTCATTCTCCTCAAAGACATGTTTTGGTCACCCCACCAGGTAAGCCACTTAGACCAAGAGAGGTACAAGCCAAGGATGGCCCTGATGTGACACTGATCTGGAACTCACACTGTCTTTGTGGAAAAATAAAGAAATAAGGAAGGCAGAGAAAAGAAAGGAAAGAAGGAAAAGTGAAGGAAGGGAAAGGAGAAGGAAAGGAAGACAACAGATAGGAGGAACAGAGAGAGAAAGGGGGGTTTAGTTTAAAGGGTTTCCTATTTGAAAATGTTTCTGGAAACTTCCCAAAGCATCGCAAGTCATCTTTGTGAAAATATTCCTTTTTCTTAGGCCTCAAAGTTCTTTCAAACATAAAATTCCAATGAGCACTCTCACATTCCAAAGCAGAGACTTAAGAAACAACTCAACATAAACGAGAGAAAGCTAAAAGAAGAAACAGCAATTCAGTCCCTCAAACAATGAAGATATTTACCAGATCCAAAATATTATAAAGGTATATATAAATTTTTCAACAAAATAAAGTAAGGGAAACGAGGCTAAGGAACCAGAAACTGTGAAAAATGACATAACTGCCTTTTTTAAAATTAGTTAAAATTAACCTCCATTTATTCTCATGCATATGCATAAAAAAGCAACTTCCAGAGATATACTATATAAACATTTAGATAAAAATATAAGTTATGCATTTAAACAACATATTAGAAACAGCTAAAGAGAGAATTAGAGATCTGGAAAAACTATCTATCATAGAAGGGAACAGACAAAAATTAATAAAAACGGAATAGAGTTATTAAAGGAAAGGAAGAGTGGCAGCTGCTCTCCCATAGTTGGCTATTTTTTATTTGAGGCAGTGGGCATGTATGGGGAGGAAAGATTGTTCTTCCTAACCTCAGATCCGAACTGTCTCATGTTGTTATTTTTGTGTTCCCTTCTCCAATTTAAAAAAAAAAAAAAAAAAAAAAAGCCAGTTGGCCATGGTTATTAAAAAGGAAAAGAAGTTTTAACATGACTAGTTGTTATTCCAGAGGGAGAAAATAGAGAAAATGGGGTGGAGGGCAATATTTGAAGAGATTCGTGATAAATGAGAACTGCTCATAATTGATGGAGAAAAAGTATTTATTCCTTCAACATTTATTTTTGATTGTCTACCACACACCAGAGAGTGTTCCAAGAAATAGCAAAGAGCAAAATAAAAGCTAAAGTTAACCAATGCTGCCATGAGGAGCTTATAGTCTAGTGAAGAGACTACTGACAATAAACAAGATATATAAATAAAATGCACCACATGTTAAACACTGATAAGTGCTAAGGATTAAATTAAGGTAGGGAGGGATGGTAGAAGGGTCAGGGATTGCCATCTTAGATAGTGTGCTCTGGGGAAACCTCAGAAATTGAGCTGCTGGCAACGTGGTCTGAAGGAAGTGAGGAAACACTCAGATAAACAGATGTAAAGTGTTCTAGGCAGGAGAAGAACAACTGCAAAATCTGTAAGCATGCCTGTCAATTTTTAAGAAAATCATAGAAACCAGAGAGCAGAGGACAGAGTGATAGAAGATAAACTGACAGATAATGGGAGTGAGAGATCCCAATACAACCCATAGGCCCATATAAAAACATTGGCTTTTACCCTGAATGGAATTGGAGGTGTTTGAGCAGAGTAACATAATCTACTTATGGTTTAACAGAACAACTCTAGCTATTGTATGGAGATTAGCTGGAAAAGAGACATAGGAGAGATGCAAAGAAACCATTTAGGAGGCTTCTACAGTAATTTACTCAAGAGATAAAAGTGGTAGTAGGGTGGTAGTTGGAGGGATGGTAAGAAGTGGCATGATCTAGGATGTCCTGATGGAACGGCTATGGAGCGTGAAAGGAAGACACTCAAGGATAATCCAAAGTTTTGGTTTGAGCAAAAGGAAGGATGGAGTTACCGATCACTGTGATGGTCAATACTTGGAGATAATTGGGTTTGGGAAAGTACAAAGAGCTCCAATTTGGACCCAAAGTTTGAACCACCTATTATTATGTTGAAATACATAAAATGAGAAATATTCAACTATTCTGACCTATAAAAATGAAAACTACATGTGTTTCAAATTAGCAGATATTCAGGAAAAATGTTGACAATGCAATTGTTTGTTCACAGGGGAGGTACAGGAGGGAGATGCATATTTGAGAGTCACCAATGTACAGAAGGCATTTAACATAAGAGAGTAAAAGTTGATAGGGAAAAAAAAGAGGCCAAGAACTGGTTCCTGCGATATTCCAACCTTCAGAATGAGGGGAAAAAATAAGAAGATGCCAAAGACTGACTGGGAAAGTGAAAGATCTTGGATGCTAAAGGGGTAAATGTTTAAAGGAGAGAGTGATTGACTGTGTCAAATGTGCTCATAGCTCAAGATGAGGACTGAGAATTAACTATTGGATATAATAATATAGGGGTCATTGATGACCTTAGTAAGAGGGCTTATAGATGACTGGCACAGAGAGGAGCCTGATTAGAATGGGCTCCAGAGAGGATGGGAGGAAGGAAATCGGGGAATGTAAGTATTGTTGACTAACTCAAGAGTTTTGGTATATAAGGAGAAACTTGGTACAGAAACTGGAGGAGTTTAAGTCAAGAGTTTTTGTTTAACACAGAAGAGGTTTCCTCTCAAATTATACATTGAAGGTATTGATTCAGTAATTAAAATTTGATGAGATAGCTAAAATTTGATGATCCAGGACAGAGACTGAATTACTAAAGTAATGTTCTTGAGAAGGCAAGATGAGATTAAATCAACTGCACAAGTGGAGGGGATGGCCTTTGCTAGGACCATGAACAATTTATCTAAGGGAACAGGAAAGAGGACAGAATATGTAGTCCCGATGCAACTATATGGGCAGATGTGATTATGGGAATTTTGAAAAATATCTTTGGATTGCTTCGATTCTCTCAGTGAAAAGAAAGCAAGGTGATCATTTAAAAGTGAAAATACGAGATTAGGTATCGGAGGCTTGAGAAGATAAGAGAAAGCAAGCAATATTCATCTGGAAGAGTGAGAGAATGAATGGACTGGAGCAACGTAGTAAGATCACTTGGCAGCATTTGGAAACAACTGGAGGTTAGTGATCATGATTATAAAGTGAGACTAGTCAAAGAGATTGAGTGTTTTTCTCCAGACACATTCAGCTATACAAGTAAGGACACCGAGTAGGCAGAGAGATTTAACCAGCAAAGCAGTAGACAGGAAAGAAAGATGAAGATATAAATATGACAATGATTATCAAGGCTGTCCGTGGAATTTAAGTTCCCAGTAAAGAGGGAAGTGAGAACCTGATGATATCAGTTTCCATTAAAAGACGGTAGTATAAAAGGATTTTTTCCAGAGAGAATGAAAAATGGATAGATTTGGATATTTTGTAAAACTGAGATAGAAAGTTAGAAGGTGGTGCTGTGAAAATAAAATGTTGAAATTGTGATTGTAAAGGGATTGCAACTTTACAGGGTAACAACAAAATCAAGGGCATGAGTCAATGAGGTAGGAGGGAGAACAACATTGTGAACTAAGAGGCTAGGACTTCAGGGGGGAAAATCCATGAAAACATTAAAATTACCACAAACTATATCAGAAGTAGATCAGCTGGGAATAATAATGAATCAAATGCTAATGTCTTCAAAAACTGTGGGAGAATGACAGAGATATTTGCTACACATATATCCGATGAATAATTGGTATACAATATTGTGAACCTGAATTTTCTAAAAGTAAAAAAATAGAAGACAGGAGCATTTCAAATAAGAAGATATAAGAATAGCAAACAAGCATATGAAAAAATGGTTCACTTTATTGGTAATCAGAAATGCAAAATGAAATAGCATTTTACTACAATAGGTTGAAAAAGATTTAAGAATGTGGCAATAAGAAATGCTTGCAAAGATGTAGTGAAATGGAAACATACTCTGCTCACAAGAATGTAAGCAGGGAAAGCTATTTTGAAAAAAGAATGGGGGAAAGGGTATTACCTGTTAATTTGAAAGGCATACACAGTACTAATTGGTGATTTACTCCTACTTTCCTCATAAAAGTGTGAGGAAAGAGTCTTTGATTTAAAGCCAGCTATGTCTGTGCATTTGATTCCTATATCCAACACAACCTGGGTATTTGATTTTGAAAAATTTGCTTTACCAGAGAAGTGAGGACGGTTAAAGCATACAAAAAAAAAAAAAAATACGAAGAATGAATAAGATCTACTATTTGATAACTTAAAGAGTGTAACAGGTGTGTTTGTAACTCAAAGGATAAATGCTTGAGGAGATGGATACCCCATTTTCTATACTGTGCTTATTTCACACTGCATTTCTGTATCAAAACATCTTATGTACCCTATAAATATATACATCTACTATATACCCACACAAATTTTTTTAATTTTTTTAAAGAAAAATTTGCTTTACCACTGAGTCTCAGGTGTTCTGAAGATTGAAAAAGATCGTTTTTTAAAATACTCAGGGCTGGCAGGGGACGGTGGCTCACACCTGTAATCCCAACACTTTGGGAGGCCAAGGCGGGCAGATCACCTGAGGTCAGGAGTTCGAGACCAGCCTGGCCAACATGGTGAAACCCCGTCTCTACTAAAAATACAAAAATTAGCTGGGCATGGTGGCAGCTGCCTGTAATCCCAGCTACTAGGGAAGCTGAGGCAGGAAAATTACTTGAACCCGGGAGGCGGAGGTTGCAGTAAGTGGAGATCGTGCCATTGCACTCCAGCCTGGGGGACAAGAGGGAGACTTAGTCTCAAAAAAATAAAAATAAAAAAAAAACTCAGGGCTGGGCGCGGTGGCTTATTCCTGTAACCCCAGCACTTTAGGAGGCTGAAGCAGGTGGATCACTTGAGGTCAGGAGTTTGAGACCAGACTGGTCAACATGGTGAAACCTCGTCTGTACTAAAATACAAAAATTAGCTAGGCATGGTGGCAAGTGCCTGTACTGCCAGCTACTCAGGAGGTTGAGGCAGAAGAATGGCTTGAACCCGGGAGGCGGAGGTTGCAGTGAGCCTAGAGATCGCACCACTGCACTCCAACCTAGGTGACAGAGGGAGATTCCTTCTCAAAAAAAAAAAAAAAAAAAAAAAACTCAGGTCGGATGCAGTGGCTCACACCTGTAATCCCAGCACTTTGAGAGGCCGACGAGGGAGGATCGCTTGAGCCCAAGAGTTTGAGACCAGCCTGGGCAACATGGCAAAACCCTGTCTCTACCAAAAATACGAAAAAAATAGCCAGTATGGTGGCTCAGGTCTGTAGTCCCAGCTACTCAGGTGGCTGAGGTGGGAGGATCACCAAAGCCTGAGAGGCCAAGACTGTAGTGAGCTGAGATTGCACCACTGCACTCCAGCCTGGGCAACAGAGCCAGATTCCGTCTTTAAAAAAAAAAAAAAAATTCAAGAATCATGGAAATATAAGTGTTCAATTTAAAAATTAATTTTATATGGCCGGGCTCAGTGGCTCATGCCTGCAATCCCAGCACTTTGGGAGGCCGAGGTAGGTGGATCACAAGGTCAGGAGATCCAGACCATCCTGGTTAACACCGTGAAACCCCGTCTCGACTAAAAATACAAAAAAAATTAGTCGGGCGCGGTGGCGGGCGCCTGTAGTCCCAGCTACTAGGGAGCCTGAGGCAGGAGAATGACGTGAACCCGGGAGGCGGAGCTTGCAGTGAGCAGAGATCTCGACTACGCTCCAGCCTGGGCGATAGTGAGAAACTCTGTCTCAAAAAAAAAAGAAAAGAAAAGAAAAGAAAAAATTAATTTTATTAATATCATTTTAAATTTTATTAATATGATTAATAATTTTCTAACATTTTTAACTTTTAGGATGAAATTATCACAAACGTTTCACTTTTTTTTTTTTTTTGAGACAGGATCTCACTCTTGCCCACGCTGGAGTGCAGTGGCGCCACCATACTTCACTCCAGCTTTGACCTCCCAGGTTCCATCAATCCTGTCATCTCAGCCTCCCAAGTAGCTGGGACCACAGGTACGCACCACCACGCCTGGCTAATTTTTGAATTTTTAAATTTTTCAAAGGGACTGAGTCTCACCATGTTGCCCAGAGTCTTCTTGAACTCCTGGGCTCAAGCGATCAGCCTTCCTCGGCCTCCCAAAGTGCTGAGATTACAAGCGTGAGCCACCACTTCCAGCTTCACTTAGTATTTTAAAAGCAATTTTCCCAAGTAGAAATCTGCATTTTCTGAATACTCCTAAAATGAAATAATTTAGTAGCATTAAAGGAATTGTATGTTGCATTTGGATGGGTCGGTGAGATCTTTGTGAGTGGACTTTTCTCTAGAATCCCTGAAATCGCAAGAAAATATGTCTTCTACAGGCGAGCCATCTTTGAAATTCTATTACAGTTGTACTATTTTTTCTGAAGAAGTTATACTGATCATTCTATCCCCTAGGGGCCTGTATGAGTATTTCCCCAGCATGACCGACCAACCACAGCCACGGATACTGGACAGCCAGGATACCTCCGCCTCTAGCGCGGGTCCTCCAGAGGGCGGAGCATTGCGTGACATTTTGCGACTTCGGTTCCGCTGCCGTCATTTACAACATAATTGGCTTTGCAGTGCGCATCCGGGTCTGCGTCAGGAAGGCCCAAGATTCCAACGCGCTAGGCTGAGCCCGGCGGCCGGTGAGGCACCACCAGCAGCCCGGACTGCGGTCCCCTGGGAGGCGCCCCTGGAGCTCCGAGGACACTACTCAACCCGCCTCGCCTACCCCTGACATCTGTTACCTCAAAAAGGACTTCACCGCCCGCGCTCCCCACGTCCTCTGCTAGGCCCAGGAGCGCCGTCCACAGCGCCGTCGAGGTGATGGGCAGCCGGCCCCCCAGCCCCAGAGCTTGCCCTGCGCCCTGGTGGGGACAGCAGCCAGGAGGACCCTGCCCTGCCAAGCACCTCCGATTGGAGGAGTCTGCGGGCCCCGAACCCCGCGTGGCGCCCAGCCTGGAAGACCCGGGGACCCCGGCCGTGGGCGCGCTCACCTCCGTAGTGGTCCTGGCCGCGGGCTGTGCCTTGCGCGTGCCCCTGGACGACGTCGACCTGGTGCTGGAGCCCGCACCAACGTCGATCCTGCGAGTATCTCTCGGTGGACACACCCTCATCCTGATCCCCGAGGTCCTCCTGAGCTCCGTCGACGGACGCTCAGCAGCACAGGGCGACTCGTCTGCCGGCCTGGAAGTGGACGTTTTCCTGGGCGCTCTCAGGGAGGACGTCGTCGTCGAGCTGGAATTCTGCGCATCTGTCCCAGAGATCGGCGCCCAGGAAGAGACCTACGAGGAGGAGGCGGACCCCGAGTTTCCGGAGCTCCGGATGGCCTCCCCAACCGGCTCAGCCGCTGGGCTCTACCACTCCGCTAGAAGTATGTTCAGCCCCTATCAGGAGGGCCCCATCCCAGAACCCTGTGCTCTGGCCCCCAACCCCAGTTTGGAGAGCGTACGCCCCATCTTCGACACGGAATTCCACCTTCTGGAGCCTGTCCCCACCTCACCTCTCCAACCTCTACCTCCCTCTCCGCGCGTGGGGAATCCAGGTCCCCACGCTCGCCCGCCGCTACCAGAACGCCCTCCGTGCAAGGCCCGGAGACGCCTGTTCCAGGAATAAACCCCCACCCCCACGTACACCCAACAATCCTGGCCGCTCTACTGGCAGCTCTCTGGGATTGCGGGAATCTTTCACATTATCCAACCACCTGGAAATTGGGCACCCTGTGTTCGGACAATTGCTTTTTCGCTGCACACTACCGATAGTAGGAGATGAAGCCGTTAGCAAGAAAAGGCATATTCTAGACCTCATCTTTAAATAGAAAATCTGCCCAGGGATACCAGAAAATGTGTCCAGATTTCTGGGCTTCTTTACAAGGTCATATTCAGATCCTTTCATTCTCCTTCGTTTTGCATCAGTTCTTTCTCTCAAATTCCAGTCTTTCTCCAGCATCATACTGCCATGCCCGTTTCTCCCCAAACCAAGAAATCACTAGATCTCTTAAACGTTGTTAATTACCTTGTTATTTTTTTCCCATGAATTTTGGAAGACTTAGCCATGGTTTTTTTTTTTTTTTGAGACGGAGTCTCGCTCTGTCGCCCGGGCTGGAGTGCAGTGGCCGGATCTCAGCTCACTGCAAGCTCCGCCTCCGGGTTCCGCCATTCTCTGCCTCAGCCTCCCGAGTAGCTGGGACTACAGGCGCCCGCCAACGCGCCCGGCTAGTTTTTTGTATTTTTTAGTAGAGACGGGTTTCACCGTATTAGCCAGGATGATCTCGATCTCCTGACCTCGTGATCCGCCCGTCTCGGCCTCCCAAGTGCTGGGATTACAGGCTTGAGCCACCGCGCCCGGCCAGCCATGGTTTTTCTCAGGGTTTTTCCAACTGTTCTCCCAGGAAACTGCCAAACAGTATGCTTACTATACAATACTGTATGTTGCTTCTTCCTAGGAACCCCTTATCCTGCTGAAGTTCTCTTCCAGTCTTCTAATTCTAAATGAAAAGTTGTGTTGAATTTTATCAGATGTTTTCAGCATGCATTGTGTTATGTACTTTTTTTTTTTTTTAATTTGTTAATCTGGTGATTTCACCCAATGGAAAGTGTTTGCATTCCTGCTATTCCACATTATTTTATACCTTTTAAAATCTACCCTGAGTTTTTTCTCATGTAAACCAAACTTATAACTTTTAAAATGTTAATTTATTACTGTATTTGTCTCATATTTTTATATAGGAGATAAAATATTACTGGTGAAGCTGATGTTAACAAGCTGGTTTTATTTAAAAACATCAGTAACTATTCAGATCTACCACTATGCCTTATTTCATGCCTTTTTATTCTTACATTCCACTCCCTCATTCTAGCTTCAGTTTTCTTTTTGTTGAAGAATATCCTTAATATTTCTTTCCACTGTGTCTTACGTGTGATAAACTATCTTGCTTCTGTAAGTCTGACCATGTTTTTGTGTGATAAACTTTCTTAGAACTGTATGTCTGTAAATGTTTTAATTATACCTTCATTCTTAATTTTAAAATGATATTTAACTACAGTACTTTAAAGATATTAGCCCGTTGTTTTGACATTTTTTGTTGTTGCAGGATGTCTTCTGTCAATGAAGTTGTTATTCCTTTTATATTACAACAAGTCGTAATTTGGCTGTTCGTGTGTGTGTGTGTGTTTTCTTTTTTTAAGACAGGATTCACTCTGTTGCCCAAGGGGCAGTGCAGTGGTATAATCACGGCTCACTGCAGTCTCAACATCCCAGGCTCAAGTATATTTTTTGTAGGGACAGGGTTTCACCATGTTGCCCAGGCTAGTCTGAAACTCCTGAGCTCAAGTGATCCACCCACCTTGACCTCCCAAAGTGCTGGGATTACAGGTGTGATCCACCACATCTGGCCAATTTTAGTATATTTTTTAAATGTTGATTTGCTTTTGGTGTTCTACAGTTTACTATAATGTGTCTAGAGGTACACTATATTTTCATTTAGATTGATAGAATTTAGTTAACTATCAATATTGGAAATTATTTCTTGCCCAAAATACCACAAAATCTTAAGTTTCATCTCTTGGAATATCGCCTATATCCCCATGAAATCCAATCAGATGGGAGGCCGAGGTGGCTGGATCACCCGAGGTCAGGAGTTGAAGACCAGCCTGGCTAACATGGCGAAACCCTGTCTCTACCAAAAATACAAAAATTAGCCGGGTATGGTGGCACGCACCTGTAATCCCAGCTACTCGGGAGGCTGAGGCAGGAGAATCTCTTGAACTCAGGTGGCGAAGGTTGCAGTGAGCTGAGATTGTGCCACTGTACTCCAGCCTGGGCAACAGAGCAGGACCCTGTCCCAAAAAAAAAAAAAGAAAGAAAGAAAGAAATCCAGTCATATATATATAATGGCACTGCTCAATCAATCTCCTCTGGCTCATAACATCTTAATATCTTAATATATATGTATGTGTGTGTGTACACCTTATCAAATCCAACGTCCTGTATTTTTTTTTTTTTTTTTTTTTGAGATGAAGTCTCGCTTTGTTGCCCAGGCTGGAGTACAGTGGCCTGATCTTGGCTCACTGCAACCTCTGCCTCCCGGGTTCAAATGTTTCTCCTGCCTCAGCCTTCCAAGTAGCTGGGATTACAGGTGCTCACCACCACGCCCGGCTATTTTTTGCATTTTTGGTAGAGACAGGGTTTCACCATGTTGGCCAGGCTGGTCTTGAACTCCTGACCTCAAGTGATCCGCCTGCCTCAGCCTCCAAAAGTGCTGACATTACAGGTGTAAGCCACCACGCCTGGCCCCAACTTCCTTTATTCTTTAATCCAGTTAACTACTCTGGTTGACTGCTTCCAATATTCTGTTTGTTTTGGTTTGGTTTTTGTTATTCTGTTTATACTTCCATAAGAAAGTTTTCATTTCAAAGAATTTTTTTTTCAGGATTTTTTTTCAAGATTGTTGCTTCAAAACTTTCCCACTTGGTATCGTAAACTTCTAGTTTGTTCATGGAAGGCATTCCATCATTTATGCTTTGAAATTTTTTTTAACTTTAATAGCTAAATTGATTCAATTTCCCCACAGGTAAAATCTCTGATTATTTGTTTTTAATCACATTGGATTGCCTCGTGCTTAGTAATTTTCATTAGTGGGCACACTCTGGGTGGGAATTCATCTTCTGAATCCCAAATTTATAGTTTTTATAGTTTCCACTTCCTAGTCTTCCCAGGACCACGATTCAGAATTAGGGCTTTGGAACTCCTGTAACTTGTCTTTCTGGAAAGTCACAGGTCTAATCAATTACGCAGAGGCTCATTCCAGGTTTCAATTTGTCTTTCCTTGATCAACTGTAGACACAACCATGAAACAGTGGTTAGTGCCTCTACAAGCTTTGAATATTGGCAGTGAGCCAAATTTTAGCCCCCTCAAAGGAGCAGAAATCCCAGTTGCCATTATATAGTTTAGTCCCAGTACCATGAGTCATCAAAATATCAGCTGCTCAATCAGACATAGGGTTTTCTACTCCATTTCTGATCTCTGGAAGCTTGTATCTTTCTTTTGAAAGTAGATGTCTGTAGGTGATACGGTTTAATATTTCCTAGCAATGCTCTCTGCCTTCAGTAGATGGAACTCCCCTGTACTACCATCTTGCCCACAATTGCCACCACAAGCCAATTATCTCTCTGTCTTCTCCCTATAACAAAGCAGTTAATCAGTCACAAGACCCAGTCTAATTATCTAGTCATTCTGAAGAGGGATGGTGGCCCTGTTTCCAAAACTGTGTCTTCTATTGCAAGAGATTGATATCCTGCTCTAGAAGTAACAAAGGACATCCATCTTCAGCAATACACAAACTAAACAGTCCCCAAAATCCTCTAAACAACACTTTTGAAAGTGATGGAGAAAATTATTTTAATATTTTTAAAGTCAAAGCACAGCTTACAAAATGTAAGAGAAATTCTCCAAAGCCAAAAATGATGACAAATCACGAATCCAGAGAGGTAGAATCCAGTGAGTGCTAAAGCAAAAGTTTCCTTGAGAGTACCTAACAATCCATGGTTACCTGGAGTTTTGGTTTTAATGGTCCATTTATGGGAAAAAGAAAATGTAGCGGACACATTGCCCTGAAAAAAGTCCCAGTCTTCCAAAACATGATACCTTTAGTGGGTAAGCTAATAAACAAAAAAGAAAAAAAAAAAAAAAAAAAAACTCTGGCTCAAGCCTGTAATCCCAGCCCTTTGGGAGGCCGAGACGGGCGGATCACGAGGTCAGGAGATCGAGACCATCCTGGCTAACACTGTGAAACCCCGTCTCTACCAAAACATACAAAAAACTAGCCGGGCGAGGTGGCGGGCGCCTGTAGTCCCAGCTACTCGGAGGCTGAGGCAGGAGAATGGCGTGAACCCGGGAGGCGGAGCTTGCAGTGAGCTGAGATCCGGCCACTGCACTCCAGCCTGGGCGACAGAGCGAGACTCCGTCTCAAAAAAAAAAAAAAAAAAACTCAATACAAAAGGAGATGGAACTAAGATGCATTTATCAGTCTTGGCTCCAAGTAGAATAAAACACAATCTGCTTTAGGGGGAAAAGCTGAGAGTTTAGCTTAAGATGTTCCCTAATAGATGATGAGCCTGGCAAAAAATTAAACAAATTCTCTCCTCACATTCTCTGAAAAGAATATACCCTATACTCAGGGTTAAGAATCTTCCTGGAGATATCATAAAGGGATTCTAAGCTAAATCAAAGAACACAGATGGAGAAAGGTAGGAGGTAGTAAAGAAATGCCATGTATTGAGAATTTTATTATTTCAATCTGGGGTATGGGGAATGAACAGATTCCCACCACGAACGAGTGTAAAAGGCATGAGTACATTAATCTTTATCATCCTATGGCAGATACAGGTGGCAAGGCTTTCAGTGCCCTAGAGAGGAAAAAACAAGGATATTTCTAAGAACATACATAGTTCTGGGCATAGCATAGTGCCTTTATTAAGGAAGCATAACAACTTTCACAAATGATAAATAAAAATAAAAACACATTTAAGATTATTAGAATAAGTCTACAAAATGCCAAAGTCAAAGAGATTTTTTAATATGCAAAAAGAGAAGGCCACTACAATGACAAAGCAGTTAGATAACTGGCTTCTCAGCAGCAAAAAATGAATCCAGAAGACAGTGGAATAATAGCAGCAATGTATTGGTAGGAAACGACTGTTTTGACTTGGAATTTTTCAATTAATAATGCCATCTTTTAAAAATAAGCAAAAAAAAAATTATTTAACCTACATGTGAAATTCTAAAAAGTCAAACTCACAGAGGTAAAGAGTATAATGGGCTTTACCAGAGGTGAGAGGGGTGTGGGGGGATTGGGGCCATGTTGGTCAGAGGGTACAAAGTTTCAGTCAGACAGGAGGTAAAAGTTTCTGAGATCTATCTTACAGCATGATGACTAGAATAAACAATTATGTATTCTATATTTCAGAATTCCTGAAAGAGACTTTAAATGTTCTCACCAAAAAAAAAGGGGGGGTATGTGAATGATGGGTATGTTGATTAGCTTGATTTAATCATTCCACAATCTATACACATATTAAAGCACCACATTTTACCCCATCATTATTACAACTGTTATTTTTCCATTAAGAACTTAAAATTGTGTGTGTGTGTGTGTGTGTGTACACATTTAGTTTTATTGTAACAAAGCAACTTGTACACTTTTAATGTTTAAAACTGAGCATCATCTTTCCTAAAGGTCCAGTGAAACAAAAAGAAAATTTAAAAATAAACAGGAACAAAATTACAATAGAGAATGTCAATTGCAAATAAGATCCTACAGGTTCTGCTGATTCTCCCATTGCGTGGCAGGGCTCAAGTCATCATTAGGAGATAATTTATTTTAAAAGTGTCATCTTAAACTGCAAGGATGTCTGTCAAATACCACAAGGCATTTAATAATCAAACTACCAAAGATCAAGGGTAAAGAAAGAATCCTGGCCAGTTGCAGTGACTCATATGTGTAATCTCAGTATTTTGGGAGACCTAGGCAAGAGGATCACTTGAGCCCAGCAGTTCAAGGCTGCAGTGAGCCATGAGCCCCATAAGCCATGATTGTGCCGCTACACTCCAGCCTCAGTGACAAAGCAAGACCTTGTCTAAAAATATATGTGTGTGTGTGTGTGCATCCTAAAAGCAGGAAAAGAAAAGAAACAAATAACATATAATGTAGCTCCAACAGCAGACTTTTCAGTGGAAGTCTTAAAGGCTGAGAGTGGCACGACAAATTTAAAGTGCTGAATGAAAAAAAAACTTACCCCAGAATAGTATATCTGGTGAAAATATCTTTCAACCATGAAGGAGAAATAAAGACTCCTAGAAAAACCAAAGCTGGCTGGGTGTGGTGGCTCACAACTGTAATCTCAGCACTTTGGGAGGCCAAGGCGGGTGAATCACTTGAGGTCAGGAGTTTGAGACCAGCCTGGCCAACATGTCTCTACTAAAAATATAAAAATTAGCTGGGTGTGGTGGTGGGCACCTGTAATCCCAGCTACTCAGGAGGCTGAGGCAGGAGAATCCCTTGAACCCGGGAGGCAGAGGTTGCCGTGAGCTGACACTGTGCCACTGCACTCCAGCCTGGGCAACAGAGCGAGACTCTGTCTCAAAAAAAAAGAAAAGAAAAACCAAAGTTGTGAAATTTCATCAACATCAGGCCTGTCCTATAAGAAATGCTTACAAAGGGAGTTGTTCAATATGGAAAAATAAAAAGGACATCAATGAACAATAAGAAATTATCTGGTAATTTTTTTTTTTTTTTTTTGATAGGGAGTCTCGCTCAATCGCCCAGGCTGGAGTGCAGTGGCGCCATCTCCGCTCACTGCAAGCTCCACTTCCCAGGTTCACGCCATTCTCCTGCCTCAGCCTTCCGAGTAGCTGGGACTACAGGCACCCGCCACCACGCTCGGCTAAATTTTTGTATTTTTAGTAGAGACGGGGTTTCACCGTGTTAGCCAGGATGGTCTCGATCTCCTGACCTGACCACGTGATCGGCCCACCACAGCCTCCCAAAGTGCTAGGATTACAGGCGTGAGCCACCGCGCCTGGCCCACGGTAATTTCTTATACAAAACTCACTGGCAATAAGAAATACACAGAATATTATAACACCGTAATTGTGGTGTGTAAACTATCCTTAAGTAGAAAGAATACATGATAGGCCAGGCGCGGTGGCTCAAGCCTGTAATCCCAGCACTTTGGGAGGCCGAGACGGGCGGATCATGAGGTCAGGAGATTGAGACCATCTTGGCTAACACGGTGAAACCCCGTCTCTACTAAAAAATACAAAAAACTAGCCGGGCGAGGTGGTGGGCGCCTGTAGTTCCAGCTACTCAGGAGGCTGAGGCAGGAGAATGGCGTAAACCCGGGAGGCGGAGCTTGCAGTAAGCTGAGATCCGGCCACAGCACTCCAGCCTGGGCGACAGAGCCAGACTCCGTCCCAAAAAAAAAAAAAAAAGAATAAATGATGAATCCATCAAAAATAAAAACTACAACAACTTTTCAAGACATCAACAAAGAGATAAAATAAAAAGTCAGAAAGTGGAGGGACAATGTTAAAGATTTTATGAGGTTTTTTTTTTTCCTGCTTGTTTGCTTGTTGTCTGTGCAATGAGTGTTAAGTTGTCATCCATTTAAAATAATAGATTATCAGATGGTATTTGCAAGTCTCAGGGTAACCCCAAATCAAAAAACATATAACAAATGAAAAATAAAAACAAGAAATTAAATTATACCACCAGAGAAAATCATCTTCACTAAAAGGAAAACAGAAAGGAAGAAAAGAAGGACGAGAAGATCACAAAACAACCAGAAACCAAATAACAAAATGGCAGGAGTAAGTCATTACTAATTAATAATAACCTGAAGGTAAATGGACTAAAACATTCCAATGAAAAGACACAGAGTCGCTAAATGGATACAAAATAAAATAAAATAAGTCTCAATCTGTTGCTTACAAGAAACACACTTCACCTATAAAGATACACATAGACTAAAAATGAAGGAATGGAAAAAGATATTCCATGCCAATGGAAAGCAAAGAAAGAGCAGGAGTAGCTATATTTATATCAGACAAAAAATATTTCAAGACAAAAATTGTAAGAAGAAACAAAGAAAGTCACTATATAACGATAAAAGGGTCAATTCAGCAAAAGGATATGACAATTTTAAATATATATGCACTCAACAGTGGGGTACCCAGATACATAAAGTAAATATTATTAGAGCTAAAGACACAGATAAACCCCAATACAATAATAGCTGGAGTTTTCAACCCCCAACTTTCAGCATAGGATAGATCTTCCAGAGAGCAAATCATCAAAGAAACATCGGACTTAATCTCCACTATAGAATACATGGATCTAATAGATATTTAGAGAGCGTTTCATCCAAGGGCTATAGAATACATATTCCTCTCCTCAGCATGTGGATCATTCTCAAGGATAAACTATATGTTAGGTCACAAAACAAGTCTAAACACATTCCATAGAAGTTGAAATAATACCAAGTGTCTTCTCTGACCACATGGAATAAAACTAGAAATCAATAAAAGAATAATTTTGGAAACTATACAAACACGTGGAAATTAAACAACATGCTCTGAATGACTAGTGGGTCAATGAAAAAATTAAGAAGGAGATGGAAAATTTTCTTCGAACAAATGATAACGGAAACACAACATAGAAAAATCTATGGGATACAGCAAAAGCAGTGCTAAGAGGGAAATTCATAGCTATATGTGCATACATTTAAAAGAAGAACAACTTCAAATAATTAACCTAACAGTACATCTTTTTTTTTTGAGATGTAGTTTTGCTCTTGTTGCCCAGGCTGGAGTGCAGTGGCACAGTCTCAGCTCACTGCAACCTCTGCCTCCCAAGTTCAAGCAATTCTCCTGTCTCAGCCTCCTCCCAAGTAGCAGGATTACAGGCACATGTCACCAGGCCCAGCTAATTTTTGTATTTTTAGTAGAGACAGGGTTTCACCATGTTGGCCAGGCTCGTCTCAAACTCCTGACCTCAGGTGATCCACCCACCCCAGCCTCCCAAAGTGCTGGGATTACTGGTGTGAGCCACTGCGCCCAGCGAGTGCATCTTAAAGAACTACAAAAGCAAGAGCAAACCAAACTGAAAATTAGTAGAAGAAAGGAAATAAAGATCAGAACACAACTAAATGACACTGAAATGAAAAAAAAATACAAAAGATGAACAAAATGAAAAGCTGGCTTTTAAAAAAGATAAAATAAATTAATAAACTTTTAGCCAGACTAAGAAAAAGAGAAGAAACAGCAGGCGTGGTGGCTAACGCCTATAATCCCAGCACTTTGGGAGGCCGAGATGGATGGATCACGAGCTCAGGAGATCGAGACCATCCTGGCTAGCATGGTGAAACCACGTTTCTACTAAAAACACAGAAAATTAGCCTGGCGTGGTGGCACACGCCTGTAGTTCCAGCTACCCAGTAGGCTGAAGCAGGAGAATCACTTGAACCCAGGAGGCAGAGGTTACAGTGAGCCGAGATTGCGCCACTGCACTCCAGCCTAGGAGGCAGAGCAAGACTCTGTCTCAAAAAAAAGGAAAAAAAAAAAAAAAGAGAGAAGAACCAAATAAATGAAATCAAAGATGAAAAAGGAGATATTACAACTGATAGTGCAGAAATTCAAAGGACCATTAGTGAGGCTATCATGGGCAACTATAGACCAATAAATTGGAAAATCCAGAGGAATTTATAAATTCCTAGATACATACAACCTACTAAGATTAAACCATGAAGAAATTCAAAACCTGAACAGACCAATAACAAGTAATGACATGGAAGCCATAATAAACAGTCTCGCAGTAAAAAAAAAAAAAAAAAAAAAAAAGTCTGAGAGCCGATGGCTTCACTGCTGAATTTTACCAAACATTTAAGGAATAACTAATACCAGTCCTATTCAAACTATTCCAAAAAATACAGAAGGAGAGAATACTGCCAAATGCATTCTATGAAGTCAGTATTAACCTGATATCAAAGCCAAAGACACTTCAAAAAAAGAAAACTACAGGCCAATATCTCTGATGAATATTGATGCAAAAAATCCTCAACAAAATACTAGCAAACCAAATTCAACAATATATTTAAAAGATCATTCATCATGATCGACTAGGATTTATCCCAGGGATGTAACGATGGTTCAACATATGCAAATCAATCAATGTGACACATTATACTAACAGAATGAAAGATAAAAACCGTATCATTTCAATTCATGCTATAAAAACATATAATAAAAGTCAACATTCCTTTATGATTAAAAACTTCTCAAAAACTGGGTATAGAAGGAACACACCTCAACACAATAAAAGCCATATATGATAGACCCCCACAGCTAGTATCATACTGAATGGGGAAAAACTGAAAGCCTTTTCTCTAAGAGCTGAAACAAGCGAGGATGCCCATATTCACCACTGTTATTCAACATAATACTGGACGTCCTAGCTAGAGCAATCAGACAACAGAAAGAAAGAACGGGCATCTACACTGGAAAAGAAGAAGTCAAATTATCCTTGTTTGCAGATTATATGATCTTATGTTTGGAAAAACCTAAAGACCCCACACAAAAACTATTACTACTGATAAATTCAGTAAAGTTGCAGAATACAAAAATCAACGTACAAAAATCAGTAGCATTTCTAAATGCCAACAGTGAACAATCTGAAGAAAAAATCGGAAAAGTAATCCTATTTACAATAGTCACAAATAAAATTAAATACTTAGGAATTAACTGAACCAAAGAAGTGAAGCATCTCTACAATGAAAACTATAAAACACTGATGAAAGAAATTGAAGAGGACACAAAAGAGTGGAAAGATATCCCATGTTTATGAATTGGAAGACTCAATATTGTTAAAAATGTCCATACTACCCAAAGCAATCTACAGATTCAATTCAATATCTATGAAAATGCCAACGGCATTCTTCACAGAAATTTTTTTTAAATCCTAAAATTTTTATGAAACCACAAAAGACCTAGAAAGCCAACGCTGACCTGAGCAAAAAGAATAAAACTGGAAGAATCACATTACCTGCTTTCAAATCCTACTACAAAGCTATGGTAACCAAAACAGCACGTATTGGCATAAAAACAGACACATAGACCAATGGAACAGAATAGAGAACCCAGAAACAAATCCATACATCTACAGAGAACTCATTTTCAACAAAGCTGCTAAGAACACACACGGGGGCCAGGAGCGGTGGCTCACACCTGCAATCCCAGCCTTTTGGAAGCTGAGGCGAGCAAATCACTTGAGGTCAGGAGTTCAAGACCAGCCTGGCCAACATGGTGAAACCCCATTTCTACTAAAAATACAAAAATTAACCAGGCATGGCTATGATCCCACACACCTAGAATCCCAACTACTCAGGAGGCTGAGGCATGGGAATCGCTTGAACCCAGGACCCAGAGGTTGCAGTGAGCCAAGATCACACCACTGCACCACCGCACTGCAGGCTGAGTGAAACAGCGAGACTGCATTTCAAAAACAAAGAAAAAAAAGAAAAAACAATAGATGAAATAGAACAGCAGAAAAATATGGCAAACACATTATATCTCTTTCTTAATAATAATTTTTTTAAATTGTTCAAGGAATCTGCCCACCTTGACCACCCAAAGTGCTAGGATTGCAGATGTGAGCCACCACGCCTGGCCAACACATTATCTTTCTACTCATTGTTGCTAATGACAAGATCTAATTCCTTTTTATGGCTGAATAGTACTCCATTGTGTATATGTGCCACATTTTCTCTGTCTGTTCCTCTATTGACGGATACTTAGGTTGCTTCCAAATCTTGGCTGTTGTGAATAATACTCTAACAAACATGGGAGAGCAGATGTCTCTTCAATATCCTGATTTTCAATTGATGGAGCTGGGAAAACTGGATATCCATATGCATAAGACTGAAACTAGACCCCTATCTCTCACCATATACAAAAATCAATAAAAATGAATTAAATATTTAAATTTAAGGCCTCAAAATATGGCCGGGTGCAGTGGCTCATGCTTGTAATCCCAGCAGAGGATTTGGGAGGCCAAGGCGGGCAGATCACCTGAGGTCAGGAGTTTGAGATCAGCCTGGCCAACATGGTGAAACCCCATCTCTACTAAAAATACAAAAAAAAAAAAAAAATTAGCCAGGCATGGTGGCAGATGCCTGTAATCCCAGCTACTCAGGAGGTTGAGGCAGGAGAACTGTTTGAACCCCTGAGTCAGAGGTTGCAGTAAGCCAAGATCACACCATTGTACTCCAGCCTGGGCAACAAGGGCAAAACTCTGTTAAAAAAAAAAAAAAAAAAAAAAAACCTTTAAAATATAAAACTACTATAACAAAACATTGGGGAAAGTCTCCAGGACTTTGATCTGGGTAAAGATTTCTTGGGTAACCACAAGCACAGGTAACCAAAGCAAAAGTGGACAAATGGGATCACATCAAGTTAAAAAGCTTCTACACAGCAAAGGAAACATCAACAAACTGAAGAGACAACCCACAGAATGAAAGAAATTATCTGCAAACTACTCATCTGACAAGGAATTCATAGCCAGAATACATAAGAAGCTCAAACAACTCTATAGGAAAAAAAAAATTCTAATAATCCAATTTTAAAATGGGCAAAATAACTGAATAAATATTTCTCAAAAGAAGACATACAAACAGCAAACAGCTATGTGAAAAGGTGCTCAACATCACTGATCATCAGACAAATGCAAATCAAAACTACAATGAGATATCATCTTACCCCAATTAAAATGGCTTTTATCCAAAAGACAGAAAATGACAAATGCTGGCAAGGATGTGGAGAAAAGGGAACCGTCATACACTGTTGGTGGGAATGTAAACTCATAAAAACCATATGGAGAGGAGAACAGTTGGGAGGTTCCGCAAAAATCTAAAAATAGAGCTACCATATGATCCAGCAATCTCACTGCCACGTATATAATCAAAAGAAAGAAAAGCAGGATATTGAAGACAAATCTGTGCTCCCATGTTTATTGGAGTTTTATTCACAATAGCCAAGATTTGGAAGCAACCTAACTATCCATCAACAGATGAATGGATAAAGAAAATGTGATACATATACACAATGGAGTACTATTCAGCCATAAAAAGAATGAGATCCTGTCATTAGCAACAACATGAATGGAACGGGAGGTCATTATGTTAAGCGGAATAAGTCAGACACAAAAAAACAAACTTCTCATGTTCTCACTTATTTATGGCAGCTAAAAATTAAAACAATTGAATGTACCGAGAGAGTAGAAGGATGGTTACCAGAACCTGGGAAGGGTAGTGAGGGTGGGAGCAAATAGAAATGGTTAATAGGTACAAAAAAATAGAAAAAATGAAGTAAAACCTAGTATTCGATAGCACAACCGGGTGACTACAGTCAATAATAATTTAATTGTACATTTTAAAATAACTAAAAGAGTATAATTGGATTGTTTGTAACACAAAGGATAAATGCTGGAGGGGATTGCTACATATTGCAGGCCTGTATCAAAGTATCTCATTTAACCCATGAATACATATACCTACTATGTACCCACAAAAATTAACGTTTACTTATCAAAGCAAAATTTTCATTTCTAATTTCTATCACAAATGAAAGAACTTTTTAGTACTATGTAGGAAGGGTGGGGAAGGAGCAATGAGTATTTTTCATATATTCCTGGAAAATCTTAGAAGAGACTTTTAGCCGTAAGCTACTCATAAAAGTAAGCAAGCAGTTTTTGAAATTGTTTTTTGGCTTTTCTTAACCAAGAGTAAAAGCAATTACCGCCATTGGGTCCCACGAGCACATAAGGAATCTTGCCCTCCAGACACAAAGACCCCCCCCCCACCTCCCCACCTCGCTCTTGCTCTAATTGATCCAATCATCTCTAGGCCACGCCCGCCACAGAGCACTGTCGGGAGGCGGGGCATATATTGACACATTCTTGCGCGCCCAGGTCACCTGACGTCCCACGTTATTAGTCATCGGACGTGCATCCGGGTCCGCGCTAGGAAAGCCGAAGATTCCATCGCGCGAGGCTCTCAGAGTAGCACAGACTGAGGTCTCCCGGAGGCGTCCCTGGATCTCCGAGGACTCGCCCAGCGGCGCGCCGTCCTTGGCCGCTTCTGCCCCAGCCCGCCTCGCCTACCACCGACGCCTGTTACCTCAAAGAGGACTTCGCCGCCCGCTCTCCCTAGGCCCAGGAGCGCCGTCCGCAGCGCCGTCGAGGTGATGGGCAGCCGGCCCCGCAGCCCCAGCGCCTGCCCTGCGCCCTGGTGGGGGCAGCAGCCAGGACGACCCTGCCCTGCCAAACGTCTCCGACTGGAGGAGCCCGTGGGTCCCGAACCCCGCGTGACGCCCAGCCTGGAAGACACGGCGGGGATCCCGGCCGTGGGCGCACTCACCTCCGTGGTGGTCCTGGCCGCGGGCTGTGCCCTGCTTGTGCCCCTGGAGAACGTCGACTTGGTGCTGGAGCTCCCGCCAACATCGATCCTGCGAGTGTCTCTCGGTGGACACACCCTCATCCTGATCCCCGAGGTCCTCCTGAGCTCCCTCGACGAACGCTCAGGAGCACAGGGCGACTCGTCTGCCGGCCTGGAAGTGGACGTTTTCCTGGGCGCTCTCAGGGAAGACGTCGTCGTCGAGCAGGAAGTCTTCTGCGCATCTGTCCCAGAGATCGCCGCCCAGGAAGAGGCCTACGAAGAGGACGCGGACCCCGAGTTCCCGGACCTCCGGATGGACTCCCCAACCGGCTCAGCCGCTGGACTCTACCCCTTCGCTAGTAGTGTGTTCAGTCTCTACCGGGAGGGCCCCATCCCAGGGCTCTGTGCTGCGGGTTCTTGTGGATCCTCCAAGACTCACTTTGAGGACTTGCCACCGCCCAGAAATGCAGCATCTTCATTCGTCGACAGTGGGCAGTTGGATTACTGTTGTTTGAGTGGGTTGGTTGGTTGGTTTCTTGGCAGAATTCCTTGGTAAATGGCAGGCAAGGACATGAAAAAAGAAAAGCAGATTCTGGCAAGCACCTTTACCAAGAAGAGTAGACGACACATAACCAGTCATAGATTTTCAGATCCCTTGCCTTTGCTGCAGGAGCTGTTACTTCTGCCTTTACTGCAGGAGCTGTTACTTCTGCCTTTGTCCCCTTCAGCCAACTCTATCCTCAGTTTCACCCCTACTCTTGCTTAAAGCTCCCTTCAGTGTTCTTTCAAATTCCCCCCTTTTTTTCATCACCTCCCTACACCTATCCGTTCTCTCCAATCCAGATCATTGTCTTTCCTTCTTTTTGCAGTTATGAATTTACCTATACGATTTTCTCCCTACATCCTCTGAGGTGCTTCTGATCACTGATTTTACTTTCCGCTTGCTTTCCTTAACTCCTTTTCCTGGTGCTGGACAGTCAAGATAAATGCATATTAGATTACATAGCAAACAAACAACATTCAAATGTAATGAATGTTCTGGACCTTTTGGAAGTGTTTCTACAAATAAGAATGTAAGGGTCCTGCGTGGTGGCTCACGCCTGTAATCCCAGCACTTTGGGAGGCCGAGGTGGGGGATGGATCACCTGAGGTCAGGAGTTCGAGACTAGCCCTGGCCAGCACGGCGAAACCCCGTCTCTACTAAAAATACAAAAATTAGCCGGGCATGGTGGCGTGTGCCTGTAATCCCAGCTACTAGCGGGGATGAGGCAGGAGGATCACTTTAACCTGGGAGCCAGAGGTTGCAGTGAGCCGAGATCATGCCACTGCACTCCAGCCTGGGCAACAGAGTAAGACTCCATCTCAAAGAAAAGAAAGAAAACGAAAAAACAAGAATTTAAAAATTAGTGAAAGCAATATTTAATGAGGGAAAGTAGGGAGGAAGTTGTGACACTTTCATTCCAGCAGCAGCTTGTACAATGACATATTCTATGTACTTTAACCAATGGGTATTCCTGAATTTCAGGGCAGTGTGGGCTTCACCTTGATTTCCTCTCAGGGGTACCCACTCAGCTTCACTGCATGGACATTTGGTCTAATTTATTTTTGAGAGTTTTTTTCATGCTCTTGAGTCCATCACCCTGAATTGGCAGTCGTTATTTCTTGGTAGTATTTCCTTAATGTCTTTTTAACTATAAAGGAAAGAAAATATTACAGATAATGTTGTCATATCCTTTGTGCCCACTCTTCTCCCCCATTCCCAGAGGATTCACATCATGACACAAAGCTGGTGGATATCATCCTAGTCAATATATGAATGCTACATATACATATATATGTATAGATATAGATAAGCAATGTTTATGTTGTTTTCTGGACAATTAAATTTACGTAACTACCTCATATTCTCCAGTTTACTTTTTTTCTCAACTTTATTTTTGAGATGACTTATAAATATGTGTAGTTCATTTATTCTAAATATTCCGGTATCCATCATATGATTGTGATATTTTATTTTTCTTTATTTATTTATTTGTTTATTTATCGGAGACAGGGTCTCAGAAATTCTGTCACCCTGGATGGAGTGCAGTGGCACGATCAAGTGGACTTGAACTCCTGGACTCAAGAGATCCTTTGCCTCAGCCTCCCAAGTAACTGAGACTACAGGTGCGCACTGCCACACACAGCTAAATTATTTTTATTTTTTTTTATTTTTTTTAGAGATGGAGTCTCACTATGTTGCCTAGGCTGGTTTCAAACTCCTTGCCTCAAGCAGTCCTCCTGACTCAGCCTCCAAAAGTGCTAGAATTACAGGAATGAGCTACTGCACCTGGCCTCAGATTTATTTTTATTTCTTTTTTGTTTTGGGGGTTTTCTTTAGAAGGTCTCTCTCCATCACCTGGGTTGGAGTGTAATGGCACAATCATAGCTGACTACAGCTTTGAACTCCTAGGCTTAAGCAGTCCTCTCACCTCAGACTGCCAAGTGGCAGGTACTACAGGCACAAACCACCCAGATAATTTTTAAATTTTTTGTGGAGAGTGGGTCTTGCTCTATTGCCTAGGCTTGTCTTGAACTCCTGGGCTCAAGTGATCTTGCCTCCCAAAATGGTGGGATTACAGGCATGAGCCACTGCACCCAGCCTCAGATTTCTTAAATATGACACCAAAAGCACAATCCTTAAAGAAATAATGTGGGCCGGGCGCGGTGGCTCAAGCCTGTAATCCCAGCACTTTGGGAGGCTGAGACGGGCGGATCACGAGGTCAGGAGATCGAGACCATCCTGGCGAACACGGTGAAACCCCGTCTCTACTAAAAATACAAAAACTAGCCGGGCGAGGCGGCGGGCGCCTGTAGTCCCAGCTACTCGGGAGGCTGAGGCAGGAGAATGGCGTGAACCCGGGAGGCGGAGCTTGCAGTGAGCTGAGATCCGGCCACTGCACTCCAGTCCGGGCGACAGAGCAAGACTCCGCCTCAAAAAAAAAAAAAAAAGAAATAATGTGATGATGGGCTTCATCCAAATGAAGAACTTCTGTTCTCCAAAGACACTGTTAAAATGAAAAGACAAGCCACAGATGGAAGAAACATATATTCACAAGGTAAATATCTAATAAATGACTTGTGTGTCCAGAAAAACACTTTCAAAATTGAGTAAGCAAATGCTTTTAAAGAAGGCAATAAAATCAAGACACTCAAAAATACAACCTTCACAATGACTAGCATCAAATTAAAGATTATTAAATATATGAATGTGCAGGAAAATGTGTCCCATAAACAGGAGTAAAAATAGCTGATGAAGTTCTTTTTTTTTTTTATATTAGCCCTTTATCAGATGTACGGTTTGTAAATATTTTCTCCTAATCTGTGGGTTGTCCCCTCTTTCTCGTTTCCTTTGCTACGCAGAAGCTTTTTAGTTTGATTCAATCCCATTTGTTTATTTTTGCTTTTTTTGCCTGTGCTTTGGGGGTCATATCCAAGAAATCTTTGCCTATGCCAATGTCATGTAGCTTTCCCCCTCTGTTTTCTTCTAGCCATTTTACAGTCTGGGGTCTTATATTTAAGTCTTTAATCTATTTTGAGTTGATTTTTTTTCTTTTATTAAAAAATCTAATCATATTTTCTTTGCCAAATTTACTTCCCAATCGTTTTGTTGTTGTTTAGTTTTGTTTTGTTTTGCTTTGTTTTGTTTTGTTTTGAGATGGAGTCTCACTCTGTCACCCAGGCTGGAGTGCAGTGAAACAATCTCAGCTCACTGCAACCTCTGCCTCCTGGGGTCAAGCAATCCTGCCACCTCAGCCTCCCAAGTAGCTGGGATTACAGATGCAAGTCACCATGCCCAGCTAATTTTCATATTTTTTGTAGAGACAAGGTTTCACTCTGCTGCCCAGGCTGATCTTGAACTCCTGAGCTCAAGCAATCCACTCACCTCAGCCTCCCAAAGTGCTGGGATTATAGGCATGAGACACCATGCCCAGCCAAGTTAATTTTTTTATGTGGTGTGAAATAAGTATCCAATTTCATTCCTCTGCATATTGATAAACAGTTTTGTACCTGCACTCCCATATGCACTGCAGCATTATTATGAGTAGCTAAGATATGGAGCCAACCTATGTATTTATCATCATATAAATGGATAAAGAAAATGTGGTATATATACACGATGGAATATTATTCAGCCTTAAAAAAGAAGGAAATTCTGTCATTTGTGACAACATTAAGAACCTGGAGGACATTGTGGTAAGTGAAATAAGCCAGGCCCAGAAGAACACATACCATAAGATTCCACTTAGATGCAGAATCTAGAACAGTTGAACTCGTAGAAGCAGAGTAGAACAATGATTACCAGAGGCTGGAGGAGGAGGGTGGATGGCGAAAAGAGAGACGTTCATCAAAGGGTACAAAGTTTCAGTTAGACAAGAGGAATAAGCTTTAGTGCTCAATTGCACAGAATGATGACAATAATAAATAAAAATGCAATGTATTTTTCAAAATTGCTGAAAGAGTAGGTTTTTAATGTTTTCACCACAAAAATATGTGAGGTGATGAATTTGTTAATTAGCTTGATTTAATCCTTCTACAATGTAAACACATATTAAAACATCACGTTGTACCCCATAAATATATACAATCATTATTTGTCAAAAATAAAACAAAAAATAGTTGATAGAAAGTGGTGTAGATTAACAGAAATAATAAAACTAGAAGGCAAGAACACTAACAGCTGTTACAAAGATGCTCAGTATGTCCCAGGATTTTAAAGACAGCCTAAGCATAATAAGGACAGAATTAAAGATATAAAAAAAGAACCTAATGGAACTTCTAGAGATAAAAAATATATGAAATGAAAACTTTATTGGATGGTATTAAATACTGCAGAAGAGAAAAACTAAGAATGTAAGACTTCAAATCAAAACTAAAGCACACAGAAGCTGAATAAATAAGTAGCTTTTGCAATAATATCAAGCAATCTAACATAAATGTAATTGGAATCTCAGGAAGAAAGGAATGGGAGGGAGGGGTGATTTTGAAGTTCAGTGAAAGCTATAAACCTCCATATATAAGAAGTTCAGTAAACCTCAAGAGGGTAATCATGCATACATACACACACACATACACACACACACACACACACACACACACACATCAAAGTATATAGCCAATTTACTGAAAACCAGTGATAAAGATGAGATCTTTAAAACTATCCAGAGGAGACGGCTGGTCGTGGTGGCTCACGCCTGTAATCCCAGCACTTTGGGAGGCTGAGACGGGCGAATGACAAGGTCAGGAGATCAAGACCATCCTGGCTTACACGGTGAAACCCCGTCTCTACTAAAAATGTAAAAAAATTAGCCAGTCGTGGTGGCCGGCACTGTAGTCCCAGCTACTCGGGAGGCTGAGGCAGGAGAATGGTGTGAACCCGGGAGGCGGAGCTTGCAGTGAGCCGAGATCGCGCCTCTGCACTGCGCCTGGAGGTAGAGCGAGACTCCGTCTCAAAAAAAATTAAATAAATAAATAAAAGTATCCAGAGGAGGCCGGGTGCAATGGCTCACTCCTGTAATCCTAGCACTTTGGGAGGCCGAGGCAGGCGGATTACCTGAGGTCAGAAGTTCGAGATCAGCCTCACCAACACGGAGAAACTTTGTCTCTACTAAAAATACAAAATCAGCCTGGTGTGGCAGCGCATGCCTGTAATCCCAGCTACTCGGGAGGCTGAGTCAGGAGAATCGCTTGAACCCGGGAGGCGGAGGTTGCAGTGCGCCGAGATCGTGCCATTGCACTCCAGCCTGGGCAACAAGACTGAAACTCCATCTCAAAAAAAAAGTACCCAGAGGAAAAGAAAGACACATTAAATAGAAAGAAAGAGATAAGAAATATACCAGTTTAAATAGAACAGTTTTCTTGTCAGTAACAATACAAACAATGTAATGACATCTTTAAAGTACTGAAAGAAATAAAAACTGTCAAACTATAATTCTAAATACAGTAAAAATATCCTACATGAAGGCAAAATAAACTTTTCCAAGAAAGGGAAAGGCAAGAGTATTTTTCGTAAGTCAATGTGCACTATAAAGAATATTAATGCAAATTATTCAGTTGAAAGGAAAATGATACCATATGGAAACCTGGATCTACACAAAGAATTGAAGACCAGAAAAGGTAAATTATGGATAAGCATAAAAAGATATTTTTCTCACTTTTAATTTCTTTGAAAGATAAATGACTTTATATAGCAAAAATAGCCAAAGTGTGTTGTAAAGACTATAACATACATAGAAGTAAAGTATGACACAATAACTCGAGGAACGTGAGGTGAAATGGAAGTGTCCTGGTGTAAGTTAGTACAATATAATTTGAGGGAAGACTGTGATAAGTTAAAGGTGGATATTGTAACGTCTAAAGTAATCACCAAAAACTAAAGCAGAATATAGCTAATAAGTCAACAGAAGATAAAAATGAAATTCTAAAAATTACACAACTATTCAAATAAAGACAGAAAAAGAGGAGAAAAGGAACAAAGAACTGATGGGAAAAAATAAAATAAATACCAATATGATAGGTTTAAAATCAAATCAACAATTATATTAAGTGTAAATTGTTCACAAAGTCCAGGTAAGAGGCAAAATCTGAAAGAGTTATATACTATATAATTCCATTTGTATAACATTTTTGAAATGACGAAATTGTAGTGAGAAGGATAGAGTAAGTGGTTTTCTACTTCCACTCTTGGGCGCAACAGGGAGGAGAGGGCTGGGTATCACAAATGGTACTTGTGATGGAGCTGTCCTGTATCTGTACTGCGATAGCGATCAGACAATTCTACACGTGAAAAACTACACAGAGCTAAATGTGTGTGCACACACACACGAGTGCATGAAAAACTAGTGAAATTTAAATAAAACAGGTAAGTTATCAATGTCAACTCCCAAATTAGTATATTGTGCTATAGTTATGCAAAATTTTACTATTGATTAAAATTGGATGAAAAGTTTACAAGAGCTCTTTGTATTATTTCTTACAGCTCCATGTAAATCTATAGTTGTCTCAAAATAAAAAATTGGAAAACAGAAACTGTATAAATTACGAACTTGTATTCAGCCTCTTTAATCATCAGGAAAATGCTAGCAATGTTTTATATTGATGTGAGTGTTCACCAGATGTGTGTGTTCATGATAATTTGTCATGATATACACTTATGATTCATGCACTCATAATTCATAGTTTAATTTAAAATTTTCATTTTTAAGTAGTTATGGTAACATCAGAAAAAGCAGACTTTAGAACAAGAACTGGGCCGGGCGCGGTGGCTCAAGCCTGTAATCCCAACACTTTGGGAGGCCGAGACGGGCGGATCACGAGGTCAGGAGATCGAGACCATCCTGGCTAACACGGTGAAACCCCGTCTCTACTAAAAAAATACAAAAAATTAGCCGGGCGAGATGGCGGGCGCCTGTAGTCCCAGCTACTCGGGAGGCTGAGGCGAGAGAATGGCGTAAACCCGGGAGGCGGAGCTTGCAGTGAGCTGAGATCCGGCCACTGCACTCCAGCCTGGGCGACAGAGCGAGACTCCGTCTCAACAAAAAAAAAAAAAAAAAAGAACAAGAACTGTTACCAAGATTAAAGAGGAAGGTTTCATGTGACTTAATTCATTAAGAAGACATAATCCTAAATCATAATAACGGAGCTTGAAGAAGATGAGTCACAAAAACTGATACAACTGAAAGAAGTAGACAAATCCATGGAGATTTCCATGGAAATCCATGGAGTTGGAGATTTCAACATTCCTCTCTCAGTTATGGATAAAAAAGTAGAAAAACAGTAAGAATTTAGAAGAGTAGAAAAACATTATCAATCAACATGACCTGTTTGACATTTATAGATAACTACACCCAGGGGCAGAAAACACTATATTTTCAAATGTACCTGCAACATTCATGAAGATAGACCATATTCCAGGTATAAGACAAGACTCAATAACTTCAAAGAAATTAAAACCAATCAGAGTATGTTCTCTGACAAAATTAAACTTGAAATTAATAACAGAAAGATCAACTACTATTAAATTTAAAGGAAAAATAATTTTTCACAACCAATTGGCATTTATCCAAGGAATGTAGGTATGGTTTACCATTTCAAACTCATTAAGTAGAATTTACTATATCAATAGACAAAGAGACCATATGATTTCCACAACAGATTCAGAAAAAAATTAACAAAATTCAATATCCATTTGTGATTTTTAAAACTCCAAGGAGGCCGGGCGCGGTGGCTCAAGCCTGTAATCCCAGCACTTTGGGAGGCCGAGACGGGCGGATCACGAGGTCAGGAGATCGAGACCATCCTGGCGAACACGGTGAAACCCCGTCTCTACTAAAAAAATACAAAAAATTAGCCGGGCGAGGTGGCGGGTGCCTGTAGTCCCAGCTACTGGGAGGCTGAGGCAGGAGAATGGCATGAACCCGGAGGCGGAGCTTGCAGTGAGCTGAGAATCGGCACTGCACTCCAGCCCGGGCGACAGAGCGAGACTCCGTCTCAAAAAAAAAAAAAAAAGAAAAAGAAAAACCTACAGATAGAATCATAATTAATGATAGACTGAGTGTTTTCCCCCTGAGATTGGGAACAAGGCAAAAATGTTCCCAACAATTTTATTCAGCATTATACTAGAGGTCCTAGAAAGGGCAATAAGGCAAGGAAAAGAAATACATGTAAAAGCCATACAGATTGGAAGGGAAGAATAAAACTGTCTTCTTCACAGATGACATGATCAAATATGTAGGAAATCCTAATGAATCAACAGAAAAACTTCTAGATGTAATAAGTAAGTTTAGCAAGATTTCAGGTTAAAAGGTTAGTATTCAAAAATCAACTATACTTTTATACACTAGCAATGAACAACTGGATACCAAAATTGAAAACTAACATTCAAATAGTACCGAAAATATTAAATACTTAGAAATAAATTTGGCCGGGCGCGGTGGCTCAAGCCTGTAATCCCAGCACTTTGGGAGGCCGAGACGGGCGGATCACGAGGTCAGGAGATCGAGACCATCCTGGCTAATACGGTGAAACCCTGTCTCTACTTAAAAAAAAAATACAAAAAACTAGCCGGGCGACGAGGTGGGCGCCTGTAGTCCCAGCTACTCGGAGGCTGAGGCAGGAGAATGGCGTAAACCGGGAGGCGGAGCTTGCAGTGAGCTGAGATCCGGCCACTGCACTCCAGCCTGGGTGGCAGAGCAAGACTCCGTCTCAAAAAAAAAAAAAAAAAAAAGAAAGAAATTTAACACAACATATGCAAAACTGTTCATTGAAAACCACAAAACACTGCTGAGACAAATTTTTAAAGTCTTAAATAAATTAAGAGATTTATTATGTCTGTGGATTGAAAAACAATATCCTTAAGATGTCAATTCTCTATCATGTCAGACTGATCTACACACTCAGCACAAGTCAAAATCCCAGTAAGTTTTCATATACATCACCCAGATGATTCTAAAATTTATATAAATTGCAGAGTACCTAGTATAGCCAAAAATAATTTGAAAAAGAACGTAACAGGAGTACTTACAGTACCCAATTTCAAGATTCATTATAGAGCTATAGTAAGCAAACATTGTTATTGGTGTAGAGACAGACATAGAAAATCAGTGGAACAGAACGAAAGAGTCAAGAAATAGACCCAGATATATATACAATCAGAGGATTTTTGTTAATGGTACTAAGGTAATTTTTAGGGGAAAAGATAGTCTTTTCAACAAATGGTGCTAGAACAAGTGGATATCTACATGGGAAAAAAATTAACCATGATCCTCACTTTACACCATACAAAAAAAATGTACTAAAAATAAATTATAACCCTAAACATACAATCTAAGACTATGAAATTTCTAGAATAAAATTTCTAGATAAAATCTTCATGACCTCAGAATAGGCAAAAACTTTTAGATTAAGACACAAAAAGCAAGGACTATGGAAAATGAATAGAAGGAAAAAACTGATAAATTAGACCATCAAAATTTAAAGTGTCTGCTGTTTGAAACACACCATTAAAAAATTAAAGGCAATTCACAGACTAGGGGAAAATATTTGCAATACATATATCTGACAAATGACATGTACATAGAATATACATTTTTAAAACTCTTGCAACTTATTAATGAAAAGACAAACTGATAAAAACAAGAAGCAGAAAGGTGAACAAATAAGAAATTCAAATGGTCAGTAAGCACATGAAAGGATGCTAAACATCATCAGTCATTAGGGAAATGCAAAATTAGGAACACAATAGTATACTGTTGCCCCTCCAGCAGCTCCTGACTAGGTATTTATCCAACGGAAGTGAAACATGCCTCCTCAGTATGTGAACATAAATATTCATCGCAACAATATCCATAATAACCTAAAACTGGCATCAACCCAAAGGCCCATCAAGAGGTAAATGGGTAAACAAATCTTGAGACGCTTATAGAATGGGATGCTGCTGTGCAATAAAAAGAAATTAACTACTGATGCATGCAATAGCATGGATGAACCTCACAAACATTATTCTGAATGAAAGAAGCCAGGCACAAAAGACTACACATTTATATTGTTCCATTTATATGAAATTCTAAGACAGGCAAAAGTCATCTATCATGACAGAATGTAAATCAGTAGTTGTCTATATTCAGTAGGTAGGAGGGATTAATTGGAATTACTTTTTGGGGCAATAGAAATGGTCTATGTCCTGTTTGGAATGGGATGTCCCTGTGTGTGTACATTTGTCAAAATTTATCAAACTGGGCCGGGCGCGGTGGCTCAAGCCTGTAATCCCAGCACTTTGGGAGGCCGAGACGGGCGGATCACGAGGTCAGGAGATCGAGACCATCCTGGCTAACACGGTGAAACCCCGTCTCTACTAAAAAATACAAAAAAACTAGCCGGGCGAGGTGGCGGGCGCCTGTAGTCCCAGCTACTCCGGAGGCTGAGGCAGGAGAATGGCGTGAACCCGGGAGGCGGAGCTTGCAGTGAGCTGAGATCACGCCACCCCCAGCCTGGGCGACAGAGCAAGACTCCGTCCAAAAAAAAAAAAAAAAAATTATCAAACTGTATAATTAAAATACACATTTTGTTTTATGTAAATTATATCCCAAAGTTGATTTTAAAAGAGAAAAGGCCGGGCGCGATGGCTCACGCCTGTAATCCCAACATTTTGGGAGGCCAAGGTGGGCGGATCACAAAATCAGCAGATCGAGACTATCCTGGTCAACACGGTGAAACCTCGTCTCTACTGAAAATACAAAAAATTAGCCAGGTGTGGTGGTGGGCGCCTGTAGTCCCAGCTACTTGGGAGGCGGAGCTTGCAGTGAGCAGAGATTGCACCACTGCACTCCAGCCTGGGCCACAGAGCAAGACTCCGTCCCAAAAATAAATTAATTAAATAAAAAAAAATATATATATATATAAATAAAAAGAAGAAAAAGTATTGCCAAGGTACTTTTGAATAAGAATAAAGCTGAAGAGGAAGGAGGGGACAAAATAAAAAAGAATAAAGCTGAAAGATTTACATTACTGGATTTCAAGTTTCATTATAATGCTTCAGAAATTAGGGGATTATTTGATTTACCTAAGAATTGACAAATAGATCAATGGAATAGAATAGGAAGTCCATAATCAGACATACATATGTACAATCACCTGATTTATGACGAAAACACTACTGCAATTCAGTGAGGAAAAGGAGCGTCTATTCAATAAACTGTGCTGAGTAGGTGTTATCCAAATGGGAAATGAAAAAAATCTATCCTGACCCTATACTTAAGCTCACACAAAAATTAATTTCAGATGAATTGTAGATCTAAATGTGAAAGGTATAAAAATAAAGCTTCTAGAAAATAACATAGGAAACTATCATCATGACTCTGGGATAGGAAAATTTTTCTTAAACAGGACACATCCAAAAAGAGCACTAAAATAAAGGAAAATGTTAATAAATTGGACTATATTAAAACTAAGATTTCTTTTCATCAGAGGACACTTAATAAGAGAGTGAAGCTGGACATTGTGGCTCACACTTGTAATCCCAGCACTTTGGGAGGCCAAGGCGGGAGGATCACTTGAGCCCAGGAGTTTGAGACCAGTGGGGCAACTGAGTAAGACTCCATCTCTATTAAAAAAAAAAAAAAAAAACTTTAAAAATTAGCCAGGCATGGTGGCACACACCTGTAGTCCCAGCTACTCAGGAGGTAGAAGGATCATTTGAATCTGGGAGGTTGAGACTGCAGTGAACTGTGATTGCACCACTGCACTCCTCCCTGGGGGACAGAGGGAGACTCTCTCACAGAAAGAAAGAGAGAGAGAGAGAGAGAGAGAGAGAGAGAAAGAAAGAAAGAAGAAAGAAAGAAAGAAAGAAAGAAAGAAAGAAAGGCAAGTGGGAGAAGATATTTGCAACTTACACTGATGAACGGCTAGTCTCAAGAATGTATCAAGAACCACAAAACAATAAGGAAAGGATAGAAACCCGAGAGAAAAAAATGGTCAAGTGACTTGACAACAGCGACTTAACAAACAAATTTATCTAAATGGCCAATAACTATATGAACAGATGCTCAATGTCATTAGTCACCATGAAAATGCAAATTACAACACAAGGTGATATTACTACATACCTCCAAAGTGACTAAAATTATAAAGACTGGAAACATCAAGTATTGGCAAGGAAGTGGAGCAACAGGCAAACAGAAAAGCATGCCTTGCAGTCATTCATCAAGGGGAGAAAGGAGAAGGAATGTGTCTGTCAACTCCTTCCTGTCTCCCATTTGTCTGAGTTTACCCCATGAAGAATTAATTTCCTCACACTTTTCAACTACATCATCTGGCCCATTAGGCAGCCTCTTGGGAAGACAGACTCCACTTTAATGCGGTGTTTCATCTGACTCTGGAAGTGACAGGAGGATCCAGACAGTCCACATGTGAGGCTGGTTGGCCTCAGTTCAAGGAACAATGCAGGACAGAATGACTTTGGTCACTCATAGCCATAGTGATGGCAAGGTAGAGAAAGAGTTTAAGCATCCAGGGGCAGATGAGCCTGAGAGAGTCTGAGGGGATCCATAAGATGAAATAATACTATTATGATCTATGTACTTTCTACTTGCGCTTTCACAGAAGTGATATTTCTGTGAATACATTGTTTTAAAATGCAATAAATGTAGATATTGTGAAGTGACGCTAGTCAGAACATTTTAAAGGTAAAATAACTGTGGTTGAGTAGTCTTTACTCCTTCAGCAAAGTACGGGTGATACTGCCCAGCATCTCCTTCCCTTTAGGAATAAAATGGAGTTCATGAATCTTCTGCAAAGTACCCAACAACAGTTGTGTGCACCTTTATTTTCCTTTCTAATTGTGACAAATGTGACTTGCTCTTTACAAATTGTCATCAGATCTAATTTTTCCCAGCCTTGGACATCCAAGTGCTTAACTTTTGATCTCACTCATCCAGCAACACTGGAAGGAATAAAAAATTGCTGCATATCACTTTCACCATGAGGTTCTTTAATGAGGAAACATTAAAAAACTAGATTGCTGCAGAGCTGAGAAATCTGCAGCTCTTCAGCCATCTAGCCATGAAACATCTGGCACAACACATTCAGAAAACAGCTGGATCCTATGCGACTATATTAAACTAAAAAGCTTCTGCACAGCAAAGGGAACAATCAACAAACCGAAGAGACAACCCATAGAATGGGAGAAAAATTTGCAAACTATTTATCCAATAGGGAACTAATACCCAGAATATAAAAGGAATTCAAACAATTCAACAGTAAGAATAAAACAATCTCATTAAAAAGTGGGCAAAGGACACAAATAGTCATTTCTCAAATGAGGCACATGCCACCACTCCTGGCTAATTTTTATGTTTTTATTTTCATTTTTGTAGAGATGGAATCTCACTATATTGCCCAAGCTAGTCTTGAACTCCCAGCCCCAAGTGATCCTCCTGCATCAGCCTCCCAAAGTGCTGGGATTACAGGTGTGCGCCATCACATCCAGGAGGCTATAAACTTAATAGAGAGGCATGAAGTAGCAAGAGAATAACGCTGCAGCAGTGCTTTCCAACGTGTGGAACTGATGCCACTGGTGGCAATGGCAAAGATGATTTTAGGTTTTTAGAGGAACAAACCTAATGTGTTTGTATTGTAATGTATATCAGAAAACTAATCACATCAAATCCCTTTTTGCACTACATTTTTTTGCTTTGGATAAGGCTGAAGAGGAAGCATGTGAAAAAAGTCAATGGAACAAAATGTATCAAGTAAACATTTAAAAAAAACAAATACTCTAAGTACAAATAATGCCTGGATATGAAAAATTGGTGAAGGTAGTACTGGCTGGGAAGACTAGAATCTGGAGAACATTGTGCTATAGAATAGAACCAGGTGTATATGTGTGTGTGTGCTTTTGTGTCTATGTGTGTGTTTGTGTCTGTGTGTGTGTGTCTATGTTTGTGTGTGTGTGTGCATGAGTACATGCACATGCATTTGTCCACCCATATGTGGAAGCTCAGAAAGATGATGAAAAGGTCACCGTCTTAGTCATCCAATACCATACTGGATGTCTTAAACTACAGAAATTTATTTTCTCACAGTTCAGGAGGCTAAAATAATTCTTAAAAAGTTCAAGATGAAGGTGCCAACATGGTTGATTTCTGATGAGGGTACTCTTTCTGGCTTGTAGACAGCCGCCCTGTCACTGATTCCTCACATGGCTGGGAGAGAGAGCATGCAAGCTCTCTACTATCTCTTCTTATGAGGGCATGAATCCTATCATGAGGGCCCTACACTCATGACCTCATCTAAACCTGATTATTTCACAAAGTCCCTCTCTCTAAATACCATCACATTGGGGGTTAGGGGCTCAACCCTAACACACTAATAACAAACACTAATAATAACACTAATACAAACTTAGGAGAGGGATACAATTCAGCCATAGCTGTCACAGTGGTCTGCAGAGGTCAGGAAATGTCAGGGAGGGGAACTGAGATGGACTTATGAGGATGGGCTAGAAAGAAGGAGAGAAAGGGAGGAACATCTCTGGCCAGGGGGAACAGCCTGAAGGAAAGAGCACCTGTGCATGGCTCATAAGGAAAAGCAGGAGCCTGTTCTGGCTGGGATTAGGTGTCTGCTTCCTCCCAAGGGCCCTCTACCAAGGAGGCAAGGGTAGGTCACTGGGGAAGGTCAGTAACCAGAAGGTCAGAGGTGGGAAATCCTCATGAGCTGAGCAGTCAGAAGGGACAACAAGGAGGATCTGAAGTCTCAAGGATGGCCAGGATCTCACCAGAGGATGGAAAGTCCTGGTGACAGAATGCCAGCTGAGGCAGAGTGGTAGGGTAAAAGAAAGCTGTCCTATGCAAGGGCGGGTGAGAGGCCTGAGCAAAGCTGATGTGGCTCCATCTGGGCCCAACCTGGCTGTCCAAAGGGCCCTGGATGGCAGGCCTGGATTGAGATATCATCCTGGACATACCTTCTAACTTTCCCGTCACCCAGAGTTCCAAGGCTTGCCTCTGTCCTGGCTATTACATAGCCTCTGTCCCTGAGTCACTAACTGGATTTCAACTCATAGAGGTCATGGAACAAGTCTAATAGCTACTGGCTTTTAGCCAGGGCCTCAGTCAATGCCTTCCGCATTGGTTTTCCCTGGACCACTCCCAGGGTTTCTGAAACTGATCTGGGGTTACAGAATCCCAGAGGACAATGCCTAACTGGTAAGCTGCTTCCTGTCCCTGTGGTGATCCCTGGACTACAGAGAGTCAGGGAACTCCCTGTGACCCACAAGATCAGATAATTACCCACTAACACACTTCGGAAAAGAGGAGACCAGCAAATAGCCCACATCAAAATGGGCAAAGAATTTGAATAGACATTGCCCCAAAGATCTACAAATGACTGATAAGATCATGAAAAGATGTTCAATATCCTTAGTTATTAGAGAAATGCAAACCACAATGAGATACCACTTCACACCCATTAGAATGGCTAAAACTAAGAAGGCAATCAATAAGAAGTGTTGGTTAGGATACAGAGAAATTGTAACTCTCACACATTGCTGGTTGAGTTGTAAAATGGTACAGCCACATTAGAAAACAGTTTGGAAGTTCCTCCAAATGTTAAACAGAGTTATCATATGATCCAAAAATCTCACTCCTAGGTGTATACCCAAAAGAAGTCAAAATGTAAGTCCACATAAAAACCAGTACACAAATATTCATAACAGCCAAAAAGTGGAAACAACCCAAATGCCCATCAACTGATGAATGGATAAACAAAATGTGATGTAGCCAGATGATGGAATATTATTAAGCAATAAAAAGGAGTGGAGCAGTGATACATGCTGCAGCATGAATGAACCTTGAAAAGGTTATGCTGTGTGAAAGAAGACAGACAAAAGGCCACATATAATGGATTACATTTATATGGAATGTCCAGAATACACAAATCCAGAGAGACGGAAAGCAGATTCTGGTTGCCAGGAGCTGGGGGAAAGGAGGAATGGGGAGTGGCTGCTAATGTTTATATGTTTCCTTTTGAGGTGATAACAATATTCTGGAATTAGATCATGGTAATGGTTACACAACTCTGTGAATAAACTAAAAATCACTGAATTATATACTTTTAAAAGGTAAACATGGTATATAAATTATAATTTTATATAATTATAAAAAACTCAATAAATCTAATTTTTTTAACATAAATCAGATCATCTCAGCCAGGCGCAGTGGCTCACACTTGTAATCCTAGCACTTTGGGAGGCCAAGCCAGGCAAATCACAAGATCAGGAGATCAAGACCATCCTGGCTAACACAGTGAAACCCCGTCTCTACTAAAAATACAAAAAAATTAGCCGGGCATGGTGGCGGGCGCATGTAGTCCCAGCTACTCAGGAGGCTGAGGCAGGAGAATGGCGTGAACCCAGGAGGTGGAGTTTGCAGTGAGCCAAGATTGCGCCACTGCACTCCAGACTGGGCGACAGAGTGAGACTCTGTCTCAAAAAAAAAAAAATCAGATCATCTCACTTTCCTACTTACAATCATGCCTTCTCAGTTGTTTTAAAATAAAAATCAAATCATTTACCATAATCAAAAAGAAAGGGAGAAAAAGTAGGAAGAAAGGAGCTAAGGAATAGGTTACAGGCACAGAATCACAGCATCTGGTCTTGGAAGAATAAAGCTATGAACACTGGGAGAGAAAACATAACACAGTTCAAAATGTGTTCTGAAATTGGAAAAATTTATCAGGGTAAAACTACTATGAGAAAATATTACTTCACTTAAAACAGATTACAAATTTAAGTGAAACCTTCAAGATTAGGGCAGGAAAGCACTATTGTCTAGTTTAAAATGCAAACGTGGGTCTATATCAATGTACAATTTTGAATGCAAATAAAAATAATTTTGACTTAAAAAAAAAAAAAGGGAGAAAACATGAGTTCACAAACTCAGATTCTTGTCCAAGATGCTCTGCTAACAGACGGGGTGTCAATCAAGGTCCCTGTGCTTAAGTTTTCCCTGCTGTAATGGGATAGTATATGGGAGCATGCTTCTCTGAGCAGGTTCATTAGCTGGTATGTGTGCCCAGAAACATCCAGCCAGGGAATCATTTTTCTCCCTGTTCCTACAGAGTCCTGGCTCTAACAGGAACTCTCTTCTGAGTTGGATTCCTTTTAAACCCATTCATCAGACTGAGGCCTAGATTCTGCTGCCATCACAATCTCAAAGCCCTGCAAGCTAAGCCTTCATGGATACAGATGTCCTGTCCACAAACACAGACAGGACTGAATAAGAAAACCATCTGTACATGTCATGCTTATTAGAAGGGGTCTTCAGGTCAGGCGCGGTGGCTCACGCCTGTAATCCCAGCACTTTGGGAGGCCGAGGAGGGTGGATAGCATGAGGTCAGGAGTTTGAGACCACCTGGCCAACATGGTGGAACCCTGTCCCTACTAAAAAAACAAATATTAGCCAAACGTGGTGGTGCACGCCTGTAATCCCACCTACTCGGGAGGCTGAGACAGGAGAATCGCTTGAACCTGGGAGGCAGAGGTTGCAGTGAGCCAAGATCACACCAGTGCACTTCAGCCTGGGTGACAGAGCGAGACTCTGTCTCAGAAAAAAAAAAAAAAAAGTTGGAGGAGAGGTCTTCAGACATTTACTCATGTTTTTCTTCCTTTTCCTTTCAAATTGGCGAAGATTCCAGAAGATTATCATTTATTAACCTATGGCACTCTTATTCTGCTCTATCCTCTACCAACCTATCCATCAAACTCTGTTTCCCTGGAGGCCTTTTAGAGACCTAGCCCATTAGCATATTATGCCCCCTACCCTAGGCCTCTTGATGCAGCATTCCAGAAATTTCCATACCTCCCCAACCTCTAGCCATGACTATATGGGCAAGGGCTGAACAGAGAACTGCAATAACAGCATTTAATGGTGGGCACCTGCTATGTAGCAGGCACTTCTCAAACATGATTTCATTCAAGCTGCTGCTAGCTGCTAGCCCTATTCTTACCCTCATTGTGCAGATGATAAAACTGAGGTTCACAGGATATTAAAATGAGGTGCATGTCTCACAGGTCTTAACAGTGAAGCTACACTGTCTGCTATGGTCTAAATGTTTGTGTGCCCCCAAAATTCATATATTAAAATCCCAAGGACAGCTCTCTTGAATAGGATTACTGCCCTTATAAATGAGGCTCCCAGACCGGGCGCGGTGGTTCACGCCTGTAATCCCAGCACTTTGGGAGGCTGAGGTAGGCGGATCACAAGGTCAGGAGATCGAGACCATCCTGGCTAACACGGTGAAACCCCATCTCTACTAAAAATACAAAAATTAGCCGGGCATGGTGGCAGGCACCTACAGTCCCAGCTACTCAGGAGGCTGAGGCAGGGGAATGGCATGAACCTGGGAGGCGGAGCTTGCAGTGAGCCAAAATAGTGCCACTGCACTCCAGCCTGGGCGACAGAGCAAGACTCTATCTCAAATAAATAAAATAAAATAGGCTCCAGAGAGCTTCCCTGGCCCCTTCCACCCTGTGAGGACACCGCAAGAATGCATCAGCTACGAAGCAGGAAACAGACTCAGACTTCCAGAGTTCAAAACTGTTAGGAATATATTTCTCCCTAGAGAGAGTCCCCTGAGTATCCTAATATATGTCCTTTCCAGGCTGCCCTGTCCAAGGGCAGGTAGGTATTATGACTCCCTGCAAAACCCTCCCTGGAGACCATGAGGCAATGCCAAGTGAAAGGGCAGGGAGAGGAGGAGTGATCAGGAGGGCACCAGGGGCCACACAGAGGAGGGAATGGGTGTCAGCTTCCAAGAAAGGCTTTCTGGCAGGAGAAGAAGTGAGTCTTAGGCACACAGACTCTGGAACAATAGAATTAACTAGCCATCGTGCTTCCTTTAGCTGCTTCACTCTGGGCAAATCCCTCCTCCTCCTGGGACCTCATTATCCCCATCTGTCAAATGGGCAGGTCAGACTGGAAGACTTCCAAGGGCCCTCCCAGTGCTATCTCTTGAAACTGAAGCCCAGAAATGGGACAGGCTGGCACAGAGGGTGGAGAGGCATTGGAAAGGGCATGAGAAGTAGAAGTGAACAGAAGGGCAATGCAGCTGGCTAACTTGTCCCCAACCTTAAGACTCTCCCAGGAGTCACTCCTTCCAGGAAGTCTTCCCTGACCCTGCTGTCTTGGTCCTCTTTCAGGCTCACCTTTACCACTCAGCCAGTGTCCAGAGCAGTGCCTGGCCCAGACTGAGGGAACATTAGTGAAGGAGCAAACTTTTGAGGGAGAGAATGCATGAACAAAGTGAGCTGCAGCCCCTGTGAGGCCGGCAGGTGCCAGGAAAGCTCCATAGAATTGGGCTGACATGGTGTGTGAATCGATGATGTATGGGTACACAAGGGAGTGAGTTGGTGAAAGAAGGACTGAGACAGGGAAGCCATCTCCCCGGGAAGGGGCTTGGGAGGGCCAGATCAGCTGGCTGGTTCTGGAAGTGGTGCCAGGGGCTGGGGCCCAGAGGCAGGTTCTAGAAGTGGAGTCCTGAATGCATGCCAAGTGCCCTGAGGCCCAAGTCAGGAGCTAAGGATTGGAGGGAAACATGGAGAAGCCGAAAAGCCAAAGAGAGTGAAGGAGTCTGGGAAGACTCCCTGCCCTGCAACTCTGCACCCTGCTAGCACCTATTCATCCTTCTAAGATCAGCTTGCTTGCCTCTGACTGCTGGCACAAGGTTTGTTCCCCTATTCCAAACTCCCAAACCCCTGATGTGGCTCCTCCCCTCCTTCCATCATAATTTTAGTCGAATGACTTTATTTGGCATCTGATTTCTTTCCCCACAGGTTCTATGAGCTCTGTGGTAGCCTGCTCAGCACTGAATAGCCATTTCCCAGCCCTGGTCCCTGGGCGTAGTAGACACTCAGGAAATACTAGTTGAATACAAGAATGAATGAATGAAACAGAGCAGAGATGGTGGTCTGGAAGACCTCCAGAGGCAAGGTGCTCCTTTCAGGGCCCAAGCGGAAGTCAATCCACTGAGGATGGGCACATGGGGAGAGGTGGCCAGGGTGCATTTGGCTGGCACATGCCTGCCATATTGGCCATGATCCACAGTGGTAGGGGGGCAAAATCAGGCAGAAGGATGGCCATCTGAAGCTGCTCAGCACACTCCAAGCAGCAATGATTCTTTATCAACGATCCTCCACCCTAGCTTGAGGGCCAAGCCAGCATTCAAGGGAGCCTGGGAAATTGTTTCAACCAGCTTGCCTTGCCTAACATCATGCCAGCCCCATTTTCCTGCCCTCTCCTGTGGTTTTGTGATTAGGGAGCTTGCCTGTGGCTCGTTCCCCATTACACAAGCCCAAATGAGCTGCATTCTTCTCTAATTCACACATGGAACCAAAACATCCTGGGCCTGGTTTTACTTTCTCTTGTAAGCCCTTACGCTTCCCTGACCGAGGGTCCTTCTGAAATCTTAGAGGTTTGTTCCCAAGTGGTATATTCCACACACAGCCTGAAGTGGGATTACAGCAGAGATAAATAAAAGATTAGTTTCCGAGTTTCAGGACTAAATAAAGGATCGAATTCTTGGTGATTGGGAGATAAAAGGAATTCTAGGGTTTGTTCATGGATGAACCGATTCAGAAGCAGTTTGGGGCAGTGGGTGGGACCAGGAGCTCAGTTTTCCTTGGATCTTTCTTTTTTGGGTCTCCCTCACTGCCCACCCTGGCCATCTGGTTTCACTTGTGAAACATGCTGCACAAACTAGGGCAGCAGGGACCCCAAGAAAGGAGGCCAGTTAGAGTGTCCCACCCAGCTGGGTACTGAACCAGGGATGGCTGAGCATAGGAGAGGCTTCCATGTCCCACTAGAATGCAATGTCCAGGTAACAGTTCATTTCTCTGAAAGGTGTTTGCATCGCAATCATCACTTTCCAGAACATCATTAACAGCCTAGGACGAAGGAAAAGCAGCCCTCTGGAGATACTGACTATTGTGTTTCCTACAAGTTTAACAGTGTCTTGCTTGTCCCTAGGGCCTGATGGATTTGGTACAGCGACTTAGAAGGAAGAGTACAGAAGATTCTCTGAAGTGGAAACAGTTGAGACTCTGAATGGGAAGTGTACACCATAAATAACAAGGAGAAAAAGAACTTAAGAAGCACTGGCTCTGGGCCATGTAGTGGTCTGACAACCACCAGCTAGTGTTCTAAATTCTGACCCCCACAAAACCAGAGAAAAATTAGGCTGTGCCCATCAAGCCCTGTTTCTGAAGACAGCAGAGTCCAGCATGGCCTCCATCCCAGGTGGCTAAAGTGCACAAGTCTCCTCTCTTAAAGTAAAAGAGTTTAGTAGGCTGAGAATTTAATATCTGTAGGACAAATAATTCCCTCATTAGTTTGGGATAATTCAGGGGCTTGCTCCAGTTGGATTTATGTTAACAGGATTGTGCATGTAGTAGTAGTAACAAAGAAGGATGGACATCATTTTAAGAGAATTTATGGCACTATTGTAAGGAGAGTTCACATATTAACTCATTTAATCACATAAGAAGCCCATGAAGTTAACAGAACTTGGCTGTGGAAGAAAGGTCCTGGGAAGAAAGGAAAAGAAAAGAAGGAAATTTTTTTATTTGGATTTATTTTGAATATTTAACAGGAATTCAAAATCCAACTCTCTCTCAATAATTCATGAAATCAAGCTGAGTAACGAGGATGACAATGACAATGATGATTGTGAATGTAAAGCAAAACAACATCATTGAGAGTGTTGGGTTTTTTTGAGGCAGTCTCGCATTGTCGAAGAGTGTTTTTTTTTTTCCACCAGTTGTCTACATATGCAAGATGCATTATCACATACTGAAACATAAAGATGAAACATTTGCATTTCCATCTAACACATGGGTGTTTGCAAAGATCTCCATGTTTATCAACATGCAGGAAAAAAAATCCCAAACACTACATTTGGTTTTTGCTTTCTACTCAGTCGTTTTGGGAACCATGTAGACAGCCAAAATCACCAGAAAAAACTTTGTCTCTCTGTCTCTCTGTGTTTGTGTGTGTGTCTCTCTCTCTCACACACACACACACGCTCCACCTGAGCTGGAGTACCCTGGCTGAGCCCAGGCCAGCAACCTCCTAGCCGCCCTTCCTAAAGGATCTCTGTCTTCTCTAGTTTGTGGATGGAGTGGGGAGAGGTGCATATGAGTCACACAGGATAGTTAAGGATGAACAGCACTGGCAGCCTACACCCCAACACTCCTACTTTACTTGGGATAAAAGGGGAAGTGCCCCTAACCTGGTTGCTTGCTGCATGGGCCACAAGGGTCAGAGCACAGAAACCTAAGAGCATCAGTCACTGAGGACCGAAATCTCAAAGAAGCAGCCAACGAGGAGTTGAGGGGCAGGCACAGTCATTCTTCCCGGTGACTCCCTCACTGGTCCAGAGGCTCTGGGAACTCCAAAATGCCACTCTATTCAACTCCTGGTGGACAACTAGCAACAAATTGAGGCCTCTCCATTTATTTTAACTTCCATTCTGGGTCTCCCAACTCTGCAGCCCTATTTGCCACACCATGGTTTCTGGATCACCTTCAACAGAATTCCCAGGAAATTGGGGGATTTCTGGGTCCTACCCCAGGCATCCTGGATCAGCTCCCTGAAGCGGAGCCCAGGAATCTGCATGTTGAAAGGGCTCCCAGAGCAGCACTGTGCTCCATAAAGACTGAAAACCACATCTCTAGAGACGTAATTGATTGGGTTATAGTTCCTTCCATTTTTACAGGTTTAATATTCTACCATGCTTCAACTGAACAAAACTTCATGAAGGATCGGCTTCAGACCGGGCCCTGTTCTAAGCACAGTGTAACAATGACAGGGACCCAGGTCTTGCCTCCAGGGAGGCTACAGTGTTTTCCGTCTCACAACAATGCAAATGGCCAGAGCCTATGTAAGGACTTCCCTTTTACAAATTAGAAAACAGGGCTTAGAGAGTGTAAGCAACTTGCTCAAGGTCACAGAACCACTAGATGTGGCTAGAGCTATAATCAACTCCCCTCATTCAGACCCATGCTCTTTGCACTGTCCCACAGAGCAGTCAAGACCCAGATGGTAGAGTCAGAATAACAGAAATGGAAGGGTCCTTAGACAGCAAACTGTTTCAGGAATACCCAAGAGGTTCTAATAGTCATTTCAACTCTAACCAGTTGGCAGTGATTGCCTCCATGTGTTGGGGAGGGTTGTGCAGCTACATCCAGTATCACCAACAAAGATGGTAAAATGGATTAATCACATCTTTAGCAGGTGCAGAACCAGGGAGTGGCTGCACCTGTGCCACATATGCACACTGGTCCTGTATGTAGACACATCCTCCATTTTATTGATGGGAAAGCTGAGACCCAGAGAGACAGAAGTTGTCCAAGTCTCAGAATTGGAATTGGACTAAAACCAAGGTTAGCCTCAATTCTGGTCAAGAGCTCTTTACAGTAGCCAGTGCTGCTTTCCCATGCAGCCAAGATGATTAAACTCAGAAATGGGTCATACTGTCAGGAACCAAGGACCTCCTGACACTGCTGCAAAGGGTTCTGTAAAGCTCAGGGGAGGGACATGATGCTGAAATGGTAGGAGGCCCAACTAGAGAGATAGTCCCTCCCGTTTCTTCCCTCCCAAACTAAGAGGTGGGGCCGGGGAAAAAAACCTATATTACTGAGCTCTCACCCGTGCCGAGCACTGTGCTAAATATAATACATTGGTGATCTCATTTAATTCTTGCAATTTCCCTGTGTGGAAGCTCCATTTCACAGATAAGGAAACAGGGTGGGAGAGGTTAAGTGACTGGGCCAAGCTCACATAATCCAAGTGGCTAACTCAATACAGGTTCCCAGGTATTTGTGGCTCTATGTCCCACCCAGGGCTGCACAAGGGTGTTTAGAGCATAGGCTTTGGGTCCCAACTGTATTGGATACTAGCTCCATGACTTTGGAAAGTGCCTTAACCTCTCCTCTTCTCTTGGTTTCTTCATCTATATAATTGGGAAATAACAGCACTTAGCTCAGAAGGCTATTGTTTTTTTTGTTTTTTTGTTTTTTTTTTGAGACGGAGTCTCGCTCTGTCGCCCGGGCTGGAGCGCAGTGGCCGGATCTCAGCTCACTGCAAGCTCCGCCTCCCGGGTTCACGCCATTCTCCTGCCTCAGCCTCCTGAGTAGCTGGGACTACAGGCGCCCACCACCTCGCCCGGCTAGATTTTTGTATTTTTTTAGTAGAGACGGGGTTTCACCGTGTTAGCCAGGATGGTCTCGATCTCCTGACCTCGTGATCCGTCCGTCTCGGCCTCCCAAAGTGCTGGGATTACAGGCTTGAGCCACCGCGCCCGGCCAGAAGGCTATTGTTACAATTAAATGAAATAATACGCAGGAAGTATTCGGCCACATCTGGCACGTAGTAATTGCTCAATAAATGGCAGCTCTTACTATTGTCCTGAAACTACACTGCTCCAGACATATCACCTGGACCCCTGTGACCCAGTGCCGGCCTGAATGTCCCACCTGGAGAAGGCCCCATCCTGAGATCCTCTTAATTCGTTTCACTTTTCCTACCACTGGATTTTAGGACCCAGAGCCCCATATGCAAATGCAGGCAGGTACACGGACACAAAGAGGAATGTACACATCATCAAGCAAGTGCACATAATCACAGGGGAGCGTATCTTTGGAGATATTAGGAGCCCTATCACCCACAGGCAAACTCACCTCAGAACAACTGCCACAAGACGGCAGCCTAAGAAGTAACCGTAAATCGGCAGAGCTCTTCTGACCCCAGCCACGCCCTGGGCTTCTCTGTCACTGGGGTCTCTCCCAGTCTTGTGGCAGGGGGGCTGGTTGTGCACAAGAAGCTCTTGAGAACACATGCTGCTTTCGTGACCTCATTAGGGAATGTTGGTACATCAAAGCAGGGTGGCTGGGGTTTTAACCTAGGAAAGTGAGGCATCTGTGCTTTTGTTTACTCTTTGGTGGCCAAGAGTTCCTTTTAAATGCCTCTTTGACAGATTCTGAGTCCCAAAATATATACTTAGACCAGATGGGTTAGTAAAAGGGACAACAAATAAAACTACTTTTTCTCTAAGATATATGCAATAAGGCCGGGCGCGGTGGCTCAAGCCTGTAATCCCAGCACTTTGGGAGGCCGAGACGGGCGGATCACGAGGTCAGGAGATCGAGACCATCCTGGCTAACACGGTGAAACCCCGTCTCTACTAAAAATACAAAAACTAGCCGGGCGAGGTGGCGGGCGCCTGTAGTCCCAGCTACTCGGGAGGCTGAGGCGGGAGAATGGCGTAAACCTGGGAGGCGGAGCTTGCAGTGAGCTGAGATCTGGCCACTGCACTCCAGTCCCTGCGACAGAGCGAGACTCTGCCTCAAAAAAAAAAAAAAAAAAAAGATATATGCAATAAGGGGCTGCTGGCTGGGGACACTGCAATCTGTTTTATGTCTTCTGCTGGCATTTAACCTGTAAAATATGTGGGTTCTAAATCTGCATCTTGCTTAACAAGATGGCAGTAAAGGGCAATAGTGTCTGTTTTCCATTTTTGGAAATCAGATCCAAAGGAGTGGTGAACTTAGAAGACCTGAGAATTCACCTCCGATGGTTTCCAGTGTATGCCAGCATCTCCCCTGACCCCCAATCCAGGAAGGAGGGGCACTTCCACCCTCCATTCATTCCATAAACTGGCATTTATTATGTATTTCCCATTTCCAGGCACTAAACTAAAAGCTTTACATGCATTATTTCATTGACTCCACCTCACAAAACCTTACATAAGTAACATACAATAACTACTATTATGATCCCTGTTTTATAGATAAGGAAACTGAGGCTCAGCAATATTAAGTAATTTGCCCAAAGTTCTTAGCCAAGAAGTGGCAGGTACAGAAAGTAGATTTATTTCTATTTCTCTGACTCCAGTACTTAATTTCTAACTACTTTACAGCCATACCTCTGCCCCCTACCAGGGAAATCCTAAGAACCCATGAAGACCCAGATAGGTAATAATGGAGAATGGAAAGTTCCTGGTTTCTGTCCTCAAGGGCCTTTCCATCTACTTGGGGGCAGGAACAACAAGTCAGAGTCGCCACTATGACACTGGGGTAGTTTTCCTGGAGAAGTGTCTTAGAAGATAAGGTTCAAGAAAAGCCCAGGACCTGGGGCTTCTTCCCATGGCCCACTTTTGCCAGAATCCCACAGACACACCATTTTGGCCAGTATTTCACTGGAACAGGTGATAGGGGAGAACTCAGCCATGTTCTGATGACACAGGTGGCATAATATAATCTTGACTCGACCTTGCTGGCTACCCACGGATGCCCTGTTTCAAAGGTAACACAATCTATTACCTCAAGCAGGAGCTAATATCAAGAATGGAGTCAGAATCATCGTGTTTCCCCCTGTGAACTGCTGTGACCAAGAGAAGCACTTTCAAAGGGCAACTGATAAAATTGCTATTTTGACCCTCCTTTTAGCTGAAAACCAGACACCATCAAAATAGCTTTTCTTTTTATTAGCTGCATTATTGGAGAAATAGTGAGGGATTGATTTCATAATTGATTCTCCAAATAAAGATAATGTCTGTTGAGCAAGGAAGCAGGAGAAGGGCTGACCAAGGACGGTTGTGTGTGTGTGCACTCATCTGCCATGTCATGTGTCCACATCTCAGCTCACATCATGTGGTTCTCTCAGACCCCCTTGCTCAACCTCCATAGACAAAACCTCTATGCTCCTCGACTTCATGGAATGCAAAATCATCTAAGCACATCGTCCTGATTTCAGCTTCGTGATTTCATCATCCTGAAAGCAGCAAGCCATAATGAAGCAGTGATTGTATCAACAGCCTTCAAAATGAATAAAAAGTTTAAAACAGGTTATTCACTCAACAACTATTTACTGAGGAGACAAGTAAGATGTTGAAGATACAAAAAAAGCTAGTCCCTGCCCTTATACAGTGTATAAGCTAGTGGGGGAGGCAGACATAATCAAATAATCATGTAAGTAAAAAAAAACTACCAAAAAGTAAAAAATTAAAAGAATAAATTACCAAAGATGATGGTAGCTTGGCTAGTGGGGTGGCAATGAAGATGAAGACAAGAGGCCAAGATGGACAGGTCCCTAAAAGGTACTAAAAGCTAAGAAGACAGTGGCCGGGCGCGGTGGCCCACGCCTGTAATCCCAGCACTTTGGGAGGTCGAGGCGGGCAGATCACGAAGTCATAAGATTGAGACCATCCTGGCTAACACGGTGAAACCCCGTCTCTACTAAAAATACAAAAAATTAGCCAGGCATGGTGGCGGGCGCCTATAGTCCCAACTACTCGGGAGGCTGAGGCAGGAGAATGGTGTGAACCCGGGAGGCGGAGCTTACAGTGAATCGAGATGGCGCCACTGCACTCCAGCCTGGGTGACAGAGCAAGACTCCATCTCAAAAAAAAAAAAGAAGAAGAAGAAGACAGGTACTAAGAGGTGTTGGTGACAGACATGGGTAGTGAGTGAGAGGAAAGAGTCAAGTATGATTCCTGGTCCCCGGGCCTGGGAATCTGCAGAAGGACCAGGTTGGGGATAAAGGCAGTTCATGAGTTTAGTCTTGGCCATGTGAAGCCCTAGATGCCTTGGCGTGATCCAAGTGGAAGTGTCAAGTGAGTCACTGCATATATGGGTTTGAGGGTCCAATGACCAGTCATGAGTGGAAACAAAACTTTGAGAGTCAGGTGGTGATGAAAGCCTTAAGTGTGAACGAAGTTGACTGAGTGAGAAGATGCGTTGGGACGAGAATCAGCTGCAGAACTGGGTCTTGGAAAACTCCATCACTGAGCTTGGGGTCTCCCCAGTAACAAAGATCCCAGTCATTTTGGCACCACTTCAATGTGATGACTCCCAGTTCTGCCACTGACCCTGTGTGCATTCCGAATCCAGTACTTAACCTGTCTGAGCTTCCATGTCACACACCCCACACATTCTTTGTCAGTCTTTAATCTCTCCCATTTTACTAACTCCCTACTCATACACAATTCCTGCCTCGAAACTCCTCCTTCACTCCCAGCCCCCACCCCAGCCCGTTGGTGAAAGGGAATGAGAGCTCCAGAACCAGCTGTTTCCTTTCTGAGAGGTCCTCAGGCCTGAAAGCTCTTTGGAATCACCAGGGAATTTAACAAGATACTAATGTCCTGGCCCCACCAGGAGATGCTGATGTCATTGGTCTGGATGGCCTGGGTGGTGTGAGTTTTTCAAAGCTCCCCAGGTGGCGCTAGTGTGCAGCCAGAGTTTAGAATCCGGGCTTAGAACCAGAAAAGCTGGGATCCCCCAACTGGCCAACTCATTGCCTGGCTTTGTACACAACGCTGTGACAGGAAGGATTTCTCCAGCATTGCAACTGGTAGCCATAGCTGGCTCCCCCCAGGACAAGATGTGGATCTCCAGACCGAGGCAAGCTTTGGCTCAGAAGGAGGGCACTCTTCACCTCAGATTTGGGGACACGTGACCCTTAGGGGCTGAGAGCCTAGACTTTGGCATCAGACTGCTGAATCTTAGCTCCTCTTACAGGCCTGGAGATTTGGACAATCACCAAGGCTTTCTGAGCTTCAGTTTTCACCGTGTAAGAAAAGGAACACAGGGTCAGGTGCCGTGGCTTACACCTGTAATACCAACAGTCTGGGAGGCTGAGGCAGGCAGATCACAAGGTCAGGAGATCGAGACCATCCTGGCTAACATGGTGAAACCCCGTCTCTGCTAAAAATACAAAAAGTTAGCCGGGCGTGGTGGCACGCATCTGTAGTCCCAGCTACTCAGGAGGCTGAGGTAGGAGAATCGTTTGAACCCAGAGGAAGAGGTTGCAATGAGCCAAGACTGCACCACTGTACTCCAGCCTGGGCAACAAAGCAAGACTCCATCTCAAAAAAAAAGAAAAAAGAAAAGGAACACAGTAGCCAGCAGTGTGGGAGTGTCGCAAGAGGGACTTGCTATAATCTCCATACACAGTACCAGCTCATAGACGCTCTCAATAAATTGTTATGGGTGTGATTTTTAACAACAGCAAAGTTCCTCCTTCCTCCCATGAGTACCCTCTCTTCTCCCTCCTCTCCTTTATTCTCTGGTCACCCCCTTGACTCCCCAAAATGTCCAACAGGTTAGTGTCATAGGGCATATCCAACAATAAAAATATAATAACTATTACTTTTTTTAACGTTTATTTTAGGTTCAAAGGTACATGTGCAGGTTTGTTATATAGGTAAACTTATGTCACGGGGGTTTGTTGTACAGATTATTTCATCAACCAGGTACTAAGTGTCGTACCCAATAGCTATTTTTTCTTTTCCTCTCCCTCCTTCCACGCTACACCCTCAAGTGGGCCCCAATGTCTGTTGTTCCCCTCTGTGTCCATGAGTTCTCATCATTTTTCTCCCACTTATAAGTGAGAGCATTCAGTATTTGGTTTTCTGTTCCTGCATTAGTTTGCTAAAAACGATGGCCTCCAGCTTCATTCATGCTCCTGCAAAGGACATGATCTCATTCTTTCTTATGGCTGTGTAGTATTCCATGGTGTACATGTACTACATTTTCTTTATCCAGTCAGCCACTGATAGGCATTTAGGTTGATTCCATGTCTTTGCTGTTGTGAATGGTGCTGCAATGAACATATGCGTGTATGTGACAATTTATATTCTTTTGGATATATACCCAACAATGGGATTGCTGAGTCAAATGAGCTGCCACTTATTACGTATTGACTCTGTCAGTCTTTACTGATGATTTAGACTTGAGCACAGATGCTCACACCAATGGCATGAGGCAGTAATAACCCCATCTTCATGAGGTTCTGGAAGTTTAAGCATGAAGCTGTGACACAGTAGGCAGTGGCAACTTAGGCCTGTCTGACTCTAGAGACAGAGCTATTCCTGCCCCTTGTAGTAATTCTGGTTCACAACATGCTTATTGGTCCACTTGTCATAGTTAGATTATTTTTAAATTATATAATCTTAGTTTAAACTCTGGAATGGGTAATATTAAATTATGCTCCACAGGGCCCTAGGGATCCACAAGGATCCCTTCACATGTTTCCTAAAGCATACCCCTACATGCTTTGGGAAACACGTGAAGCCAGGCTTTGATGCCTGCAACCTCCACTCCAACCAGAGCAACTCTACTTCCATCTATTGGGAAAACCACCAATTTTACAGATGAGGAAATTTTCAGTTAGTTGGAGGCAGGGCCCTTTCCTCCTCCCAGAATGCGGAAGACACATGACTTTCCCATTCCAGAGCTTGCTCTGTGGTACCAACCCACCATTTTTGCAACCACAGGGGCCCTTCCTCTGCCTGGTGGGCTGCCATTAGGACACAAAGAGGGGGCACCCCCTCCACAGGGCCAGAGGCTTCACTGCCCTATTTGTACTCGATTCCCGGCTCATTCCTACCAACCCCACTGGCTGTGGTGTCAGAAAGTGCAGACTTGTACTGAGCGCTGGGTCACCCTGAGCCCCCTGTTTATTTTCCTTCCTGGATACATTGGTGACTCGGTGTTTGAAAAGCTCCAACAAGGCTGAAACAAGAGTTCATAGGAGAATGGACATTCACCTCAAGGAGGCCTGCTGGTGATTTGGAATGTCCCTTTGGAAGGCTTTTTAATAAACTTTGTTTGTATCTGCCTTGATGAGGAACACATTTGCCAGGGACTTTGCAGGGATGTTTGGTTTCGAGGCTTCCCTTTCTTGGCCTTAGAAGTTCTTGGTGGCAGTGGCTGCCTGCAGACCCTTGGGACTCCCCTGTGGAGCGCTGACCTGCCTCCAGCTTTGTCCCAGTAACTTTAGTCGTGCTACACTCCTGGCCCCTGGTGTCCCTGATAAACTCCAGGGCAGAAATTACTGGGTCAGAAAGTGTGAAAGTTCAACAGGAAAATAGGTCCCATCGCCTTTTTAAGAAGCTTCCAAGCCTAGCACTGACATTTGTTTTTTCAATCCATCCAGCAATGTCTTTGACTCCTGCCTCTCCCAGTTCTCCACTTTTCCAGCCTACAACAATTATGAGAATTAATTTTAGTCTTTTGCACATGTGCATGCACACACACACACACACACAGCTGCAGCAGCAGCAGCAGCAGCAGCTCCTGGCCAAACAGCAGCTCCTGGCCCATTATAAAGAGGAAAACATTTTTGCTCTTCACAACAATATCCTATTTGGCCAAAAAGAGATGAACATTCAGTCCCAAATGCTCAGTGGCTTGGGGTATGTGCACGTTGACCAGTCACAATCGGGGGAAGTGGTGGCAATGCCACCCTTGCTGCAGTTATTTCCATTTTGGCTCTGGATGCAGAAAGCAGAAGGTGGTCTAACTAAAGCTGTTAGGTGGGCTGTGATTCCAGGTCGGGAAAAAGGGCAGAGGCAGGAGAGCAGAGGATGACTTCCACGAGGCCCAACTGTATTGAGTGCCCACCCTGACTGACCGATTTGGCAAAAATAGTAACAACATGGAGAGAGGTGGCAAGAAGGAGACACAAGTAAGAAATGCACTACAATTCATTAAGACCAATAAAAATAAATTAGCTAGCCATGGTGTTGCATGCCTATAGTCCCAGCTACTCAAGAGGTTGAGATGGGAGGATCACTTGAACCTGGGAGATAAAGGCTGCTATGAGCTATGCTCGCACCACTGCGCTCCATCCTGGGTGACAGAATGAGATCCTGCCTCAAAACAAAATGCCAAAGTCTGGAACCTGCTGTGGTCAAGGTGGTGCCAGAGGGACAAGGCTTCCCATCAGTCTCTGTAGTCACTCTGGCCTGATTTCAGCTCTCCTCCTTGCTGGCTATGAGATCTTGGACAAGTTACTTAGCCTTTCTTTGCCTCAGTTTTCTCATCTGCAAAATGGGAATATTAATACCTTCCTTGAATGACTGTTTTTAGGATTAGAAATAATATATGATATACATGAATATAAATGCACAGAAAATAATCTGAACAAATAAATACCAAGGTTGAGAGGGGGTGGAGAGAGTAAGGAGGGGATTGAATGGGGGGAGTTCCATTTTCACCAGGCAGATAAGGATAGCAGGTGAGGGAGAGAGAGAAGAAACCGTGTGTGGTGTGTGTGTGTGTGTGTGTGTGAGAGAGAGAGAGATTTATTATATCATGTGCTTAGCACATTGTACATAGCAAATGCTCACTATTAAATAGCAACTTTCACCCCTAAGAAGTCTGAGAAAAGAAAAAAATAAATAGTAACTATTACTGATTTTTTTCTCAAAAAGTCCTGAGTACTATAGATGTGATAAAGGGTTTTTCACCATCAAAAGCCCCTTGTAGAAATCTCTTTTGACTTTGATGGGAAAGAAAGGAAAGAGTTTTGGTCAAGGGTCCCTAATCCCTTCTTTATTTTGATTCAAAAAAACCAATGGGAGAGGAAGCTGGATATGTGGACACTCAGTGGGTCACTTTCTTGTGATGAAATCTGAGAGAGTACAGATCTCCGCCTGGCTGGCCAACCGGTGGCCTCCCTTCCGGCCTCTGCTGGAGCTGCTCTCAGGCTGAGTTCTTGCTGGCCCGGACGGCCTGCAGCGCCTCGCTCCTGATGCCATCCTGGAGGGGCAGCCCAGATATGTGGTACAAAAACACTCCAGCAGCAGCCCATTTCATAACATCACGTGTCCAAATAAATGGAGCTGTTGACTCAGGCTAATTAGATGAGGGACCTTTCCTAAAAAGCAATCTGTGTGAGGCTAAGAAAAACAGGATTCTTGGTGGAATTAGGCCCCTAATCCCTGGCTTCCCCAGCAGAGCCACGGTCTGAAGGAGCCAGGGGGCCTCCCAGAGATGCCCTGTCAAGAGCTGGAGAGAAGGCTGCATTCCTGTCCTGCCACCTGCCTCCAGGCTGGCTCATCCTGCCTGGGCAGGAGGATGGGAGACTCAAGGCCTCAGTGGGACCAGGACCCCTGAGCTGTGGCTGGAGTTCGTGAAGCAGCCCCAGGCTCCCTGCATCACCCGAGTTGGGCTTATTTTGACCTCCAGAAAATGGGCACCTCCTCAAACTGTGGCCACTTGGCTTCCCTTCCAAGTGGAAATAAATGAAAGGCAGGGCTGGGTTTACAGAAGCACACACACCACTACCAGCAAACAAAACAAAGAACACAAAAAGAGAAGGGGGTGTGCTGCAAGGCATCTGCAAGGAGGCCAGCCACCTCACTGGGCTCTCACATCTCTAACCATGGGTACCTGCGAGCAGGGGCCTCATTTGAGCCAGCTCTATACCTGGGCTAGTCCAGATCCAAAACTTACTCTGGCTTCATGGGTACTCCAGGCAAGAAGAGGGGTCAAGAGTGTGGGCTCCGGAGTCAGATCAAGTCAAGGATAGTCTCCACATCCAGGCAGCCTACTCACCTTCTCTCTGAGTCTCTAGTTGCTGCATCTTTAAAAGTTAATAGTTGACTCATTGCCATGTCATAGGGTTTGCTGCAGGGACGAAACCAGGAAATGTGTGTGAAGGGGTTGGCCCCTTGCCCAGCCAATAGGAAATGCCCCTGTCAGTGGCCTACCACTGCCCGTAATGCTTGTGGAGCTTGTGGAGAGTGGGTAAGATTGTGACCCCTGCCTGAACATGGGGAGCTTATGAACTGGGGAGATGGGGTAGACTTTAGAAAGAGGTCTACGCACCCTCAACGAAGAACCAGGGCAACTGGAGTAATCAAGAAGGGCTTTCAAAAGAAGCAAAAATGGCCAGGGAACCATAAAGAAGGGGCAAGGATTCAGGCCAGGTGTGGTAACTCACACCAGTAATCCTAGCACTTCGGAAGGCCAAGGCCAAAGGATCGTTTGAGTCCAGGAGTTCAAGACTGGCCCGGGCAACATATTGAGACCTCATTTCTAAAAAAAAAAAAAATTAGCCAGACATGGTAGTAAGCAACTATGGTCCCAGCTACTTGGGGGGCTAAGGCGGAAGATGGCCTGAGCCCTGGAGGTCAAGGCTGTAGTGAGCCATGATCATGCCACTGTACTCCCACTTGGGTGACAGAGTAAAACCCTGTCTCAAAAAAAAAAAAAAAAAGGAAAAGGAAAAGGCAGGATTTGGATAAATAGAGAGGATAGGGGATAATGAGGATAGGAGGACAATGACATTCAGGTGGGAGGAACAGCAAAGGCCAAGGTGGGGAGCCAGAAAAGAGCCTAAAAAGGCTAACGTGGCAGAAAGGCAGCACATGGGGCCAGCTGGAGGAGTTTGGCATGCTGGGAAAGATAGGCAGATCAGACAGCTGCTCAGCCCTTGAGTGGGCCCAACAAGGCCCTTGACCAAGTAATGGGGCCTGAGCAGTTCTGCATCAATCAAACCTCCACCTCGCATCAGCACCTTGGTCCGGCCACCTGCCTTTGCCTATACAGTTCCTCCCATCTCCAGCTCCTTCTAAGGCTTATGCTCTCATCTGCCTCATATGTACCCAAAACTCACCTTCCCCCAGGAGCCTTCTGTATGGGAAAAACATGGGTTTTGGAGTCAGACTGGGCTTGAGCAAGTCATTCAATTTCAAAATATTTCATGTCTATATTTATACTTGCACAGCTGTAAAATGAGAAAAATATCTACCTCCATGGCTGTAATAAGGATGAAATTAGATACAGTGTGTAGGGTGCCTAGTTGGTGTCTGACACATAAAGGTCCTCAGTAAACATTGTGTATGAATGGATTCAAAGCCATTTAACCTCCAAAATTCCCTCCACTCTACACAAAAAGGCCTTCTCTCCAGCCCGTGAAACCCTAATCGCCTTCTTTCCTCCCGACACTTGCTATCGTAGGCTCCCTACTGGAAGGCTCTCCTTTCGCTCAGCCTAACCAAATCCCCCACAAAAGCCAACTCAGGCTCAGCCGCCTCAGGCCTGGCATCACATGGCCTGTCGATGGTGGACCCAGCATTGCGGGTTACTCTCTCAGTGGGCATGTCTGGCCATCCACACCTAGGGGCAGAGAACACTCCACCTTCCCCTGTGCCCTCCACAACACCCAAGACAAAGCTGGGCACAAGCAGCATGCTGGGTAGGGGCTGCTACTCAAATACCTTCAAAAGCCAAGCAGGTAATGTAAATGAAGGATGATAGCTTGGTGGGGTGGGCTGGGTGTGGTGGCTCAAGCCTGCATTCCAGCACTTTGGGAGGCCAAGGTGGGAGAGAGAATAGCTTGAGCTCAAGGAGTTCAAGACCAGCCTGGGCAACATAGGGAGATCCTCATCTCTACAAAAAAATTAAAATAAAAATTAGTTGGGTGTGGTGGGGCACACCTGTAGGCCTAGCTACTCAGGAGGCTAAGGCAGGAAGATCTCTTGATCTCAGGTGTTTAAGGTTACAGTGAGCTATGATTATGCCACTGCACTCCAGCCTGGGTGACAGAGAGAGACCTTGTCTCAAAAAAAACAAAAAGAAAAAATGAAAAAGTTTGGTGGGATACAGGAAGGTATGGTGGGGCCTGTGTCAAGGGCAAGAGCCGTGTTGTATGTTGATTGGTTGATCAAGTGACACGAGGAAGAGGCTATATAAAGATAGACGTCCTGGATTACTTACTCACCTGGTGACTAGCCAGCTGGCTTCCCCTCTCTCTGGACAGCAGGGTCACTGTGCAAAGAAGCCAATAAAACCTATCCAGGCAACTCCCAAGCTGTGAAAAAGATCAAATGAGTTGGCACTTATGAGAACACTTTGAAAGTCTGACATTCCATGAAGACCTGAGGGACCATGTTCAGAAGTCCTAATATTTTCCCCAAATCCCAGATGATCAGGAACAGGTGTATGGTTGGGAGAGCTTTAAAGGCCCCTGCTGCCCTGCTGGGAGCCATCTCCTATCTCCTTGGGATCTCTGCTGGCCCTAGCTCCAAAAGAGGGTGGTAATTGGGTCCCTCTGGAAAACAGCAGAGGCAGCTTAGGGCAGCTGGAGGCAGCAGAAACCCTACACCCTCCAGAGCCCTGACATTCTCATCCGTTCCCTTCCTGCCCGCCAACTGAGCCTGCAGTTTCCGGGGACCACCTGGCTCCCTGCCCTCCCCTGTTCCCATGGCTCCCTGCTGCTTCCTTCCACTACCCTAGCAGAGGTCAGTGACTGGAGGTGCTCCAAGGCTGTCTTCCCTTCAAGGTTTTGGTGGCAGCTGCCAAAAAGGCACAATGACCTCCTCAACCCCCAGCTCCAGCGTCACCCTCACCTCCTGGGGCAGGGGAACACTGGCCCAGCCTGACCCCAGACAGTGAGGCCAGCTGTCAGCAGTCACCAGAGGCACAAGCTGCCCATGAACAAGTGTGTCCACTGGCTTCACATCAAAAATGATACTCTGATAGTTACGAGGGCTCAGGCACCTGCTTTTTGCCCAGCACTTTCCATATGCACCCAGCAGCTCCAGGAGGCAGTATTATTATATTATTATACCCATTTTTCAGGTGGGGAAACTGCAGCTTAAAGAGGTTAGGTAACTTTCTAAGAGGCAGAAAGAGAATACACCCCCAGTTCTGACTACATACTACATGCTTTTGCTATCAAAACTCCTCATGCACTAACTTCACAAACATTAACTGAGCACCTACTATGTGCCAATCTCTGTTAGAACACAGGATATAACAGTGCGTAAAACAGATAGGATTCTTGCTTGTATGACCTTTATGGGGCAAAAGGAGAAACAGACACAAAGAGTGAAATCACAGAAATATATAAGGAAAAATCATGCAAACACTGCAGGAGAACAGTGCCAGGAGGCTCCTCCCTGTGTGGGGCTCAGGGAAGGCCTCCCAGGGAAGTGTTGTTTGAGCTGAGTCCTGAAGCCAGGGTGCTGAGGGTGGGGTGGGCATGAGGGAGTGCTTCCAGTTGCAGAGAACAGCCTGAGGGAGGAAGGAGAATGACAGGAGCTGAAACACCAATGTGGCTAGAATGCAGGAACCAGGGAGAGCTCCTCAGAAAAGGCTGCAGGGACAGACTAGGCTTTATAGACCAAGATAAGGAGTTTGCTGTCCCTTCAAGAAGCCACTGGAAAAGAACACCAGGTTGGCATATTTCAAAGCCCACACCAGCTGTCATTTGGAAATGGATTGTTCTCACACATACACACACTCACACACATACACACATACACGTACTTCATGCCCATGCCAATCTAGTCACTTCCCCTGAGAGCATCACGACACCCAAGGGCCGAGCTCCTCCTCAGACCCACATCCAGGGCTAGAGTCTTTGCCCTATTCAGCTCAGGTCAGGAACCCAACAAGCTGCTCTGAACACAAACATCCTAAACCCCAAACCCCAACTGCGTGCTAAGAGGCAAATGACAGCAACAGGTCCCAAAGACCATGTGACTGAAAGCAGGTTCACTGGAGTTTCAGTGTGAAGTTGAAAACCTCGTGTGTGCAAAGTGATGATTTTACTGGTTTACATTTTTCCGCAGACTTAAATGTCTCTATCCTCTCCAAAACAGTCGACTCTCATCGTTATCAAAAGACTATATTATGGAAGTGTTCATTATCCTATCTTTTCAACTTTTCTCTATTTTGAAATTTTTCAAAAAAAATAATTTTCAGTTGGGGAGACCTCTTTTACCTCTAAGGGGGCAATTAGGCAGTATCTGCCAAAATCACATCAAAATCACATGTTCATTAATCTTTTAACCAGCAATTCCACTTCTGGGATTATACTGAAACACATGCAAAATTAGATACATTGTCTAAAGTACTGGAGGAAGATCCCACATACATATCTAATTCAAACTGCATAAAAGGAATCAGAAGAAGCTGATAATATATGATGCTTGTGAGGAAAAACCAAGTGGTTAGGAAATGGGGTGGGCAAGACTCGTGTATTTTTAATATTTTGAACCATGTGTCGATATTACCCATTCAGTACATTGGATATATGCGTGCAATGGAATACTACCTGAAAATCAACAGTAATGAACTACAGATGTGCTCAACAACATGGATTAATATACCGAATACTGTGCTGTGCAAAAGAAGCCAGATGCAAAAGACAACATACGGAACAATTCCACTCATGTGAAATTCTAGAAAGACAAATCTAATCTATAGTGACAGAAAGCAAATCAGTGGTTTTCTAGGACTGAAGTAGAGTGAGGGATTGACTAGGAAAGGGCAAAAAGAACCTTCGGGGGTGGGCCGGGTGCGGTGACTCACGCCTGTAATCCCAGCATTTCGGGAGGCCGACGCGGGCAGATCACGAGGTCAGGAGATCGAGACCATCCTGGCTAACATAGTGAAACCCTGTCTCTACTACAAAATACAAAAAGTTAGCCGGACATGGTGGTGGGCACCTGTAGTCCCAGCTACTCGGGAGGCTGAGGCAGGAGAATCCCGTGAACCCAGGAGGCAGAGCTTGCAGTGAGCCAAGATTGCACCACTGCACTCCAGCCTGGGCAACAAAGCAAGACTGTCTTAAAAAAAAAAAAAAAGAATTTTCGGGGGTGACGAAAGTGTTCTATCTTGAGCAAGGTATTCATCATATGGGTGTTTAAATGTGTCAAACATTGCTGAAATGTACACTTAAAGAGGGAACATTTTATTTTATGAAAATTATATCAGAAAAGTTAATTTTTAAAAGGAAAATATGTGTATGTAATATAAATCACTAAGTAAAGAGTTTTAAAGGAACAAAAATCCTTATTGAGAGCCCAGTTGGAAAGGCACTGCATAACAAGCCTGACCTCACTTTGAAAGGGATAGTTAGAAGATAGTCAGGCCAGGCACAGTGGCTTACACCTGTAATCCCAATGCTTTAGGAAACCAAGGCAGGAGGAATGTTTGAGGCCAAGAGTTCAAGACCAGCCTGGGCAACATAGCAAGACCCCATCTCTATAAAAAAATAATTAAAATTATCTGGACATAGTGGTACACACCTGTGGCCGCAGCTACTTGGGAGGCTGAGTTGGGAGGATTGCTTGAGCCCTGGAGTTCGAGACTGCACCACTGCACTCCAGCATGGGGGACAGAGTAAGATCCTGTCTCTTAAAAAATAAAAATCACAAGGGTTTACAAGTCAATTCTGCCTGCCTGCACCCAATCAAGCCCAAATTATTTTAAACATCAGACTGTTATTGATTCAACAAATAATTTTAAGAACCAAACTTGGACAGAAGCAAATCCATGGGCTGGCCTCTGCTCCTGACTTGCTGTACATGTTTGTCAGCAAATGATCAAACCAGCAGCTCAAACCAGCAACTGCTGCCCATAAGGGAGGAACTGGCCAGTTTCCCAAGTCAACTTCCTTAACCCTGAAAGGATTCTCAGAGCTTCTCCCATGGTGAGGTCCATGTAATCATCACCATGAGTGATGGCTCAATCATTCTGAGCAGGTTCTTCCCCACCACCCAGGGGAAGCCACAACCCCATCTCTCACAGTGGATGCTTGCTGTCCTCTGCAGAGCATCAACAGCCTGAGCAGAGAGCAAAGAAAGAATTCTGCTCTCTCTTCTATTGTCAGAATGGCTAATCCCAACTAGACATCGGACTGGCAGAGGAAAAGATTTAGGACCCAGGACTCTGCCAATAGAAACCAGGGAGCAGCCACAGGGACCTCAGGTTCTGCCAGGGTCTGAGACAGAGGTCTAAGGGGAGGGCAGCCATGGGCTGTCCACAGAGGCCAGGATTCTTGTCCCCTCCCTCCTCCCCCTCTCCTTCCATAAACACGTTCAGTTTATTCTCATTAAATATGTACATTATATGTATATGTTTTATATATGCATATTTAAGTCCCTAAACACCCCTCCAGCTGCTACTCTTTCTCTCCCCACTTTTCATCTAGTCATCTTAAGAAACTTGTCTGTGTTCACTCTGCACTTTCTCATCTCCCTCAACTAACTGCAGTCTGGCTGCTGTGCTACTGTCCTCGCTCCAATGTCATAAAAACTATTAATATTCTTTATAAAATGTTTATAGTAGCTTTAATTCATAATATGTATCAAAAAACCGAATACAACTCAGGCATCTAACAATAAGAGAATGGATAAACTAACTGTGTTATATAGCCTGGCAATGGAATACCACTCAACAATAAAAACAAACTACAGATACAGGCACAACATGAATTAATCTCAAAATCATTATGCTGAAAGAAAGAAACCATACCCAAGAGAGTATACCTGGTAAGAATCTATCTATATGAATTTCTAGAACGGGCAAAACTAGTCTACGGGGGAAAATATCAAAAGAGTAACCAGGCACAGTGGCTCATGCCTGTAATCCCAATATTTTAGGAGGCCGAGGCAGGTGGATCACGTGAGGTCAGGAGTTCAAGACCAGCCTGGTCAACATGGTGAAACCTCGTCTCTACTAAAAATACAAAAATTAGCTGAGCATGGTGGTGCACACCTGTAATCCCAGCTACTCAGGAGGCTGGCTGAGGCAGGAGAATCGCTTGAACCCAGAAGGCAGAAGTTGCAGTGAGCCAAGATCGCACCACTGCTTAAACTCAGAAGGCGGAGGTTGCAGTGAGCCGAGATTGCACCACTGCACTCCAGCCTGCATGACAGAGAGAGACTCCATCTCAAAATATATATATGTATTATTTATATATATAATATATGTATTATATGTATGTGTATATGTGTGTGCATATATATATTTTTAATATATATAAAAAGAACGGTTGCTTCTGAGGGGGTGCAGGGATTGTCCAGGAGGCGACAGGAGCAAACTGCCTGCAGATATTACACAGGTGTATGCTTTAGTCAAAACTCATAGAATGGTAGAGTTGAGATTAGTTCATTTGTACCCAGGGAAAGAAACTTTAAAGAAATATTTAACTGTAGTTAATAATATGCACGCTAAACTGTTTAGAAGTATAGTAGACTACTATCTGCAACTTATATGGAAATTCATCACAAAACAAGATAGACAAATAAATAGAAGGATAGGTAAATGGATATATATAAAATAAAGAAAATATTGCAAAATGATCATTAGAATCTGGGTGATTAGTAATGTAATGTCTGAAGATTTTTAAAAGAAAAGGTGTGGGGATGCTATTATCAATAATTTCCTAAGTGCTACATTAAGTGGAATCAGAGAAACCTGGATTCAAATCTGGACAAGGCCATTTCCTCCCTGTCTCATCTGGGACAAGATTTAAATTTGCCAAGCCTCAATATCTTAATGCATGAAAGGAAGTTGATTTGAAAATGTTTGTGTTGTGGGGTTCTCATGAGAATAATATGAGAGAACATATGCAAAGGGTTCAGAAAGGTTCATTGTGACCTGAAGCTCTTGTTTTTAAACAAAAAGAGTCTCCCACTACAAATTTACAGAAAGTCTATATTATAAAATAACTAATAAAAATGTTCTTTTTTTTTTTCCATTTCCTAGATACTAGAAGTGGAGGGAAATGAAAACCAGAAGAGTGGCACATGAGCTGGCACAGAAGAAACCCTAGATGGGGGTAGGGGGGTTATAAATTGGAAAATATCCACAAAAGATGAGAAGCTTGGGTTCTAACCTTCCCACAGGAACACGATACAGGTGTTGGGATCACTCAGAGTAAGGTAAGAGTGAGAATTCTGCATAAAGTCAGGACTTTTGAAAGGCTGCACCCTTAAAAGGACTAGAAAAACTTCCTCACCAGTGCACAGACATAACAATAGGACTTGTCTTTTCCTGGTCTCCCATAGAAGCACTAAGTTTGCACCAGGGGATGGTTTGGAGTTGAACTTATACCATCCACATTGTACAGTATTCTCTACTCAAAAAATTAACAAATAAACAAAACACAGATCCCAGGCTGGTTAAACCTCCAGGGCACCTGGTAAAACCAAATAAAACCTCTCTGTAGGGCCATTCCTACAATTCAGGCAGCACAGCATTCTCACAGGGAAAGAAATCATCAATGAAAATGGCAAACTGGGCCGGGCACGGTGGCTAACCCCTGTAATCCCAGCACTTTGGGAGGCCAACGCGGGCAGATCACGAGGTCAGGAGGTCAAAACCATCCTGGCTAACACGGTGAAACCCCGTCTCTACTAAAAATACAAAAAATTAGCCGGGCATGATGGTGGGCACCTGTTGTCCCAGCTACTCAGGAGACTGAGGCTGGAGAATGGTGTGAACCCGGGGGGCGGAGCTTGCAGTGAGCTGAGATTGCACCACTGCACTCCAAGAGTTTGCAGACACAACAAATAGGAGAAAGGACAACGCAAGAGTTTCTGATAGTTGAACATTCTGAAAGACTATAAAATACGTATGTTTAAAATGATTAAAGGGAAAAAGAGGGCCAGGCACAGTGGCTCACACCTGTAATCTCAGGACTTCAGGAGGCTGAGGCAGACAGATCACTTGAGGCCAGGAGTTCAAGACCAGCCTTGTCAACATGGCAAAACCCCATCTCTACTAAAAATACAAAAATTAGCCAGGCATGGTGGTGCACACCTGTAATCCCAGTTACTTGGGAAGCTGAGGCACAAGAATCACTTGAACTTGGGAAGTGGAGGTTGCAGTAAGCTGAGATCGCACCACTGCACTCCAGCCTGAGTAATAAAGACTCTGTCTCAAAAAAAAAGAGAGAAGAAATAGAAATCATAATGAAACACTAGGCAGGTTTTTTAAAAAACCAAACAAAACTTCTGGAAATGAAAAAATATATAGTCATCACAATTATAATGTTAATGAATGGATAAAATTGTAGATTAGATGGAGTTAAAAAGAGAATTCATGAATTAGAAAATATGTATAAGGAAATCATCCATAAGCATGCACAGAAAGAAAGCAATGGGAAGTATGAAAGATAAGAGAAATGGAAGAGGAAATAATAAGGTTCATCAAATTTGTAATAGGAAGGAGCAAACAGAATTAGAAAGTGGCAATACTAAAAGATACAACCATCAAGAATTTTCAATTTATGAGTGCAAAAGGCTTATTGGGGGAAAAAAAGAATTTTCAGTAACAGTGAAAAAGATAAATCCTCACAAGGAAGAATCATCTAATCCCCAAACAGATTAAATATAAATAACTCCATGCTTAGACACATCATAATAAAATTGCAGAACATCAAAACAAAATCTTAAAATCCACTAGAGAGAAGAGCTATATCACCTGCAAAGGAACAACTAGACTTACCACAGACTTCTCAATAGCGACCACAGAGCTAGAAAATAATGGGATATTCCAACTATCTTCCAGCATGCTGAGGAAAAATAACTGTCAACTTCAGTGCTCTATATTCTGCAATATTATCAGTGAAGAGGAAGAATGAAATTTAAAAATTTTTAATCAAAGACTTACTACTCACAGACCTTTGAAGAAAGCATCATGAACACTGTACTGCCGTAAGAAGGAAATTGAACTCTGAAGGAAGGAATGGGTGAGCAAAGAAAATGCACACATCTGAGTAACTCTAAACAAGCATTGACTGTAAAAATATACAGATAATAGTGACAAAGGCTTAGTACATAAGTGCTTGACAAACGTCTATTGGTTGGTGATTCTTGATTGTGCATGCCTCTTCTGAGACAATTCTGCACATGTTTTGGGCATGCAACTCAGAAGCCCTTCAGCTTATGGCTGTCACGTTCCATTTACTTGTTTATTTCAGGAACGTTTCACCATTTCTGGTCTAACAAGAGTATTCCTTCATAATTTAAGTGCAACTTTGTGCTTATTATTTTATCTTTTTAACTTTTGCCAACTTTCATTGGTAAGGGAGGGAATTCCAGTTTGCATTCAGCCTACTATCACAAAATCCCACTCAACAAATTTTTATTGAACTGGAAAAACCTACTCCCACCCCTCTGGTCATGCTTCAAGAAGAACAATCCTCATTGCCTGCCAAATTCAAGTAATTAGATTTTTACGTGGTGGCTCAAGGCTCCAAGTATAAGTGTTCTAGCAACCAAAACAAAGCCTGGAATTAATACAGTGTCACTCCAGTTGTACCACATTGGTCAAGGTAGTTATAAGCCCACCCAGATTCAAGGGAAGGGGGCATTGACCCCACTTCTCAATGAGAGGAGTGTCACACAATTTGGAGGTCATAGTTTAAACTATCACAAGCATTTGGAGTGCAGCTAAAATTGTGTGCAACTACACATAAGAGGTAAATAACAACTGTGAGATGTATAATTTATTGAGCACATACTATGTTCTAAGCACTTTACTTCTATATTTTGTTTATCCTTACAAAAAAACCTGTGAGAGACAGGTAGGCGTAATACTCCTCATCTTACAGAGGAGGAATCTGCATTCATACTATTGGCATGAATACCCAAAGTGCTTCAGTTAATGAGTGGCCAAGTTCAGATCCAAGGCAGTCACACTGCAAGGCCATGCTTTTACCCACTGTGCTATACTAATTTTTAAAGTCACTGAGCAGTGATAACTTACTCTAGCCCTCACTCACTGAAGCTGCCCGTGAGGAATTCAAGCTTGAGGCCAGCCATCAGGAGAGGGAGGTAGCATCCCAGAGCAGGGCTTCCTGTGTAAACAGGAGGCGCATGGGAAGCGGCACTGTGGTGCTGGGACAATGGGCAGTGAGCAGGCAGGGCCTCCTGTCTCCGGTGGGTGCTCAGGGCTGCAGGCGGCTGGGCAGGAACAGCTGAGGCCCTGACTCCCTGACGCCTGGCCCAGGAGAGGAACTGCCCTTCTCGTGGCTTTCCCAGGAGGAAGTTCCCCACTGATTCCCGGGAAGCCCTTCCCATCACAGGCCTTGGCTGTGCCTGGGCCTCCTCTTTCTTCTTACGGAGCATGTTGTCTTTGGGGCTAATCTGGGATACAGGCCGCCTCTTCTGAAGTCCCCATGGCCTGGAGGTTTGGAGGGCGTGAGCAAGCAGGCCAAGCCCAGATGCTAATGCAGGAGGCAGCCACTGCTAAATGTGCACTAAAGAAAAAATGCATAGGGCATTTAAAAAAAAAAAAAACAAAAAACAAAAAAACTTGAGGCATGTAAAGCAAGAATACTTGACTCTATATCCCAGCTCCAGCTCTAACTAGCTATGTGGCCTTGGGCAAGACACTTAAACTTTCTGAGCTACAATGTCTTCATTTGTAAAGTGAGAAAATAATATTTATCTGGAAAGAGTTGTTTGAAGGTTGAATGAGATATTGTTTGTAAAGTTACTGACAACTAGTAAGAATAATTGCAACTAAGAGTATTTAAAACACATAAGTAGACTCCCACCTTTGACAGGCAACTAGTCTACAGTGTATCACCTAAATTTTCACCATCACAGAGACGGAGTCTTTTTGTACCAATCACCACATGGGGGACAAAGCACCCAACGCCTGGGAAGCCAGAGAAGGTGGGTCTTAGAGAGGGTTCTGAGTGGACCCTAACCACTATCTTCCCAAGGCTTCCGTGGGACCACACACTTGGCCACCTCTGCTTCTTCAGCTACTCCTGCTCCATCATTTTACCTTCCCCCAACTCTACTTATCTCTTTTCTTTAATGTTCTCCTCCTCTCTGTCTCTCCACGCCCTCCTTGAGTGACTTCATCTTGTCTCATCTGTAGACTAAGAACTCCCAAACCTCTCTCCTGAGTGCAGACCCGCATGTCCAACTGCCTCCCAGACATTTCCCCCTGGATGTCCCTCAGGCACTCAAATGTAATGTGTTCCACACAGAGATCATCATGTTCCCAAGAAACCTGTGCCTCCAGCCTTCCCTGTCTCAGGGTAGCCACACCCTATGCCTAGTAGACCAAGTCAGAAAACTGGGAGGTGCTCAATCCTCCCTCACCCTCACACCTAATCAGCCATTAAGACTCATAGATCCCATCTCCTAAATGTCTCTCCAGGTGGACCCTTGTCTCCATCTGTCTGCCTCTTCCTTCGTGCAGGCCCATCTTCTCTCACCTGGACTCTGCTTCAGGTTTAGCACCCTCCCTCCATCCTCCACACTGCAGCCACCTTCACCTTCTTAACATATAAAACCTCTCTTTCACTCCCATTTTACACCCCTCATGTTCACAAGATAAAGTCCAAGCCCCTCAAGGAGGCACCCTAGGCCCTCAGTGATGTAGACCTTGTCAGCCTGTCCGAGCTCATGGCCTGCTGCCCGACACACCTCTCCTACACTGGGCACTGCCAACCCCAGCCACAGGTGCTCTCCCTGTGAGGGAAGGGACCTCAGCTCTGGGCCTTCACACACATGCTTCCTCTTACTGGAATGCCTTCCCCACACCTTCTTTGGCTCTTATGGGTCCCTTAGGACCTCCAGGAAGACTCCATGCTTCCACAGCCTCAACCTTCCCCCATCATAGTATTTATCAAAGTAAACTGCTTTTGTCTGTTTACTTATCCCACTCCCCACTAAACTGTACCTCCCCAAAGGCAAGAACAAGACCTTCCTCTTCTCCAAATCCTCACTCCTAGCACAGGGCGTATAAAGAGATGCCCTGGATACGTATGTTCACTCAAATGCATGAATGACAACTTCTACCAGCCAGGGGGTGGTGCTAAAGGCAGTCCTTGGGAGACAGTCAATCTCAAGTAAACCCACATACCTTGTAGAAGCTTCCTCCTCCCAGAAGGCAGATATGGTTTAAAGTTTGCAAGCATCCTGCTACAAAGCCCTCAGAGCCAAAGAAAATCTAGTGGGATCCTAACAGAAATCCCCTCCCAGGCATGTTGGGGGGCCAAAGTGGGTGGATCCCTTGAGCCTAGGAGTTCGCGACCAGCCTGAGCAACATGGTGAAACCCTGTCTTTACAAAAAAATACAAAAAATTAGCCAGGTGTGGTGGTGCATGCCTGTAGTCTCAACTATCCAGGAAGCTGAGGCTGGGGTCAGAGGATCACCTGAACCCAGGAGGCCAAGGCTGCGGTGAGCCATGATCACACAACTGCATCCAGCTTGGGCAACAGAGGGAGACCCTGTCTCAAAAAAGATAAAAGAAAAAGAAATCCCCTTCCAGGCAGGAAAAATGGAGAAATACCAGTAAAAACATTTGGTAAGCACAGACTGCCATATACAGTATGCATTCAATATGGATAGTCTTCCTAAGACTCAACATGGAGAGAAAAGGGGACAAGGACGTGGTGGAGGGGAGGTGGGAGGGTGAGCACACACACATGCACACTCAGGCACACATTTATCTGTGTGCACAACTATGTATTCATATCTGTGTGCACGTGTGCGCAAGCATGCAGTGTATACGTGCAACCATGTGCGTGGGCACAGCCAAGCCTACATGATTATATTACTCCATTCATGTACTCTTCAGATTAAGAAAAGACCATCTCTTGGCATATAAAGAATGTCCCAGAAGACTGCCCAGTCCCAAGTCCCGTGAGCACCCATTTCTCATAGAAAAGTTAAGTTAGGGCAGTCCCACCTGTTCTTAGTGAATGTGCCAGCCATCCCTACACAAGGCATGCACCGCATCTGGACTTCACCGCATCTTAAAGTTGCGCCTGCCTAAAGAATGCCTTCGCTACTCCTTCTTTTGGCCTTAAAAGCCCTCGTTATTCGGCCCTGGAAGCGGCCACAGTAAAACCCCCGTCAGTCCCACCATCTTAGAACGGATCCTTCCTTCCTTTCCTGGAACAGGCATCCGTGGCAGGACTTCGCCGAGGGTGACATTGGGAGCGTGCAGAGTGGGAGAGCCAGCAGGCATCAAGAAGACAGGAGGAAGGCGAGGTGACCGGTGTGCAGGACCCCAGCTCTCAGGAGCTGCTCTGGGCGCGCGCGTCGGTGCCCGTGCGCCCGAGGTCTGAGCGGCGATGCCCCGGCGCCCCGCGGGCTTCCTGCATCACCCGCCTGTTCCGGGCCCTGGTCCCCACCGCCGGCTGCCGCTTCCGCCGGGCCTCTGCTGGGAAGGAGCGCGGTACAAAAGTGAGGAAGACCCCCTTGCTGAGGCGAGCCCCGCTTCCGGTCCGGAGGGACGCGCCACGCTCGTCCTACACCCTGAGTCCTACACCCCGAGTCCTACACCCCTGAACACCCCGTCAGGCCTGGAACAACACCGGGAAACGTGCCTTCCTTCCTCCACCCAGGAACCTGGCCTGACTGCCCGCAGCCTTTGCCTTGCAGTCCTCTCCCATCCTAAATCTCCCGCCTCTTCATGCTACTGCCTCACTCTCCATGAACACATACGAGGACTCCTAACATTTGACCTGGATTCTTCTCCACCCCAGCTTTCCACAATAACTAATAACAATTGCATGTCTAATCCCTTACCAGACTAAATCTTCATCTAAAAGAAAGAAGCTCTGGCCGGGCGCGGTGGCTCAAGCCTGTAATCCCAGCACTTTGGGAGGCCGAGACAGGCGGATCACGAGGTCAGGAGATCGAGACCATCCTGGCTAACCCGGTGAAACCCCGTCTCTACTAAAAAATACAAAAAAATTAGCCGGGCGAGGTGGCGGACGCCTGCAGTCCCAGCTACTCGGGAGGCTGAGGCAGGAGAATGGCGGGAACCCGGGAGGCGGAGCTTGCAGTGAGCTGAGATCCGGCCACTGCACTCCAGCCTGGGCAACAGAGCGAGACTCCGTCTCAAAAAAAAAAAAGAAAGAAGCTCTAAATGCGAAGTCCCCGGCATTCGCTCAACGAACATTTTCTGTCAGAGGTATTACACACCAGGCACTACGTAAAACAAAATGAATCAGAACACAGCCCTGTCCTCAGGGAGTTCCGTCTAGTGGAGGGAGATAGACAAATTAACAAATAAATTACAGCATAAGGTAATATCTACTGAGATAAAAGCAAGCACAGAATTAGCTGGACGTGGTGGCCGGCACCTGTAATCCCAGCTACTCAAGAGTCTGAGGCAGAAGAATCGCTTGAACCCAGGAGGTGGAGGTTGCAGTGAGCTGAGATCACTCCACTGCACTCCAGCCTGGGCGACAGAGCTAGACTCTGTCTCCAAAAAAAAAAAAAAAAGCAAGCACAGAGAAGGTGCCATAGGAGCTCAAACACCAAGCCCAGCCTACTGATATATAGGATTGGGACAGGGAAGACCTCCAAGTCCTCTAAGAGGAGGCTACCCTTGAGCGAACTTGAAGGATGAACAGCAAGCAGCTGAGAAGACACTAATAGGCAACTCCCCTTCACCATGCCCAAGTGGGGCAACCTGAAGGCCTACATGGCCAAGGTTGCACCTGGTTCAGTGTGAAAAGTGGGGTGTGCAGGGTCAGAGCACCCAGAACATGGATATGCTGAGATGACCAAATGGCCTGCTGAGGGTAGGGGCCAGGCCCAACTCCCCTTCAGAGCCCTGCTTCTGGCTACAGTAAATACTTAAGGAATATTTGTTAAATTACAGCCAATGCTTAATGATCTCTGTGGGCTATACGTGTGTTTTCTTCCAAACCAGACTAAAGAAAAATTTTCAAGGGCAGAAACTACTCTACATCTTTTCTTATGCTTGCCAGAGCACTTGGCACATACCTGGGCACCTGTCAGGTAAGCAACTGAAAGTTTCCCTTGTTTAAAGCAATGGGAATCTATCCTCCGGTCCCCAGTACCTGCAGTGGCATGGTGGCCAGCTCAGCCCTACTGTGGCCTCTCCTAGGAGACTTGGCCCTTACCAACAAGCCTTCCCATATTGCCCAGCTTGAAATCCCTCCTTTCTTCCTCTTCCCTCCTATAGCACCTGTGCCTTGAGCTGAGAGAGCTGTGGAGAGGCTTGTACCTGTCACCTGGGGCTTTCTGTGAGCAGAAATCATGCATTGCTCCTCTCCACTTCCCCACCCATAACAGTCATTGCACAGAAAAGGGGTTCAACAAATGTATGAAGAAACAAATGATGTGATTGATGTGGAGTTGGTGCTTTGTCATTCATTCTTTCTTTCTTCCTTTCTTCTTCGGGGTGGAAGATATCACCTAATGTCTTTTAAGAGCCCACGAATTCAGCTATTTCCTAAATGACCCCTGGAGTTCCATCAACATTATCATCAGATATAAGAAGAATCCATCATTCATCCTGCCTGTCCTTCACGGGCCTGAACTCAGGGCAGTCAAATGGTTGTTAAGGAAAAACTTTCCTTTATGGAAGAATTTGATTAATTCAATAAGATGGAATGATAGAATTAAAATATCACTGTTTTGCAAACCCTAATGAATAATGACTCTAGGTGGTGATCATTAATGACTGTTAAAAATCAAAATACAAACAACCCAGGTACTAGTGTTCTGGTGGAGCTACACAGCACTATCTATGAAGTGTTCTTACCAAAATAGCAAACTTGAATCTAACCAAGCTTCCAGATCTACCAATGTACAGGAAATACAGAGGACAGAGCAGCATGTTAAAGGATGTCACAGGAATGCAGTCAGCAAAATCCAGGTTGTGAGAAACTCTATAGGACAAGTGGTCCAGTGTCTTTAACAGATACATTGCAAGAAAGAAAAAAAGAAAACAATGAGAGATATCTATAGATTAAAAGTGACACAAGAGACATATTAACCAAATGTCATGTGTAGTATAGATCTTGTTTGCATACTGATTCAAGCAAACCAACTGTAAAATCTTCTTGAGACTGTGGAGAAAGTGTGAGCATTGAATACCATGAGCTGGGTATTCACTACACTAAAAAAATCACTGTTTTTAGGTATGATGATAGTATGATAGCCACAGCAGTTTTGGGGATTTTTTAAGTATTTATATTTTAGGGATGTAAACTAAAATATTTACAAAGGAAGTAATAGATATGATGTCTGTGGTTGGCTTCAAAATAATCCGGTGGGGAAGGGGTGAGGAACTGGATGGGGCTATAGAGGGAAGCAGATGGGGGTTCAGTGTACTATTCTCTCTTCCATTTTGTAGGTTCAAAATGTGCCACAATAACAAGTTAAAAAGAGATCAGAGGTACAATATGATAATATTAATAATAACAAATTAATATTATATTCATAATATTAATACTATGAATATATTACTAATCATTGCCAGGGTCTTTTAGTGTTCCTCTGTGCCAGACCCTATACTAAATCTTTTCATACAGTATCTCATTTATCTCTCAGGAACCCTGCAACATAGATACTATCATCACCATTTTGCAGATGAGAGAAATGAGGCAAAGAAAGGCTGGATATTGGGCCCAAAGTCACACCGCAAATAAATCACAGAGCCAGAATTTAAGTTGAGACCTGCTAAAACCTGAGCCCACATTTGCTCCCACTCCACCATCCCACTTACGGGCATGGACTCCCTGAGGTATACGCATCACTCTCTGTTTCACAGATGTAGATGAGGCTCTGCTCAACAGTAACTGGTGAAGTTAAAAATCCCTGTAACCTTTCATCCAGCAGTCCTACTTCTTGGTGAACTGTAGCACATAAGCACTAGCAAACATGCCTAAGAATATCCATAGCAAGACTATTGGTAATAGTAAAGAATAGGAAATAACCCAATGCTCTTAACAGGAACATGGATAAATAAACCATGATGTATTCATACAATGGAATGGTGCAACACAGGGAAAATGAATGGAGCTTGTCTTTGTGTGGCAACCAGGAACTTTTTCACAAACATGAGGTTGAATGAAAAAGCAAGCACGTGTCTTTCTGCAGCAGCAGGATACCATTTATGTAAGTGTTGCCTAGGAATGGGTACATACATAGTACAAGTGCAAAAGCAGGTATGGGAATCTTAAGCACCAAATTTACCATGGTGATCACCTCAAGAGAGAGAAGGACAGAGGGGAATCGAGGAAGCCAGGGTCCTCAATTATATCTGTAAGATTTGTTTCTTTTTCTTTTTTGAGATGGAGTCTCGCTCTGTCACCCAGGCTGGAGTGCAGTGTAAGTTGGCCAGGCGCATTGGCTCATGCCTGTAATCCCAGCACTTTGGGAGGCTGAGGCGGGCAGATCTCGAGGTCAGGAGATCGAGACCATCCTGGCTGACATGGTGAAATGCCATCTCTACTAAAAAAAAAAAAAAATACAAGAAATTAGCCGGGCAAGGTGGCGGGCGCCTGTAGTCCCAGGTACTCGGGAGGCTGAGGCAGGAGAATGGGTGAACCCGGGAGGCAGAGCTTGCAGTGAGCAGAGATCGTGCCATTGCACTCCAGCCTGGGCCACAGAGCAAGACTCCGTCCCAAAAAAAAAATTAGCTGGGTGTGGTGGCACATGGCTGTAATCCCAGCTACTTGGGAAGCTGAGGCAGGAGAATCGTTTGAACTAGGGAGTCAAAGGTTGTAGTGAACCGAGATCACATGACTGCACTCCAGTTTGGCGACAGAGCGAGACTCCGTCTGAAAAAAAGAAAAAAAAAAAAAAGACGTGTTAGAGTGGCTATGAGGAAACAGGAATGCCACACACTGTTGGCAGGAGTGTATTCTGGCTCAATCTATAAGGAATTTGGCATAATCTATCAAAGTTATAGGTGCATATATCCACTGCCCAATCTTACACTTTTAGAAATCGTTTTATAAATATATATACATACTTACAAAATGAGATATATACAAGCTTATACAGTACTGTATTGCTTGTAAAAGCAAAGGATCAGAAACAACCTGCAGCTCTAAAAAGAGAATGCATTGATGTGGAAAGATTTTTAAGGGGCAGAACACTGTGCATGTGATGCTGCCATAGGCAAAAATTGAAGGAGTGCAGGAGAATGTATGTGGGTATGTTTGTATGTGCATAAACTATGTCTGGAAGGATATATGTGAAACTAGGGTCACTGGCTGCCTGTGATAAGGGTGACTTGGGGGACAGAAGTGGGAGAGAAACTTTTCACTGCAAGCCTTATATATTTTTCAATTTTGGTCCATGTGAACACATTGCCTGCTCAAAAAATGATTTAAAAAAAATTAAAACTCTGATGCAAGGTGAGGTTCCATCATTTCCAAGGATGGTATGAGTAAGAATTGGAACAGAGGTCTGTTAGCCACCCAACGGCAGTGCCTCCCAGCCTGTCAGTGGTGTGCATAGATGACAGTGCCAGGCATAAGAACCTCTGCTGCAGCTGCACTACCTCCCTCTGTGTGCTTCTGAATCTGAGTTCCCAGCACCCGCATGAGGAGGTCCCTTCCTGTTCAGACATGCTACCAGTCCCTGGTCCTCAGGAGTACCGCCTCCAAGCAAATGGAGGGACAAGAGCTTCCTGGGACAGGGAACATTGGGATCCTGGACTGTCCCCACCCAAAGCTCCCAAATCCTGACTACTGCTTCCCCGACAAAAACCTGCTTGTACCACCACAACAGCCTGTCAGCAATTACCCCCAATTATAAACCCAGAGCCCAGCAAGACCTCAATTAGTCTAGAAAGGGGCCTGAGGAGGGGCCACCTGCAAAGCATAGAAAACCCACATATGGCCTCTACCCACAGAATAGCAACACTCCTCTCAGTCAAGCTTAGGGGCTTGGAGACTTGGAGATTTGGTAACCCATGGTCCCAAGGAGGAGGCTGCTGGTTCTCCCTCCCATGGTGACTATTCCATGCAGGGCCTAGTCAAGCACTGTGCCTAGAGGGGCAGTTCCCCAGACTTCCTGCTCTCTCCCTGCTCAGACCACACACATCCTTCCTACTCACCATGTTCCAGGGCAAAGAGCAACATCTCTCGACAAACCTTGCAGAGGGATGCCTTAGGCATCAGCCTCTGAAGCCCACCATGGGCTTGGCTCAGCATGCTGGGAGGAGGACCAAATTCCCATCTCTTTCCAGGGAAAGAAAGGCTCTGAATTATCCTCTGCAGCATCCAGAAACAGGCTGGTCCCTAGTCCAATCTTCTGCAAATTCCCTGAGAGGGACCCCATTAGGTTATTAAGCCCGGGACTTGGCAAGCTCTGAAGTCTTCACTAAATTGGCCCCCATCCTCTCCTTCTTCACAGTGAGTGTGTGGCTGTGGGAGAGAAACTGTGTGCATATGTGTGTGTACATAGATCTCAAATCTAGGTGTGAGAAGGTATGCAGAGAGGACCACAGGTTGATAGGAAATGAGTCTCTTAGCTGGCAGCTGGATTTGGTCGGATGGAAGGGAGAACTTCCTGACCTCACAGGAAAAAACAGAGGTACATGTATGGAAGTGAAATTCAGAGCCCACAGTCAAGTGGTCACTTATCAGCTGGGGGCCTTTGGCAAGTTACTCATTCTCTCTGAGCCTCAGGTTCCTCAAGTGTAAAATGGGAATAGTACCAATCCCTTAGGTTTCTCATAAAAACAAAATGAGATAATGCATGTAATGTTCCTGGCACAAAATAAGTGCTTAATAAAGGATAGCTATTTTTTTGGCCAGGTGTGGCGGCTCACGCCTGTAATCCCAGCATTTTGGGAGGCTGAGATGGGAGGACTGTCTGAAGGAGTTAAAGACCAGCCTGGGCAACACGGCGAAACCCCATCTCTACAAAAAATACATAAATTAGTTGGGTGTGACCTGTAGTCCCAGCTACTCAGGAGGCTGAGCCCAGGAGGTCAAGGCTGCAGTGCGCCATGATCACGCCATTGCACTCCAGCCTGGGTGACAGAGTGAGACCTTGTACAACAAAAAACAAAAAAGCTGTTTTTTCCATTTATAGTAATAGTAATAATAAGTGCAGGTAAACAGTGGTTTTTAGAGAATGCTATCTATAAGGAAAAGGCCCTGTTAAAGTATGTTTGTCTATCTGTGTACCACTGTATTTGGTTTTATCACTTTGGAAACTGTTTGGCAGTATCTACTGAAACTAAATATATGCCCACTCTTACAATTCACTTAAGAGTAGTAAAATGCCCTTCACAAAAAGACATGTACAACAATGTGGGCAGCAGCTTTATTTATGATATCCAAAAACTGGAAACAAATGTCCCTCAACACATGGATGGATAAGCAAATACTAGAATATTACACAGCAATAAAAAGAAATAAATGTCTAACACATGCAACAAGACCAGTGAATATTAAAATTACACTGTGCAGAAAAAATTAGACATAAAGGCATATATGCTATATGCTCCATTTATATGAGGCTCAAGGCAGGCAAAGGTTATTTATGGTGATAGAAATCCAAATATGGGTTCCCTTTTGAGGCAATATTGATTGGAAAAAGATATGAAGGAACCTTATGAGGTGCCAAAAATGCTCCATATCTTGATCCAGGTGGTGGTTACATACTGCATTATATGTCATAATACATCAAGCTGTATATTGTTTACCATCTGTAAGTTATACTGCATACAAAAATATGGAACAAGCCTAAATGCCCATCAACCAATGAGGGGATAAAGAAAATGTGATATATATACACCATGGAATACTACTCAGCCATAAAAAGTAACAAAATAATGGCATTCACAGCAGCCTGGATGGAGTTGGAAACCATTGTACTAAGTGAAGTAACTCAAGTATGGAAAACCAAATATCCTCTGTTCTCACTTATAAGTGAGAGTTAAGCTATGAAGACGCAAAGGCATAAGAATGACATAATGGACCGGGCGCAGTGGCTCACGCCTGTAATCCCAACACTTTGGGAGGCCAAGATGGGCAGATCACTTGAGGTTAGGAGTTCAAGACCGGCCTGGCCAACACGGTGAAACTCCATCTCTACTAAAAATACAAAAATTAGCTGGGCATGGTGGTGCATGCCTGTAGTCCCAGCTACACAGGAGGCTGAGGCAGGAGAATCACTTGAACTCAGTAGGCTGCCGTGAGCCAAGTTCACGCCACTGCACTCCAGCCTGGGCAACAGAGTGAGACTCTGTCACAAAAAGAAAAAAAAAATGATATAATGGGGACTCGGTGGGGAAGGGTAGGAGGGGGGTGAGGGATAAAAGATTACACACTGGGTATTGTGTACAATGCTCAGGTGACAAGTGCACCAAAATCTCAGAAATTACCACTAAAGAACTTATCCACATAACCAAAAACCACCTGTTCCCCCAAAACTATTGAAATAAAAACTAAAAAACTGATCAGGCATGGTGGCTTACACCTGTAATCCCAACACTTTGGGAAGCTGAAGCAGGCAAATTACCCTGAGCTCAGGAGTTCAAGACCAGTCTGGCCCATATGGCAAAACCCTGTCTCTACCAAAAATACCAAAAAAAAAAAAAAAAATTAGCTGACTGTGTTGGCTCAAAACCATAGTCCCAGCTACTTGGGAGGCTGAGGCTGAGGTGGGAGGATCACTTGAGCCTGGGAGGTGGAGACTGCAGTAAGCCGAGATTGCACCACTGCATTCCAGCTTGGGCAGCAGAGTGAGACCCTGTCTCAAAAAAAAAAAAAAGTGTTTAATAAGTTATGCTGCGTACACACACACACACACACACACACACACACCTATCTTGGCATGAGGAAAATCTCCAAATGTAGAACAGTAATACAAAACTCAGCCCTTCTCCCTCCCTTCCTCTGGACTTTGTGCCAGCTAGGCATCTAAAACTGCCTTCCTGTATGGCAGTTGCCTATCGTCTTTAGGCAGTGCCCACTTTGTGGGAGAAAATTGAGCCAGGAATGAGGACCAAGGGGGAAGGGCTCTCTCTGGCATCCCCTCATGGGTTAGCATGGGGGTGGAGACTACAGGCCTTACCTTGCAAGCCAGCTGCCCTGAGTGCAGAGACCTGTTTCCAGTAGTCTAGTTTGAATGTTTCAGACAGGTCCTCACCCTGATTGGGGACTAGGGAGGTGTCCCTGTCCTTGCCTAAGGTTCAGCACCATGGTCATGCAGCTATAATGAGCAAGTAACCCCAAATGGCAGAGAACTCTCAGATCCTGAGCTGGCTCTCAATGGTCAAACCACTCTTCCTCAGCTACAGTCCCTTTCTTGAAAATTCTAACTTCATTATAAGGAAAGTGGCATTTCCCAATTCTGACCAGTGGAACCATTTTCTAATTCTATTAAAAAGCATTAAGCCCATCCTGGTGGGAAGCACTGAGTGAGGAGTAGAGGGCAGAGTCTGCCCATCAGCGCTTACAGTCTGGGTGTGGAGAGCGGCAACAAGGCAACTTTTAAGAGCACATCATGTTCCCAAGCAAGTCTGAGGCCTACTGGCAAGGCACTCACTGTTCAGAGCTGAACAAAATGGCTTTGGGCCAGAGATGTCATGAGGGATATCAGAGGATGCTTGTCAGCAGCTCCCACCACCCTAGAATCTGCCTCTGAGAGCATCCCAGGGGTCTTTGGAGGGAGGAGGGCCTGACTTGGCCCAGGACCCAGCCCCTTCTGCCTTTTTCCCAGTTGGCCTCCACCATGAAAAAGGCCTAAAACTGCCCTGCATTCTGCCTGATTGACGGTGAGGCACATACTCCTTGGGACAAAATGGTGTTGGTGGATTCATACTCCCACATCAGCAAGGAAAAGAGGAGCCAGAGCTCTGGTCTACTGCCTCTCAGTCCTTCCTGGGGGAGAAAGAGGGGAGCTCAATGAGACACTTAACAACAGGAAACAGCTCTCATGTGTGAGTTCTTCCCAGAGTAGGAGGTCGCTTCTCTTTCCTCTTTCTCAGTATCTCTCTCTCTCCATTCCCCTGTTCTCTCCCAAGCACATAACTGACTTTGCTAATCCCAGCCAGGCAGACTAATACCCACTGGCTTCAGACTTGGTGCTATGTGGGTGTCTGCTGCTGCAGCTTGCTGGTGGGAGCAGCAAGCTCAGCAGAGTTGCCAGACAGAGATGAAGCCTGTGTGAGTGGCCTGTGCATGTTAAAGTGTATCTGGAATGTGCTCAGTACCTGAGCTTCTCTGTGGTCTGCGCAGCAATCCCACCATGAAAACACCCAGGTGGCAGCCCAGTCACCCCAATCACAGGCCAAGGACATCAGAGAATCCACAGGCTTCTAGGAGTCAGGCTTGCAAACACGGAGCCCAGAGGTCCTTCTGTGCCGTGAGATGGGAAGGTGAGCAGAGTGCGGAAAAAACTCAGGGTCTGCACAATGGCTTGACATGTTTTCCACCGACATGTGCAGGATCTGAATTAGTATGTGTAGCTGGTGAGTGTGAGAGAAATAGGCGGGGAAGGAGAACTAGAGAGGATTTGGAGTTGACCGAGAGAGAGGGAGAGAGAAGTGGATGGAGTAACGTGACCTAAGTGGAGGGACACCGGGTCCCTGAGGTGTGGGTGCAAAGGGAGGTGTGAGGTGCCAGGAGGGAGTGAGTGCTGACAGTTGTTGAGGAGTGCAGTGTATGCGGATGTACTAATAGCCACAATGAAGCTTCCCTTTGCTGGCGAAGCACTGCAGAGGCCATCCCTACAAGCAGAGGGTTGCAGCAGGCTCTATTCTCTCCCGCTCAGGAATGGGAGGCCGGCGGGTGTTTCGGGGTCCCGCTAGGAAAGGGGACCGCGGGACCTGGTTCAGGCAGCCGGCGTCGGCGCGGGACGAGCTGAACGGTTCTAGCGAAGCGCTGCCTGCCTCAGAGCAGCCGCGACGCTCCCCTAGTAGAGCTGGGCCGCCGGGAGCCAGAGGCGAGGGCCGCTTCTGCCGCTGTTGCAGGATTCCCGGCCCTGGGGAGAAAAGCGTCTCCATCAGAGCCGAGCATATTGCTCGCGCCGGCTGTCGGGACCTCCGAGGCGCGGGGCCAGACTGCGAGGAGGCGCGGGAGCTGAGGCTGCGCTCGGTCGGCGGTTCACTGGAACCGTATCCGCTGGCGGCGCTCCGGTGGGACCGCGGTCAGGAGGCGCCGGTGGCTGCTGAATTGCAGCTGCGGGACCCTGGAAAACTGGGGCAAAGAGGCAGTGAGCTTTGCCCAGCCGACCACCCTGGCCTCTGGAGGTGAGCGCCGCCCCAAGGTCACTAAACCGGGGCCCTGCGTCGCCCCAGTGCCGCGGGGAGAAAAGGAACCGGCCCGGGCGTCCACAAAACCTAAGCACAGTATGCCCTGTTCAGAGAGGATCCCGACCCCACCAGCAACCAGCCTGCCTCCGAAGGCTGAGAAGTAAATCAAGGCGTCCCGCACCGTTTCCTGGAGCGCCCGCTTCACCCACCTCTGGCTGGGCTAGCAAGGAGAGGATTCTACTCTCTTCCTAGGCTCCTCTATCTCCAGCTCAAAGCCCCTGCTTTTCCGCAGAGGCCTGGAGGGGACCTGAAGGTAATCATTCTGCCAGGCTTCCCGCCCGCATTTTCTTGCCTGTTTTCTGAGCCTTCGAATGCCGGACAGCCATGTGAAGGCACATCTTGGGAAGACAGATTCCAGTCCTTCCCAGGGTGCACGCATCAGGCATCCTCTTCTGCACCAGGGCTGGGGGTTCTGTTCCTCTAGGGGACAGTCAGAAATCAATATTTTCAGAGCAGAACTCCTTTCTACTCTGAAAATCCTTTAGAGGAACTCCTTCATTTGCCTCCAATCCCAATAAACACACAAACACACACATGCGCGCACACACACACATACACACACAGGCTCCTTAAAGGCTGAAAAGGGAGCCGAGTATGGAATTCAGGGAAGTGATGACACACACAACAATGCTGTTACACCTGGCTGCTGCAGGGCTGAGCAGCGGAAATGCCTGTGAGAAGAAGAAAGAAAGAGAGAGAGAGGCAGAGAGCCAGCCTGGGTGGTCAGAAAAAAAAAAAAAAGAAAAGAAAAAAGAGAGAGAGAGAAAAGGAGAGAGGAGCCCCCACCAGGATAGGGCCAGACCCAGCTGTTTTTCCCTCTGCCCAGGCCCTGGCTGGGGGAGGATAGGCACTAGGCCAATCTGCAGCAGCCCCAAATCTGACTCACTACTCCCACCCAAAGCCTGGGCAAGGATGGGGGTAAGGAAGAAGAAAAACATCTGCACTCCTGCTCAGAAAGCAGCAGCAGGGATTCTGCAGAAGTGCTGCTTCCCCCATGTGTATTGGGTGCAGTGGGAGACCGCCCATAAAAAAAACCAAGCTACTTTGTGGATAGCCTTGCTCCCTCTCATCCTTGTGACTAGGCAAGGGCTGCCCTGCTGACCTCTCTGGTGTCATCTTCAAGATGCTGAATTCCAAAGAGCCCCAACACCCTTGTCCTCCCTCCCTTTCATCTCAGAATGCAGATCAGAGGCCTGCGTGAGCAGCAGACAACACTTGTAGATGGCCTGTGGATGCTGGAACCACAGGCCACTGAAGGCTCCTTGGGCTTCCGGAGAACTCTCAGAGTCTAAGCAGCCTGGGAGGAAGAGGCAGTGACAGGCATTGAGCCAGCCACTCCAGACATGCCAATCACAAACGCACACCTACACGATATCCATTCAGTCCACCTTCCTCCGTAAGGCAGCCTTGCCCCACTTGCCCCACTCCTCAGTACCAAGGAGTTTGGGGTTTGAGGATTCAAAACACTGGCCATCTCTCTCATACTTTATAACTGCAGACTTTTTGTTAAGGCCAAGTTAAAAGGCACTGTTAAGGAGCATACTGTTAAAAGGCACACCTGATTTTCCCTGAAACAATCTCTGTACATGCTGATATAACTGGATTCCCATCAGAATTCTGCTTAAGGTGGGTGACAACTAACTCCTGATCCTCTGGAGAAAGATCAGAACAAATGTCTCATCAGGAGAGAGATTTGAACAAGTCCCTCCCTCAGCCTGATGTTTTTCTTCCCAGTCTGTGGCAAAATACATGCACTGGGAGGGAAAGAGGCATCGAAGAATTGTGAAAGAAAGGAAGAAAGGGGGGAAGGAAAGAAGAAAGGAGAAAAAAGAGAAGACGCTATATCCACCAGCTACATTTACTCTGATACTTGATGAACATATTATGTAACTATCAGTATAAGTGTGTTTTACCTTGTAAATACAAATCTCACACCTTGTACATGTGCATACCTGTGTTTCTGAGCAGCATACATGCACCTGGTATCTCACCCATCTCAAGGACAGTTCTTCTCCATGACTTCCATATGTGACCCCTGTGCACACACATACACAGTCCCGCAAAGTCCCGGCAACATCCCCGGCTGTATTAGCGCAATAGCTGAGGGGCATCTACTTGGTGCTGTTAAAGCACACATCCAACCTTCACTCCAACCCCATAGGATTAGTACAGGGATTCCAAGGAGGAGCCTTGTTCCTAGATCCACTGGCAACGCAGGGAGAGGCAGAGGTTATTCAGGCGGTGCCCCTGTACGACTATTCCCAGAGATCCTCTCCCCAGCCCCATTCCAGACGAGTTACTCTGAGAGCGACAGGGACAGGCCAGTCCGAGGTTTCTTCGTACAGTCACACGCGTTTCTGTGCTCATTTTCCCAAAGCCTCAGAGCAGCTCTCCCCCCTCTCCCCGTCCGGCCCTCTCGCCGTCTCGCCCCTCCCCAGCCCCGAGCTAGTTCAGCCTCAAGACAGCAGCAAACGGCAGAGCAAAGGAGTCGTTTTCTTTCACCTGAAAGCTGCGAGGAGGCTTGGAGTGCCTCTTCTCGCTGGGGCCCGAGCTTCCTGGGCTTTGGCCGGGTGCGGGTGGACCCCACCGGGGTCCTCGTCATCTCCCAGCCCAGCCCTCAGAGCGAGTACCGGCAGATTTCAAGGGCGCGTGAGCCTGGCTGTCGGCTGGGCCCCGGAGGCTCGCCGGGCGGGGGCAGGCCGGTCCAGGCTGTGCGGGGCGTTTACAAAAAGTGACTTGGAGATGAACTCGCCCGTGCGCGGCTGGCCGCCCCGCTATAGGGGCGAAGGCGCCTGACGCAAGCGGAACTCGGTGGAGCCCATACGAATCAGAACAGAGCAAGGCTCCTGGCGCACTAGGGACTCCAGGAGGCAGCTCTGCCAGAGACGCGGGTCGTGCTTCGGGAAACCGGGGGGCGGGGGGAGGGGAAGAGAGCAGAAAAGAAAACCCACCAAGGCGGGGACTGGCCTGGGCGGGGAGGGGCGGCGAGGCCGGAGCCCCTCTCTGTTGGGCGGACTCCCCATGGCCAGAGGCTGAGCTCCACTCCCGCCGGCCGCTCCCTAGGGGAAGGGGAAGGAGAGGGGAGAGCAGCGAGAGGCCTCCAGCAAGCAAACGCGGGCAGCATCCGCAGTCTCCAGAAGTTTGAGACTCGGCCGTAAGCGGACTTGTGCGCCCCAACTCTGCCGCACCAGCGCTTGGAACGGAGAGTAGAGGCGGCCCGGCCGCGGCGCGCCGGCTTTGTCATGATGGCCAGCTACCCAGAGCCCGAGGACGCGGCGGGGGCCCTGCTGGCCCCAGAGACCGGCCGCACAGTCAAGGAGCCAGAAGCGCCGCCGCCGAGCCCAGGCAAGGGCGGAGGGGGTGGCGGCGGGACAGCCCCGGAGAAGCCGGACCCGGCGCAGAAGCCCCCGTACTCGTACGTGGCGCTCATCGCCATGGCGATCCGCGAGAGCGCGGAGAAGAGGCTCACGCTGTCCGGCATCTACCAGTACATCATCGCCAAGTTCCCGTTCTACGAGAAGAACAAGAAGGGCTGGCAAAATAGCATCCGCCACAACCTCAGCCTCAACGAGTGCTTCATCAAGGTGCCGCGGGAGGGCGGCGGCGAGCGCAAGGGCAACTACTGGACGCTGGACCCGGCCTGCGAAGACATGTTCGAGAAGGGCAACTACCGGCGCCGCCGCCGCATGAAGCGGCCCTTCCGGCCGCCACCCGCGCACTTCCAGCCCGGCAAGGGGCTCTTCGGGGCCGGAGGCGCTGCAGGCGGGTGCGGCGTGGCTGGCGCCGGGACCGACGGCTACGGCTACCTGGCGCCCCCCAAGTACCTACAGTCCGGCTTCCTCAACAACTCGTGGCCGCTACCGCAGCCTCCCTCACCCATGCCCTATGCCTCCTGCCAGATGGCGGCGGCCGCAGCGGCTGCAGCAGCGGCGGCTGCGGCCGCGGGCCCCGGCAGCCCCGGCGCGGCCGCTGTGGTCAAGGGGCTGGCGGGCCCGGCCGCCTCGTACGGGCCCTACACACGCGTGCAGAGCATGGCGCTGCCCCCCGGCGTAGTGAACTCGTACAACGGCCTGGGAGGCCCGCCGGGCGCACCCCCGCCTCCACCGCACCCCCACCCGCATCCGCACGCACACCATCTGCACGCGGCCGCCGCGCCGCCGCCTGCCCCACCGCACCACGGGGCCGCCGCACCGCCCCCGGGCCAGCTCAGCCCTGCCAGCCCAGCCACCGCCGCGCCCCCGGCGCCCGCGCCCACCAGTGCGCCCGGCCTACAGTTCGCTTGCGCCCGGCAGCCCGAGCTCGCCATGATGCATTGCTCTTACTGGGACCACGACAGCAAGACCGGCGCGCTGCATTCGCGCCTGGATCTCTGAGAGCCCACCGCATGCCGGTGCAGACGGATGCGAGGATGCAGGGACGCGCGACGCCGGCCCTGGTCGCAGCCGACGCCGCCGCCGCCAGCCGGACCTCACACCCTCTGGCCCGCCTCTGGATCCAGCGCCCGGGGTCCCTCTGTGCTTTTCCGCTCTCCTCAGCTCCTCTTTGTTACCTCTGCTTGTCCTGTGCTCACCTCCCTGACCTCTATGCCCTTCTTGCACTCCCCTGGCCTGAAGCCGCCTCTCTGCGCCCTTTTTACTGGGCTCGTCTCTTTCCGGAACCCCAGCGTCTCCTGCCCAAGTTGACCGCGGAAAGGGCCCGGGGCCCGAGGTGCGACCGGGCGTCGGCGGCGCAGACCTCTCGGCCTTCTCTCACAGGTCGGTGCGCTCGCGCTCGGCGTTCCCCGCCCGACTGCCGTGCAGTCCATGGCTAGACGCGCCGGACAGGACTGGCGGCGGGACCCACGCTGCCTGAGAAAGGGACAGACCAACACGTGTGTTTGCTCCGCGAACCCTCTTGAAGCTGTTCAGAAGCCGCTTGCCGCGGGGTTCACTGGGTGGGGCGGGGGTTGGGACCCAGCGGGAGCCGGGACAGCCTGGCTCCGCGGCCTGTACTCGGTTTACACCGCGAGCCGGCGCGGAGGGAGGCCGCGTTTCCTCCGCTGTCAGTGCCGTCGCTTCGGGCACCTCCGGGCCCCGGCGGCTGGCTAATGTTTTGTTTAAAAGATCGGTGGAGCTTTTTAAGAGAATATTTAAAAAAAAAAAAAAAAGTAAGGAGATAAAACATTCATCGGGCAACCGGGGAAGTATTGTGGCCTTGGAGCTTGCTAAATCCAAACATGAAAATCAAAAGCTTTAGTATTCCTCATCTTCTCTTCTGGAAGATTTGCGTTAAGAGTTCCTGTCGGGCCTTCAAAAAGCTGTGTTCAGAGGTAGGAGAATATATCCAGTAAATATGGTTTCGTCTACCAATTGGGGAAGTTTCACCCTCTCCCTATCTGAAGAAAAAAAATCAAAAACAAATGTCCCCGGATCTTCCGATGCAAGTCCTGGATGCAGGGAGATCACTGCCTGCCTGGCCCACGCTGCAGGGACGGCTCGTCCTCCCTGCTTTTTGTTTTTCAAACGTCCTGCTTCTCCCACCTTGGGAAGGAGAAATGTGAAACCCGGCAGCGGCCGACCTAGGTGGTCTTGTGGCCCGGAGCCGGCCCGGCCCAAAAACCATAGACCTGGTTGTACTGTAACTTGTTTGGGGGACCAAATTTTCTAGAGAGAACTAGAGCACTTTTGTTGTGTTTTTGTTTTGTTTTGTTTTTGTTTTTTGCCCTGTCGATTCCCGAATAAATTTTTTGTTCTTTCTTTTAACACGGACTTCTTTATTTCCGTCCCGCTTAAGTTCAGCAGCTAGTTAAAAGAGGGAGATTTTCAGCAAAATTGTCTTTTTCAGAATGAACTAAACAAAGATTGAGAGCAACCGGGGGTGGCAGGCGTTTGTGGCTGTCGCTGCTGCTTTGTTTTCCTGGGGATTGTTTGTTTTCTGTGTCATCACTGGCCCGTTGCGGCTGTTTAATGTCAGCAGAAAGTTCGTTCACAAGGCGCGACTGTAGGTAGGACTTGGTTTATTTTTGTACCCATTCAAGTTTGTATTCTACCTCATATACAGTTGTACTAGGTATATGGGCTGGCTGTGTTTTTATTATTGTTCTCAAACTTTTCGATTTTGAGTCAACTATAACAGCCAAGAGTTTGTTCCGAATATTAATAGATAAAATTCTGGTTGTGGAAATGCGCTGCAAGCTGCTAACCTCTGTACAAATGTGAGGAGTGACTGATTTGTTGTTTTTAATAGTCAGAATTCATTTACCTTGAGATATGGGTCGGAGATTTGGAGGTTTCACTAAGGATTGAACATACTTTGTGGCTGTAGAAATTTAGTCTTTTTTCTTTCTCTCTCTTCCTTTACTGAGATCTTCAAATAACGAATTAAGATCCGTGCTTCCGCGAAGGCACAAAGGCGTTTGACCTGGTTGCTGTCTGGTTCTCCCAGGCGGATTAGGGGGTGGTCGACCTTCACTCTTCTGATGGGATAGATGATTTCCGACTTCTGATAGGATAGATCCGCTGGTTCTTGCGGGCTGCTGCTCAGCTGAGACTAGACCCCGCACCCAGCGGTGTGTCCCTCACTGCCCGGGTCTATCTCGGGGCCTGGCCAGCAGAGTGGCGGCAGTTCCAGGCCGGCTGGTGGGCCAGAAGCGGTCTTGCACCACCAGAATGAGCCTGCAGGCCTCTCACTTCAGCCCTCCAGTGGTCAGGCGGTAGGAACCTCAGGGTGATATCCCCATTATGTGTAGCTGGGCCCAAGTGGCTTCTGCTCAGAATGCCCCCCGCCCCCCACAGGCATCCTGCGATAGAATACAAGGCAGGAGACTAAGCCATGGGGATTCTCAGGGGGCATCACCTCAAGACTGGGACTAGAGCCTACCAGGAACCGGCAAGAGCAGGATGGAGAGGGAGGCTCAGCTGGAGCAGGAAGCCCTAGAGGCTGGTCAGGTCTGGTGTCTGGGTGCCTTTGTGCCCAGCTGGTCCACTATCTGGCTAAGGGGAGTTGCAGAACAGAAAGCAGCCTGCTATGTGCGTGTCTGTTTGTGCTTTGTCTAGTGTGAAAATGTAGCCCATGGGCAATTAATTGTGTAGTCTGTATCTGCTGCAAATGTGTGTATACAGTGTCAGTTGTGCATTGGTGACAGGGTGGGAGGTGTGTGCGTCTGTCATTCGCCTACAGAGTGGGCATTTATTTTCGGCATTGTAATAATCATGTAGCTAACACTTAGGAAGTGCTTACTGGGACCACAGTGTGTGTGGCATTCATACCTCATTGGTGATGTGTGCATTTGTGGGTGTGTATTCCTGGCTTGCTGAAAAATAAAATAATATGGACAGAGCCTTTGCTTCATCAGGCAGAGACTCCCTGTTCTGAGGCTGGCTGTGAGCACTCCCCCAGCTGCTGTCTGAAGCAGAGAAAGCAGGGGAGGGAGGTCTCCAGGGCCAAGCCCCGGTGGGCAGGTAGCAGCCCACCTCCAGTGAGACAGAGAAGTTGTCTGGGGCCAGCAATGGAGGACCAGCCTGTCTGCTCCCTGAGAACTGAAAGGCAAAAGGCACCCAAGGCTGGGAAGAGAGCAGCAGCCTCACCCAGTAAGGAAGACGAAATGAAGGAATCAGTGAGGGTTTCCTGGGTCTACACAGGGATTGAAGGAGGTGAGAGAAGGGAGCCAAATCATACCCCACTTCGCCATGAATGCGCACAGGAAAAATCTGTCTAACTGCAGCCCTCGGGATTTCTCCAAAGCTCTTAAGTTTGGTCATTTTCCTCTGTGCCGAAAGTTTAGTTCAATGGCAGGCTTTCTTCGTCTCTCATTTCCTTTCTCTTCTCTCCCTCTTTGCACTTTTGAGTTTCTGTTATAGAAGCTGATTTAAGCAATTCCCGAGGGCAAAAGTATTTAAGAGAGTTATATAGCAATTATGCCTTAGCATATACAGTCTGGTCTAGATAGCTGGGCCATGCGTGTGTATGTATATATGTTGGCCAGTGTGTAAATACAATGTAAATAGAGTTTAATACAAATACCCAGCCAGTTCCTGAATGTCCTGACTAATGAGTTGTTCTTGCATGAAGATTATGTGTGTGGTGGGTGTAAACATGCTCACACACTGCCGACAGTATGAGCCCCCTCCTCACATTTACACAGAAATTCTTAGAGTCACCTCCACCTCACTAAAATTGCCCAGTCAGAGTAAGTGGGTTGGTTGGGAGAAAGCGGGGGGAGGTGTCCTGTTCTCAAGAGGGACCTGGAGAAATCTTTGCCATTGAAGTACATGCGCCAAGGGACTGTGGGAAGGGGACCTACAGAGTTCTGGAGATGGTCCTGTACCCTACTACAGAGGGTATTGACGGCCTGTTTCCCACTTGCATCAGTAAATAGTTCGCTGCTCCACATCTGAGGCTTAGATGAGCAAGAGGCCCTGGACCTTTCATCCGAGGTTAGGTGCATCCAGCCATTGCCAGGGTTTCCCAGAAGCCAAGGCTGGAGATGGAGCTGCAAGGAGCCCCCTGGCGGAGGGTGGGAATTGGGGCCAGACCCAGGCTTCATGCAGTCGGACAAGCAGAATATGGGCCAGGAATCTGAGTCTAGCCCAAAACAGTTTGCTCTCAACTGAGCTCTTCCCTTTATGAAGGCCTGGGCCAGGCTTCATGGATAGAATCGCCGGACCATACTCCTGGCCTCTGTGGGTGGGGGGTCTAAGGCCAGGAAACATCTTGATCAGGCTCAGGACCCTGCAGTGTCCCCATTTTGCAGATCTAACCTGGTGGTGACCCTGGGGCCCTGCCCATCAGGCCTGCCACCACTGTGTGGCAGTCCCTGCTCTTTGGAGTAGACTGTGGGACCCTTAGAAAATGGGAAAGGATGGGACTAGGAATCCCATACCTTAGGGACAACCAGGAATTAAGGATTCTTAAAACCGAACAGTCTTAGCAACTTTCCACTTTCTGGAGAGAGGGCTCCCGGATGTCATAAAAAGAGTGTCTTGGGTCTAGGAACCCAAAATTATATTACATTTGAGGAATCTCAGGTCCTAAGAAGAGAAGACACCAACCAGAGGTCATCCAGCTATCTGTGGGGCAAATGGCCTCCGAAATTTTAAAAGGAGACTTGACAGCAGCCGAGCCTAGCTGCCACTGATGCTCAAGGGAGCTGTGTAGTAAGGGAGAGCCTCCCAGGAGTAAGAAGGGAGAGCCTCCCAGGAGAAAAAGGAGGCACAGTCTGAGCTATGGGCAGACTGTGCCACAGAAACTGCTGCTGTGCAGGCTGTTTGCTGCACAGGCTTGGTGCTGAGCTGTAAAAAGCTTGTTCTGGGATCTTGTCACTTCGGGGAGGTGGCCTGTGCAGAATAGGACAAAGACCTGGCCTGTTCAGCCAGGAAGAACTGGAATGGAACCTGGTGTCCTCTTTAATAACTATGTAACCTTGGGCAAATACACATTCAAATTTCAGTGTTCTCCTCTATAAAACAGAAATACTTATGTGTGTGTATCAGAATTATTAAAATAAATTTTCTAATTTTTAAGTGCCCAGTTTATAGTAGATGCTCAATAATGTTTTTCCCTTCCCCTATATAAAAAAAGGAAGGAAGCAAAGAAGGAAGGAAGAAAGGAAGGGGAAAAAAACCTTTAGTGATAACTTTCTAGGATTTGACTTCCTAACCCACCCTGCGAGCATCTTCCGGGGCCAGGGGCACGCGATTGCATCCACCCTGCCTTAGCCCCTTGGCCATAGTAGTGAGGCGCACGCGGTTGCCGTCACAGCGAACACCCAAGCCCTGAAGGCACACACGGTGGGCTCTGAGACCTCGTCCGGGGCTACTCCAACCGCCCTCTCGCTTCCCCCAAAGCGGTCTTCACACGTTTAGGAGGTTTACTCTGAGAAAGGCCGTGCTGACCCGAGAAGCGGCACCGACCCAGGGGTTTGGGGCCAGCCACAGCCCCACTCACAGGCTCTCCGGCTGGCGCCTGCAGTCCTCACGCGCCTCCCTCGACTGGCTGATTTTTTCTTTTCTTCTTCTTTTTTTTTTTTTTTCTTTTCTTTTTCAGAAAAACAGAAGGCAGCCACCGGGCCAGAGGTTGCAGGGTCAGCCTGTGGGCGAGGCTCTCCTAGGCCTTTGTGGATAAACGGGAAACCTGAGGGGCAAACGCAGGAAGCGGGTTGGGTCGAGTTGCGGGCGACGGAGGCGCCGCCAGCGGGTGGAGAGCGAGAGAGGCCCGTGGCCGGGAAGACCCCGGCCTGGAGCGCCTCGCGTCCCCGGGGCCCTGTTGCCGGCGCTGCAAGCCCAGGTCTCGGGGCGCGGGCTAAGTCACCTGGCCAGCTCTAAACAAAATTCGGGAGAGAATGAGTCGGGCAGTCTGGGCACAGGGTGCTCTCGACTGCGGGGCGGCGGGCGGAAGCGCAGGGGCCCTGATTGCCCCCAGAGGTGCTAAGCGCACAGGGCAGTGGCTGCAGAGCCCGGGCACGAGGCCGACTCAGATCATCCACGTTGGGACCTCAGCCTGCCCGGTTGTCCTTAATAGTAATAATAGTATGAAACCGAGTTTTAAAAAAACCTTTCCCCGCATTTTCCTCTATGTACAAGGGAGAAAAAGTATTTCTAGGCAGTCAAAGAAAAAAAAGGGGCGGGGGGCAGTATCCCAGGAAACTTTAATCTGTATGGACGAGGAGCGAAGGGGAATATGCCTTTTGCCTTTTTTGTTTGTTTCTAGAAGAGAAAAAAAGGAAATTCGACACATATTTTTTAAAATCTTCCCCTAACAACCGCTAAAGGCTGTGAGTGTGAGCAGAGAGCCAGGAAACCAAGCCCCCGCCCGCAGTGACAGCGGGCCTTTGTCCTCCTTCCTGAAGCCCCCGCGACTGCTGACCGTGCGGAGATAAAGGCCGGGTCAGGACCCTGTGGAATCCCGAGGGAGGGGCGGCGGGGCCGTCCCACTGGCCACTTTCAACCCCATATAGGGAGGTTTGGTGGGCCCAGCTGATCCCCGGAACAGGGGCTACAAGGCCAGGGGCTGTCCCCACACCCAGGCTCAGAGGAGGCACGGATCTGCCTTTCCCCCACGAAAGGCTTCTGCCACTAAATTCCTTGGACCTTGCTCCCACTAGCATTATGTTGTCCTACTTAAGGTCTCCTGAGGCGTTAGGGACTGTGGCTCGCCACCGGACCCGATCCCCAGAAACGGAATCGTGCTCAACCTCTGTGGCGACTCCGGCTTTCGCTACCGCTGGGCTCGGTTGGCCGGCCAGATCCGAACCCGTGCATCGCTTGTTCCAGCTGCGCCTCTCAGGGGCGCCTCTGTGCCTTCTCCGGTCCTCGGAGACTCCTCCAGCGCCCGGCCTCGAATTTTCTGCGCAACGCTCTCCTATCAGCCGAACGGGTCTGCAGAGAAGGCGGGAGAGTGTTTGTGACCCTGCCCTGTCCCTTTCGATGACTTAAAAACCCAGGTGGCGGCGGAACCCAGCCTCCAGGGCATTGCCTTTGCAGGCGGCAGCCTTGGGCTTACGCCTGAGGTCGTTTTCTCCACAGACACTTCTGGGTGATGCGAGTGCTGCGCAGCTCAGAACCCTTGGAAGGATGAGAGAAGGACAAGCCGGGCGGCCTGCCAGTGCGGTGGTGGAGGGCTCTTCGGTAGCCACACTGCGCGCCTCCCACGCATACCTTAACAGTCTTGGGGCCCCCGGCCAGCGCTGCAGCCCAAAGAGACCCGGCAGACGCATTTTCTCCCAGGCGTGGCAAACCTTGGCTTCGCCTCCCTTCACCATGGCTTGTGAGGGCAGGGGGCCCCCCCGGGGGCCGCCTTCCCTGACCTGAATGAGTCAGGGACCCTTCTTTATTTTCAGTGGGGGTGTGACCTGGGGAGATAAAGGAAGGACGACACACCTGGGAAGTGGGGCCCTGCAGCCTCTTGAACCCGGAGCAGCCTCCTTCTCCGCTCCCTCCCCTCACCGGCAGGCTCGGGGGTCTTGGTCCCCACTGAAACTGGAGCCGCTCACCGGCCGGCAGATGAGAGATAAAGGAGCCCGGAGGCGCCGAAGCGCTGACCAGCAGACCCGGATCCGGACTTTCCGGCGCTCCAGAGCAGCACCCGAAACCCTACTTTCCGGGTGGCACCGACTCTGCCCGGAAGAAATGGGTGGGCTGAGCAGCTCCTCCGGTGCCACACGGTGTCTCTAGGCAGACAGTCGTGCTCGCGTGTGTACTGTGCATGCACAAGACTGCAGGATGATGTCCTGTATGAGCCCTGTATTAGCCCCTTTGCTCTCAGCAGACGTACACGCACACGTGTGTGCATTTGTCACGTGTCTAGGGACAGGTGTTCACCTTTACACATACGTGATGTGTATGTGCACACATTTGTAGAATGTTCTAGCATCTATCCTGTTGGCTCCTGCAGGCACGTATAGGGCTGGCTGCTCATAAGTCATCATTACACCTCACATTTACACAGGCCTTTTCAGTTCTGGCATGATTTTCAGAATCACCCCAGGAAACACTCTCCTTTCAAAGTTTACAGATTAGGAAACAAGCCAAAAGAAGCTAATGGGTGCCCGTTTGCACACACTGAGAGAGATCGAGGTCAGCCAAAGATCCTGCCCGCTGTTGAACTTGGGTGTGTTGGCCGAATGTGCTCATAGATGGGTCTGTTTAGCGCCCCAAGCGACCTCAGGTCCGGCGGGCCTTGGCCCTTCACCAGGCTTCCTGGGAGACCCACCGCACCAGGTGTTGGGTCTCAATTCCTGTGCTGATAAGCACTATCTTCTGGAGCTGGGGGATCCTAGTGCCCAGGGCGGGAAGTAGGGAGCTGGTCGGAGTGCCGCTAAGGCGATCCCGGCGGTTCCACGGCCGTGGCTGCCCACGCGCAACTGGGTTGCAAAGCCTGGCGGGCCTCGGTCTCTAAAGCAGCCACGCCAGGCAAACGTGCGATGATAGGATCCTTTCAGCCCATCTGCAAAGCCAGGAACCCAAGGTTGCCGGAGCAGTGAGGAAGTTCCTGCTGTCTGGAATCCCTAGCGCCCCTACAAGACTCGGAGCCCACCATGCCCATTTTACTGACGTGATTAGTCGGAGGCTAGAGCGGTACAGTGAGTTGCTCAAGTTCAACGTCAATTGAGTGACCAGAGTCGGGACTGGAATCCCCAATTACGTGTGTCTGAATCCTTAGTCCACAGTCCCTCTGCCCCAGCACGGATCGCTGGTACCTCTTGTCTCCCGCGCGGCCAGGAGCCATCCCGCTACTAGCCTCCGACTTCCCTCGCCAAGAACGCGAAGACTATCATAGCTCTCACCAGCATCATTTAAAAGGTTTCCACACGCTTGGAAGCTGTTGCTTGAAAACAAATTCCCTGTATGCGTTGGGTTTTGTTTCTTTCTTTCTAACCCCTCCTGAGGCATCTGGTCCCACTCCACCCTCTAAGCCCTTGCCGTCGCAGAGTGAGGCTGCCTAAGGGCTGTAGCTTGACCACATCTCGGGGGTGCCCTTGGGCCTCTGCGCCGGGCTCCTGCAGACTGAGGTCGCTGGTCTCTAGGCTCCAAGGCCGCCTCTACCCCGCAGAGCCCGGGAGCTGGAAGGGAGCCCGCGGTTTGGCGAGGTCGCCGTTCGGGCTCACGTTCTGGAGGCTGCCCTCTGCTGGCACTGGGCGACATTACCGCCGCCTCCCTCTGCGGCCCAGGAGCTGCACCCACAGGAGCGGCTCGCCCAGAGCCAGGCGACCCCATTCTCGCTGGGTCTCCAGAGTGGCTGCCGCACCTTCAGCCACTGACAAGACCCTCTCGTATTTCTCAATCCGAGACTTCTGCTCTGCCCCCCGACACCAGAGGCTCCGGTGCGCGGACCCAGGGACAAGGCAGAGAGCTGGAGCTCTGTGCTGGCAATCCCACCTCTTTGCGGCGCCAGCCGGGATCCGCAGCCAACCAGGCACGGCCACAGGCGGACGCTGAGGGACTCCAGGGGTGGCCCCAGGCTGTGCTCGTCCCCTTTACTCTCCGCCACCATAGCACTGATTGGCGCCCACAGGTCCCGACCTACGCCCAAAGGAGCCTCCCCTCCCCCTTTCAACCCCACTTGATGGTGGCCTACTCGCTTGGCTGCCTCTATTTTTTGTAGTGCACTTGTCTCTCCAACCAAATAAGAGCTCCTTGACGACCGGAAGTGGCTGCTCCCTACCCGCACCGCACAGGCCTCGCTCAGGTTCTGCTGAGACAGAACTGATTCCAGAGGCCCCCATTCTTGGCGTTGAAATAAACCTTAGGCAGACACTTCTGCCTGCTGCATCCATTCTAGACAGAGTGGGGTAAAAATTACTCAGTCATCATATCTATGCATTTCCAGTGCTATGTATTAGGACTTTCACATTTTCACTTTTCCCATCACAAAGATAATTCAAACTGAAGAAAATTGGGAAAATAAAACATTAAAATGCACAAAAAACACCAAAGCTACAATAATCCCATCCCTCCTCGAGGTCACAAGGTAACCATGGTTAACATTTTGATGGCATCCTTCCAGTCTTTTATTTATATATTTCAGTTAAAATAAGTCTAATTTCCAATAATTAATAAATATACATAAAATTTGCAGTTTTGCATCCTGCTTGTTTTAACCTTTCGCCATAGGGTTTTCCTCCATATCTTATTCTTTGAAAAATGATTTTCAATTATTGCTTAATAATCCATCCTTTGGATGAACCATAATTTTGTTATACACCAGAACCAAGTATCTGTTTTAGGCCCGGGAAAGTCTCCCTAAGCCACACTCTCTGAATCAGTCTTGATCAGTTAATATATAATCAGTAGTTGATCAATCAATGTTGAGCCTTTCTTTTTAATTTTTTTGTTGTTGCTGTTCTTTTCTTGTTTGTTTTGAGATGAAGTCTCATTCTGTTGTCCAGCCTGGAAAACAGTGGCACCAGCTCAGCTCACTGCAATTTCTGCCTCCCAGGTTCAAGCCATTCTCTTGCCTCACCCTCCCAGGGAAGCTGGGGTTACAGGCACCCGCCGCTATGCCTAGCTAATTTATGTGTTTTTAGTAGAGATGGGGTTTCACTATGCTGGCCAGGCCGGTCTCAAACTCCTAACCTCAAGAGATCCACCAGCCAGGCACAGTGGCTCACACCTGTAATCCCAGCACTTTGGGAGGCCAAGGCGGGCGGATCACGAGGTCAAGAAATCGAAACCATCCTGGCCAACATGGTGAAACCCTGCCTCTACTAAAAAATACAAAAAATTAGCTGGGCGTGGTGGTGCGTGCCTGTAGTCCCAGCTACTCAGGAGGCTGAGGCAGGAGAATCGCTTGAAACCGGAAGACGGAGGTTGCAATGAGCCAGGATCGTGCCACTGCACTCCAGCCTGGGCAACAAGAGTGAAACTCCATCTCAAAAAAAAAAAAAAGAGAGAGAGAGAGAGATCCACCCACCTCGGCCTCCCAAAGTGCTGGGATTACAGACATGAGCCACTATGCCTGGCCATTGTTGAGTCTTTTGCTAGCCTAACAAAGAGAGTCATGGTCTCATTCTCAGGACACAAAAAATTCTACCCAGATATTAGGGACTGCCTTGACCTAGAAGAGGGCCTTCTAGCCCCTGCTGCCAGCCATCTCCCTCTGCTGGAGACCAGTGTAGCTAGAGTGGTGAGAGGGATGAAAGAAAGCAGGAACCAGCAATGTGTCTGAAGAGCTGTCCCAGCCTGCTTCTAGGACCAAAACCCTGTATTCCCAAATGGCACACAAGATGATGTTTGTGACCTGGGCTACTGTGTGCGGTGTCTTGTAATGGTTAGGAGTCAAACATGCCTTCATGTAATCCTGAGTCATCCCCTTAAAAGGTGTGTGACCTCAGAAAAGCTGCTCAACTTCCCTGAACCTCATTCTAAAAATTGGAATAATAATGCCTACCACATCAAGCTCTTGTAAGTATTCAAATAAACGACACACTTAGCCTGTACAAATAAATCATCAATACACAGTAGCTACTGCTTCTTTTGCCTCTGCAGCTACTATTGCTGTTGTTCTGGCATTAGCTGTGGTCTTGGGGATCACTACAATTGCCCTCTCCCTCAACTTCTGACCCCATTGCTACTGTTAAACACAAGCCCAAATCCTGGCACTAAGCCGGATCCAGGTCCTCAGGGCTGAAGGAGTCATTTCCAGCATTCTGGTTGGGCTGCTCAGGACCTTCTGACAATCAGGCCTGGGCTTGGGCTGTTTATACTAGAACCGTTAAAACAGGAAAATATGCAAACCCTTCATTCACAGGGATCCGGCTATTGTTGGGTCAGAAATGATATTTTTGTTTCTAGAGTAAAAGGTACATTTGCTGCCTTACACACACACACACACACTTTTTTTTTATTCTTTTGGTTGTGTCTACAGAGCTCAGAAGGCAAAGTAAATGATCTGGTTCATTTGATGAGCTCAAGCAGCCAACCTGGAAAGGTCCCTTTGGCCTGATTGATGTTTATATGTACTCCAACGAGCCTGAACCTCACTGAGCTCTGTTTAGTTCATCCACAGACTAGGCCCTTATCCATCTCCCAGACAAAATGCCTCCAAAATCCATCTCCCAGAAATGATAGGTTGATAGCAATGCCGCCTCCATCTAGGAGGCAGTTAAAGAGGAATTTAATTGTTTTTTTTTTTTAATTAACCCTACCAGCCTGATCCCAGTAGACTCAACTGCACATCAAAATTTCATGGAAAAAAAGTTTTTAAAACACAGATTTCAAGATCCTCTTCAAACTAAACAGCTTCTGCCTCTGGAGATGGCACTTGGCAATCTATGTGTTTATCTGTAGTTCCTCCAGGTGATTCTCAATAAGCCTATGGAGCCACATTAGGGAATCATTGCAGTTCTCAATTGAATTGAAAACAGGTTTCTCCGGGTGGACTCCAGAAAATACAGAGTCCAAACCAGTCTTCCGTTGGGACCACATGGAATTAGAAAGAGCTTGGGTGTAACTGTGGTGGGGGAAGGGAATACATATTTGTTTTTGTGTGCTGTTGTCTGTGCACACGGCAGGCCTCTTTGGTCACAAGTAACATAAACCCACTAGAGCTGGCTTTAAACCAAACAGGTGGCTGGGGTGGGGAGTGTTTTTATAAGGATTCATGAGTGACCCCTGGAACCCCAGGCAGGGTGGTAGCCAGACTCCCTGAAGGGCTGTGCTGCAACAGGGGCTGAGGTGATGGCAAGAACCAACTTTTCCTGCTGCTCTGGTCAGGTCTCTCCTCTGCTCCATTTGAGAGAGGAGCGCCAGTGATAGCTGTAATTTCTGAGTGCCAGTTAAGTCTTCCTGTGTGAGAGACCTGATTGGTATCCTGGGTCAGGTACTGTCTTGGAGATACACCCCAGTCCTGTCAACTGGAGCTGAGGAAGAGGGTCTGCTGTAGCTTCTGATGGTCCCTCCTTGTGGGGAGAGGGCAGTCATGGCACTCATGAGAGGCTAAGCAGACACCCCAGAAAGTCTTATTTGTTTCAGTCTAGCCTGTCCAACCACTCAAGCAATAGCTCAAGGATTTTTTATCCTAGCTGCACTACAAAATTGCCTCGGGGGCTTTAAAAAACTATTGTGCCTTACCTTCATATCTTGGGTGTAGCCAGCGTGTTGGGATTTTTTTTTTAAGCAACACTGGTGATTCCAATGTACACCTAAGGTTAAGAACCACGGCCGGGGGCAGTGGTTCATGCCTGTAATCACAGCACTTTGGGAGGCCAAGGCAGGCAGATCACCTGAGGTCAGGAGTTTGAGACCAGCCTGGCCAACATGGTGAAACCCTGTGACTACTAAAAATACAAAAATTAGCAGGGCATGGTGGCACATGTCTGTAGTCCCAGATCATCAGAAGGCTGAGACAGGAGAATTGCTTGAACTCGGGAGGCGGAGATTGCAGTGAGCCAAGATCACGCCACTGCACTCCAGCCTGGGCAACAGAGTGAGACTCCATCCCCCGCAAAAAAAGAACCATGGCAATAACTAAATAGGAAACCTATTAGCCATTTGCTAAAGATATAGTTGAAAAATAACCAATTAAGAGGAAAATTATTAAAATCTAATGGTTTGCACATGGCTTATTTTCATCTAAATTGGACATACCCTAGTCCAAATTTCAAATGCCATGATTATTTACATTGACATTTTCTAAACTTCTAGACATAAATATTATGTTAAGTTCCTTTTGTAAAAAACTAGCCTTTCTGGAAATCCTGAGGCACCAGAACAAAGGATGGCTCCCCATGGCCTCAGCTGACCCCCAGGCCCCTATAGACCACCTGCTCTTTCTTTTCCAGGGTCTCCAGCTTGCCAGGGCAGTCTCAAAGCTCCCAAAAAAAAAAACCCTGAATTACACTGATCTTGCTGTTTTTTGCCCCCACCCACAGGCCTGTGCTTCAGGGTGCCCACCCAGGAGCTTCTGACACATTTTCTGGAGGTCAAAGAGGATAAACTCTACCCCTTCAGCCAAGCTGGCAAACACTGATTGAAACTTTGTCCTAGTCCAGGTGCAGTGGCTCATGCCTATAATCCCAGCATTTTGGGAGACTGAGGCAGACAGATCATCTGAGGTCAGGAGTTCAAGACCAGTCTGGTCAACATAGTGAAACCTAGTCTCTACTAAAAATACAAAAAAAAAAAAGAAAGAAAAAGAAAAAAAAGAAAATAGGCTGGGCGCAGTGGCTCACACCTGTAATCCCAGCACTTTGGGAGGCCGAGGCGGGTGGATCACAAGGTCAGGAGATCGAGACCACAGTGAAACCCCGTCTCTACTAAAAATACAAAAAAAATTAGTCGGGCACAGTGTCGGGCGCCTGTAGTCCCAGCTACTCGGGAGGCTGAGGCAGGAGAATGGCCTGAACCCGGGAGGCGGAGCTTGCAGTGAGCCGAGATCGTGCCACTGTACTCCGTCTCAAAAAAAAAAAAAAAAAAAAAGAAAATGGTGAGGCATGGTGGTGTATGCCTCTAGTCCCAGCTACTTGGGATGCTGAAGCAGGAGAATGGCTTGAGCCTGGGAGGTGGAGGTTGCAGTGAGCCAAGATGGCACCACTGCACTCCGGCCTGGGCGACAGAGCAAGACTCCTTCTCAAAAAAAACAAACGAAACAAAACTTTGTCCTAGTGCATGGCAGCCTTGAAGAATATCTTCATTTAGCTTTGTTTCCCTTCCTTATAGTTTTCCCTAAGCAATTAGTCAATCAACAACTATTTCATAAATAGCTATGATGTGCAAAGCACAAGGTAAAAAAAAAAAAAAAAAGGATCACTCCAGAGCTCTTGTCACTGGGAGAAATGCAACAGCGACCCCTCTAGGCTTGGCCTTGCATGGATACTAAGGTGCCTATTAAAGGGATACTTCCTCAGCTGCCTGTTCTTTTTAGACTAAACCAGGGCTAGGACTCAAGCAATTACAGAGAGTGAGGGATGGCAGCAAGGAGAAGGGAGTTGTCCTGCCTGGCTGGGTGCAAGAATGAGGGTGGGGTATGAGGGTTGCTGCTCTTTCCATTGCTGAATCACCCTAACAGCTGTTTCCTGCTTCCAGAACCAGAGAGCACAGGCAGCACAAGACAAGACCAAACTGCCTTTTCAAAAGCTGAGAAAGGCGATCAACACGAAGGCCAATGACTGGTGGAGGATGTCCAGAGAGTGGGGCTGGGGACAGATACCATGACATTTGAGGCTATAGAGAGGGCTTGGAGATCCCAAATGAAGTCTACGGCTGTGATTTTCAAAGCGTGGAACCCAAATCATCAGCAGCACCTGGGACCTTATTAGAACTGCAAACTCTCAACCCCACCTCAGCCCCACTGAATCAGTAATTCTGGGGTGGGGCCAGCAATCTGGCTTACCAAGGCCTCCAGGTGATCCGGATGCACACTCAAGTTTGAAAACAAATGGCTTACTCTAGGGAGGCCCTCATCCCAGACATCCTGCACCTAAAACACATGGCTGGGTACAGTGGCTCATGCCTGTTATCCCAGGACTTTGAGTGGCTGAAATGGGAGGATAACTTGAGGCCAGGAGTTTGAGACCAGCCTGGGCAACACAGTGAGACCACCCCCCCACCCCCACCATCTCTACAAAGATTTTAAAATTAGATACTGGCTGGGCACGGTGGCTCACGCCTATAATCCCAGCACTTTGGGAGGCCAAGGTGGGCAGATCACGAGGTCAAGAGATCGAGACCATCCTGGCCAACATGGTGAAACCCTGTCTCTACTAAAAATACAAAAATTAGTTGGAGGTAGTGGTGCGTGCCTGTAGTCTCAGCTACTCAGGAGGCTGAGGCAGGAGAATTGCTTGAACCCGGGGGGCGGAGGTTGCAGTGAGCCGAGATCGTGCCACTGCACTCCAGCCTGGGCGGCTGAGTGAGACTTCGTCTAAAAAAAATTTTTTTTTAATTAGCCAGGCATGGTGGCTCATGCCTATAATCCCAACTACTTGGGAGGATCCCTGGAGCCCAGTAGTATGAGGCTACAGAGCTATGATTGTGCCACTGCACTCCAGCCTGGGCAGTAGCAAGACCTTGTCTCTAAAAACCAAACAAAAAAAGAAACACTTTCAGGCTTTTAGATCCCTGAATGGGTTCCAAGAAATCAGGCAGGAATTGTGAGGTTACCCCAACAAGAATTGTTGCCACTGTCCTCCCAGCTACCAGTCTCCCTTCCTACTCCCTACTCCCTACCCCTCACCCCCAAACTCCTCTTGCCAGGAATGACTGCTGGCCCAGGCCAGGGACAGAGAGCCAGGAGCCTTCTCTAGAGGCTAGGCAACTTGAGCAGAAGTACCCCCTAGAGAGACTGCCTGGAGTCCTGAAACTTTTTCACAGGCCTTTGGCAGCTGCCCATTTACCTGCCCAGGCTGCTGGGAAATTGCAGTCTCTGAGTTTTGGGGCGGGACTTGGTTGATTCACTATAGGACAGGAGTGACCAAACAAAAACAGGCTCCAAAGGGGATGAAAGAAGCTAGGCACAGGCATCAGTTGTTGAGTTCGGAGGTGGGGGGTGGGAGGACTGTACTGGATCGTTTACCCACTGCAGACCTCTCTGGGACTCAGCCATCTGAAAGCCAGGGTAGTGGTGGTGGGAGACTCAAGGCCAAGTTGCTTCCGTCTCCATATTTACTAGCTGGTTCTCAAAGAGTTTTCACCGACCGACAGCACCAGCGTTCCCTGAAAAAATGCAAATTCTCAACCTACACTCCACCTGCAAAATCAGAAACTCTGGAGGTGGGGCCCAGGAATTCGTGCTGTAACAAGCCCTCCGCGAGATGCGGAGGCTCCCTCGCTCAAGTTTGAGGACCTCTGGCCTTGGGGTGCCGCAACAAACAAAGGATTCAGGCCCCCGCGGGCCGTTGGCCAGGAACTCCGACTTCCCCGCCCCAGTCGCCCAGAGCCCCTCAGTGCCGTGTCCCCGTGTCCCCGCCAAAGATCGCAGGATAGGCAGGCCCGGGGCCGCCGGCTGCAGCCTCGCAGAGAGGAATGGTGACCGTGAGATTCCTCTCTGACTTATTTTGTTCCATTCCGGGAGTAATAATTTGTTTTGTATTGGAATCAAAGCGCCTTTCGCGGCTCTTCCGTTTTATCTCGGCAGCTCTCAGGCCCAGTGGGAAGAGGCTCGGCCACGGTGTGGCGGCTGCTTCGCATTAGGGCGAGCGTGGTCCCCATTAGGCCACCAGCTCCGTGCAGAGCTTGTCTCCATTAACGGGACGCATCTAACCCCGGCTCTGCGCCGCGACATCCAGGGACCACCCCGCCTCCCCCCGCACTGTTACAGATGGCCCCAGAGAAAAGCGGAACTGGGTGGCTGGAGCCAGCCTTGGCAGTCCGAAGAGCTCGTGTCCACTGCCTGGAAGTCACGGCCATGAGTGACTCTCTTTAGTGTCAAACACTGACCCCAAAAGAGGGCTACAGGCCCTTATCTCTCCAGGGGAAGTAAATTCACAGGCCCTTAGCCTTTAGGACCCGGGCCTGCCAAAAGTGACTCCTAAGGAGGAAAGCATGGCAGGGTTTCCCCAAAAGGGTGAGGGGAAAATGGTTGCGTTTTACCTATCTACCTAGCACCTGCGCCCGGCAGCTCACAGATGCTCAAGGAAACACGGTAGACCTGTTTTTCTCCTGGTTTAGCATCCATTTTACAAACAGTATAGAACATCTAATGAAGAGAATATCAAAAACAAAAAGCTATACCCAGGCCTCCTGCCTTAATATCCCCTGCAGACAGAGAGGCACTGAAAGTAGCCCCCACCACCCACTGGGGAAGGGGATGGTGTCCTCAGTCCTAGCCAAACCAAGGCCACATGGCTTCCACCCACACCTTCTTAAGGGTGACAAAGGATCTGTGCTGGGGATCTGCTAGGGTGTGGAGAAACAGGCAGACTCCTTCAACCACCAGAGCGAAGAATGTTACATAAAAAGCCCCATTGTTCGGGTCAAATTTCACACTTATTTTCTTTGATTTCATTAAATGTTTGATTGCACAAACAATATTGTAGTAATCATGGAAACTCAGAATTAAGATTGAAAGCCAGTAATCATCCAACGTCTAACCACTAACAACGCAATTATTTTCATTTTTCCATACTGGTACACAATTCCCAGCTGTTTAACAACTGTATGATATTCAGCCACATGGATGTGGTCCAATTTATTTAATTCCAACATTTAGGATGTTTCCAAGTTGTTCACTATTATCAAAGGAAAACACTGCAATGGCCTTTTTTGAGATTTGCTTCTTTCCTTTATTTATTGAGGAATGCACATTATTTTAATAACTTTTATGTGATTAAATAGGCAATAGATATTTTTTGTAGGGAATTTGAAAAATTCAGATCATAAAAATCAGCCATAATCTCAAATGTCCTTTTGCTCATTAAGCTTTTCTCACCTCTGGGCTGGGCACAGTGGCTTATGCCTATAATCCCAGAGCTTTGGGAGGCCAAGGCAGAAGGATCGCTTGAGGCCAGGAATTCACAAGTAGCCTGGGCAACATAGCAAGACCTGTCTCTACAGAAAAAAAAAAAATTAATTAATTAGTCAGGCGTGGTGGCACATAGGATTCCCTGAGCCCAGGAGGTCAAGGCTGCAGTGGGCTATAATTGTGCCACTGTACTCAACTTGGGTGACAGAGCAAGACCTTGTCTCTAAAAATAAATAAATAAAGCTTTTCTCACCTCTGAACTCTTGCACCACATGTTCTCTTTACCCCCATGATTCGATTCAGTTGTTTTCATCAGGTCTCACTTTGTGTTTCATGGCTGTTTGTCTTTTCCATACTCCTTAATTGTAATATTATTGAAGGCAAAAACCATGCCTTTTTCATCTGGAAATAACCATGATAGCTAGCTTTTATTTGGTGCCTATTCTATGCCAGCCATGATACATTATCTCACTTAGTTCCCACAGACTATATTTATTTCCTTTTAACATGCGAGGAAAGTGAGACTGAGCAAGATTAAATAACTTGTGCAGGGCCCCAGCCAGTAAATAGCATGGGGACAGAGGCCAACTCCACATTCTAACTGGGATCTTGCCACTGTAGGGATGTAGAGTAGAACTGTATTAGACAGATGACCTCTAAAATCTCCTGTGATTCATGATGATATTAATCTAGCTGTGATTTAATAACCTGCTATATCTGCATCAATTACAATACAATATTGTGGGATTTTATTTTAAAAAGAATGTAAACAACGAGGGCTTTTTTATCTCACAATAAAGAAGACAGAGATTACTGGCTCTAGGCTATAGTTACAGTCACTCTAAAACTTGGGCACAAGTCCTGCTACTTGTCATCTTTTACCTCTGTGGACTGTAATAGACATTGAATTCAGAATTTTTTTTTCCTTTTTTTTGACACAGAGTCTCGCTAGAGTAAGACCCAGGCTGGAGTGCAGTGGCCAAATATTGGCTCATTGCAACCTCCGCCTCCTGAGTTCAAGCCATTCTCGTGTCTCAGCCTCCCAAGTAGTTGGGATTTGGGGATTACAGGCATGTGCCACCATGCCTAGCTAAGTTTTCGTGTGTGTGTGTGTGTGTTTAGTAGCAATGGGGTTTTACCATGTTTTCCAGGCTGCTCTCGAACTCCTGACTTCAAGTGATCCACCCGCCTCAGCCTCCCAAAGTGCTGGGATTACAGGTGTGAGCCACTGCACCTGGCCCATGTTCAGAATTTAAAAGAAAAAAAAAGAAAGAAAGAGAAAGAAAGAAAGAAAGAAAGGAAGGAAGGAAGGAAGGAAGGAAGGAAGATTGATTCTGATGGGAAAATGAGCCATTTCTTCCAGACTCTTTCTTAGAAGTCTGATCCACTTTCCCTGAACCCCTCAGTAGAGTTCCCTATTCATCTCATGGGCCTGGACTAAGTTTGTCACGTGCTGGTTCCTAAACCAGCTGCTGGCAAAAGAATGAGACCACCATGGCTGACTCAGACTAACTGGGATCTGCCTAAGAGTAGAGGCCAAAGTCTCTATGATTTTGTTGTTGTTTTTGTATATTCTGCTTACGTAATTTTTTTCTTTTTTGAGACAGGGTTTCACTCTGTTGCCCAGGCTGGAATGCAGTGGCACAATAATAGTTCACTGCAGTCTCGAACTTCTGAGCTCAAGTGATACTCCTGCCTTGGCCCCCCAAAGTGCTACGACTACAGATGTGAGCCACTGCACATGGCCCTATGTAATATTTGAGTCACTTATATCCTTGAACAAAAAGCAGAGTTCCCTGACAAGGAAGAGAGGATGAAATGGCTGATAGGGAGACAGATAATACTATAATCTTATAAAACAGAAAAAAAAGTACCAGCTGGGCACAGTGGCTCATGCCTATAATCCCAGCGCTTGGGGAAGACAAAGTGGGAGGATCACTTGAGTCCAGGAGTTAGAGACCAGCCTGGGCAACGTGGCAAAACCCCATCTCTACAAAAAAAATTAACTGGCTGTGGTGGTGCATGCCTGTGGTCCCAACTATTTGGAAGGCTGAGGTGGGAAGATCACCTGAGCCTGGGAGGCGAAAGTTGAAGTGAGCTGAGACCTCACCATCACTGCACTCCAGCCTCAGAGACAGAGACGCTGTCAAAAAAAAAAAAAACAGGTACAGAAATAATGAATATATGTGAGCTACAAGTCAAGTTAAGCAGTCTGAATATTTACTTCCCTCAGTTGGAATATTATTACTCATCTTTATTTATTTATTTATGAGATGGAGTCTCGCTCTGCCACCCAGGTTGGAGTGCAGGAGTGCTACCTTGGCCCACTGCAACCTCTGCCTCCTGGATTTAAGTGATTCTTCTGCCTCAGCCTCCGGAGTAGCTGGGATTACAGGTGCCCGCCACCATACCTGGCTAATTTTTGTATTTTTAGTAGAGACAGGGTTTCACCATGTTGACTGGTCTTGAACTCCTGACCTCAGGTGATCCGCCCGTCTCAGCCTCCCAAAGTGCTGGGATTACAGGCGTGACCCACCGCACCCAGCCTATTGCTCATCTTTAAACCAGTCTATAGTTGTAAATAAATCAGCTAGATTTAACTAGGTGTTTGTGTTTTAAACTATGAAGTTTTGCAGGGTAAAGAAAAAGGGATTCAATGTATGCTCTTGAGACTGGACTGTCAATGGGATCAGAGATCTCTCTGCCTCTCAGCAGCCCTGTCTCTCTCTACTGGATTGCATGATCTTTCCCAAGACCTCCCTGCTTCTTTTCCATGTCCCCCTGTTGTCTGCTGAACTGACCACTCCCTCCTGGATTTGGTATGCATATGGCCACTGAGGACCCTTCAGCCCCTACTCCTTCTACAAATTGAAAAACTCTCTTGGAAATTCTTAATTCCAATCTCCAAGGGACAAACTACTTGAGGCTACTCATCCTGTCAAGACAAGTCACCTCAGAGATTGCTGGCCTACCCAGTACCTGGAAAGGCAGCCCTGGGGTCACAGGCCAGCCTAGGTCCAAGGAAGGGGACAGGGTCACTTGTCAGAAAACCTTACTGCTGAACACCTCCTGGGTTCAAGTGATTCTCCTGCCTTAGCCTCCCGAGTAGCTGGGACTACAGGCATATGCCACCACGCCCAGCTAATTTTTGTATTTTTAATACAGACGGGGTTTCACCATGTTGGCCAGAGTGGTCTCGAATTTCTGACCTCAGGAGATCCACCCATCTCGGTCTCCCAAAGTGCTAGGATTACAGGCGTGAGCCGCTGCACCCGGCCAGAGGGGAAGTGTATTTGTATATTTCACCCTGTCTTTCATAGGCGTTGTTTCAATGGCAAGCAAGTGAATTGAGCCAAAGAGACCCAATTGCAGAACTTTTGTAGGGACTGAAGGCAAAGAGAAGCCTCTTTCCACTAAGATTGATAGCTATGGGGAAGAAATAAGGCCAAAACTTTAGAGAGCACCCAAGTGGAGAAAGCCTGCGTGCGAGTAAAGCCAGCACAAAGGAAAGCAGAACAGACAGGAGAAAGACTGCGCTCTGACCACACTATTCAAGCTCCTGGATCCAGTTATACCTGAAGACTTGCCATGAGTTTTCAGTGACAAACCAATACATTTTCTTTCTTTTTAATTAATGTATTTATTTATTGGAATTGTAAACAACTTAAGCTGAGTTTCCATCATCTGCAATCAGAATACTCCTGACTAATACACTGGGCCTGTGTTACAGAGAAAAAAGCCACAAGCCGAGGCAGAAGAATCCTCCTCAAGGAGGACCCCAAGAGCCCCAGGACCACAGGCAGCACTGCCTCCATGCCCAGGTCACAAGGTGCAGCTCAGATCCGGGGAGGAGTGCTGGGGTGACAGCCTGGCTGCAAGGGACCGCACAACTGTGTGGACCCTCTGGATCCTCGAAAGACTGCAGCTTTGAGTGGCTGTCAGACGCACCCTGGATAAGAATGTAACTCACAGCCATCGCAGGCCTATAAAGCAATGGCAGAGTCACCGCCCTCCACAAGGGGGCAGTGTGGTCCAGAGTGGAAGTGGGTGAGAGAAATGCTTGTTACTCGTGAAATATCCCCTATGGACTCCTGGCAGCACCTGGAGGAAGGGCAGTTTTGCAGTGAGCTGAGATCTTGCATTCTGTAGATGGAAATGAAGCCGCTGATGCCTGGGTTAGGGCTGGGGGCCCCTAGCACCCACAGACAAGAGAAGCTCAATAGTTACTTATTTTAGTAACTTTTCCTGAAGATGCCCTGGGAAGATGGCAGGTGTTCAGAGGGGATGAACATAGGCTGTACCTGTGACCCAGGCACACCATCATGGCATGAAATTGAAGAGACGCCAGGCCCCAAGGACACGCAGCCCTGGGAGCAAATAACGTGGTAATAATATCCAAAGACTGATGTCCCAAGACCCCTGACAGTAGGCAGGATGGGAGCTTAGTCAGAAATTGGATCATTTAAAGAAGGCCACATAGCTGGGCTTGGTAGCACACATTTGTAGCCCCAGCTACTTGGGAGGCTGAGGCAGGAGGATTACTTGAGCCCAGGAGGTCGAGGCTACAGTGAGCTACAATTGTACCACCCTACTCCAGCCTGGGCAACAGAGCAAGAGCCTGTCTCTAAAAAATAAATAAATGAAAGGGGAGGACAGCTAATGCTGTTTGTTTCACACTTGAGTTTGTAAAGCAATAGTAAATTCTCTATATCGGGGTACATAGTAAATTCTCTATATCAGGGGTCCCGAACCCCTGGGCCACCAACCGGTACCAGTCCGTGGCCTGTTAGGAACCAGGCCGCACAGCAGGAGGTGAGTGTGGCGGGTGAGCGAGTGAAGTTTCATCTGTATTTACAGCTGCTCCAAATTACCACCTGAGCTCCGCTTCCTGTCAGATCAGCAGCGGCATTAGATTCTCACGGGAGTGCGAACCCTATTGTGAACTGTACATGTGAGGGATCTAGGTTGCATGCTCCTTATAAGAATCTAACGCCTGATGATCTGTCACTGTCTCCCATCCCCCCTAGGTGGGACCGTCTAGTTGCAGCAAAACAACCTCAGGGCTCCCACTGATTCCACATCATGGTGAGTTGTATAATTATTTCATTATATATTGCAATGTAATAATGATAGGAATAAAGTGCACAATAAATGTAATGCACTTGAATCATCCCAAAACCACCCCTCACCCCCATAAAAAATTGTCTTCCATGAAACTGGTCCCTGGTGTCAAAAAGGTTGGGGACCACTGCTGTATATGTGGTGTCTGCCCTCTCCAGGGCAAGCTGTCAGGAAAGGGATAGCCGGCCTGGTGTGCCTGAGGGGACTTGGAAAGGGAATCCCAGTAGCAGAGACCTGCAGGAGCCCAGCTTCTCCATGTCCTGGAGTCTCTATCCCAGAGCATACGGGGTAAAGTCTGAGGCATTTTCTCAAGCCCTGGATGGGACAGCCCCAATTCAGCCATGTGACCTCTCTCCTGAGCATAAATACAAGCAGCCCAACTTGGAACCACTTAAGAAGCAGAAATCAAATCCCAGCAAGAGGGAAAGCACCTCACACATCATCCAGCTCAACCCCCTCAGGGAGCCAAAAAACAAATTAAAATAAAATAAAACAAAAGAGGCGGGGGCCTTGCCCAAGGTGGCATAGTGAATTGGTAACTCAGCCAGGAGCCAAAGCCAGGCCTCCTGACCACAAGTCTGGAGCTCTGTACTCTGTGCTGTGGCCCTCTCTCCTGATGAAAATCTCCACGTTCCAGACCAGAAAAAGGAAAAGATTTCTGCACGCTGCGTTTATCTTCACACCTGGACTTCACACTCTGGAATTTAAGAGTGAGAGCCCATCACTGTTATTTCCTTGGGATAATGCCCATTGCCCTGACCCATAAAGCTGCAGTCTCACTTATTGCCCCAAACCAGTCCCGGCCACTCCTGAGTTAGATAGTAACGACAGTAGCAATCACTTATTGAGCATTGTATTCATCAGCGTCTCCAAAGAAACAGAACCAATAGGCGTTAGAGAAGGGCTTGTTTTAAGGAATTAACTCCTGTGATTGCAGGGACTGGCAAGTCCAAAATCTTTTTTTTTTTTTTTCCTTCTGACAAGATGGCCAAAATCCAAAATCTATAAGGCATGCCAACAGACAGGAAACTCCAGCAAGGGCCCACACTGCAATCTTGAGTCCAAAGGCAGTTTGGAAGCAAAACTCCTACCTCTTCAGGGACATCAGTCTTTTCTATTAAGGAGGGTCATCTGCTTTACTCAAAGTCTACTGATTAAAGGCCAGGCACGGTGGCTAACAACTGTAAGCCCAGCACTTTGGGAAGCCGAGGAGGGAGATCAATTGAGGTCAGGAGTTCGAGACCAGCCTGGCCTACATGGTGAAACTCCATCTCTCCTGAAAATACAAAAAAAAAAAAAAAAAAAAATTAGCCAGGTGTGGTGGTGTATGCCTGTGATCCCAGCTACTTGGGAGGCTGAGGCAGGAGAATTGCTTAAACCCAGGAGGCAGTGGGGTGAGCCAAGATTGCACCATGGCACTCCAGCCTGGGCAACAGAGTGAGATTCTGTCTTGAAAAAAAAAATGTACCAGGCGTGCTGGCTCATGCCTGTAATCCCAGCACTTTGGGAGGCCAAGGCGGGTGCATCACGAGGTCAGGAGATCAAGACCATCCTGGCTAACACGGTGAAACCCCGTCTCTACTAAAAATACAAAAAATTAGCCGGGCGTGGTGGTGCGTGCCTGTAGTCCCAGCTACTCGGAGGCTGAGGCAGGAGAATGGTGTGAACATGGGAGGCGGAGCTTGCAGTGAGCCAAGATGGTGCCACTGCACTCCAGCCTGGGCGACAAAGCGAGACTCCATCTCAAAAAAAAAAAAGAAAAAAGAAAAAAAAATGTAAAAATTAAAATAAAAAATAAAGTCTACTGATTTAAGTGTTAATCTTATCTTTAAAAACATACCAGCCAGGTACAGTGGCTCACACCTGTAAGCTCAGCACTTTGGGAGGCTGAGGCGGGTGGATCACCTGTGGTCAGGAGTTCAAGACCAGCCTGGCCAACATGACGAAACCCCGTCTTCACTAAAAATACAAAAATTAGCAGGGCATGGTGGCAGGAGCCTGTAATCCCAACTACTGGGAAGGCTGAGGCAGGAGAATCACTTGAACATGGGAGACGGAGGTTGCAGTGAGCTGAGATCGCGCCATTGCACTCCACCCTGGGCAACAAGAGCAAAACTCCATCTCAAAAAAAAAAAAAATACCTTCACACTAACATTTAGGCTAGTTGTTTGACCAAAAATCTGGATACCATAGCTTACCCTAATTGACACGTAAAACCATCACAAACATTTCCTCTGTGCCAGGCATTCAGATCATCTCAACAGCATTTTAAGACAGCTGTCATTATCCCCATCTTACCGAAGACAAAACCAAGGGCTTAAGTCCACAGGACGTTGCAGACTGTATCTGGAATCCCAGTCTCCCCTCCTTCCTTGTCCATGACTTCCCCCATCTCACCACTGGCTCTCAGTTGGTTGCAAGAGCCCAGAAAGTGTGTCTAGGCCACAGGTTCTCAGCCACTGATGCACATTACCATCACGTCTCAGAGACAAAGCAAACCAACACACAAAAACCAATGTTCAGACCCTACCCCCAGAGAGGCTGATCGAGTTGGTCAGAGACGGGCCCCTAAGCATCAGTATTTTAATCTCTCCCAGGTGCTTCTAATGTGCAGCAAGGCTGAGAACCACGGTTACAGAGGGTGGGACAATGCAAAGCATGGGTCCCTCATCTCTTTGGAGTATACATTGCCCAGCAGAAAATAACCACAACCTAAATGAAATCAAGTAGCTATAAAATAGCCTGTGGGAAAAACTAGCAAATATATTTCCTTTCCCAGCATGAAATTAGCCATTTCCCCTCTCATATTTCAAGCAGTGTACAGTGAGTATTTCTTTTATTATTTGGAGATACAAAAGAGTGACACTGAGTTTAATTCATGTGGGCAACAGGCATTTGGTGAGCACTTGCTGGGTGTTGGCCAGCCAGCAGTCAGATCTAATGTGGTTCCTGTCTTTAGCCAGCAAACCCCAGAGGGGGGCAGTAAAGCTCATGAAACAATGTGGGGACTGCAATGACAGAAACTTGTCCCAAAGGTGCCGGAGTACAGAGACAGTGACCAGCAACAGGCTGGGCAGGTGAAACACTGGGTTCAACACTGTGAAGCCTGTATTTTGAGAGACTCACAACCACAATGAATATTCCTCCCTTTGTTATCAAGGCCTTGAGAACTCGAGGCAGCCACCCAACTGTGAAAGGAACCAGCCCAGTATACCACCAGGTCCTTACCTATTCTACCAGTCCTTGGTGAAATGAAAGAAGCTTCCATTTAGAAACTCTTGGTGTTAAAATAGCCCTTCTTTTCTGAATTGATAATAGAATTTGGCTTTGCTAATAATATCCTGACGTGCCAAATCAACAACTGACAAGTCTATGTGGTTTACCCAATACTCCATGGGCTCATGAACTCCAAAAACCTGGGAAGCACCACACTAGACAATGGCCTGGGGCCTCACAAGAGCAGGAACCTCTGTGATCCTTGGTTTATGAGCATAGACCTGTCCTCACTCTGTCTACCCCTGAGCTGCCTGAATAAACCACAGGACATAGATTGTCAGCTCTTTTTCTTTTTTTTTCTTGAGACGGAGTCTCACTCTGTCTTCCAGGCTGGAGTGCAGTGGTGTGATCTCGGCTCACTGCAACCTCTGCCTCCCAGGTTCAAGCAATTCTCCTGCCTCAACCTCCCGAGTAGCTGGGATCACAGACGCGTGCCACTACACCCGGCTAATTTTCTGTATTCTTAATAGAGACGGAGTGTCACTGTGTTAGCTAGGATGGGATTGTCAGCTATTTGAAAGAAGACACCTATATGCTGGAGCATAATATCAGCAGAATTGTTGAATTGGGGCCGGGCGCGGTGGCTCAAGCCTGTAATCCCAGCACTTTGGGAGGCCGAGACGGGCGGATCACGAGGTCAGGAGATCGAGACCATCCTGGCTAACACGGTGAAACCCCGTCTCTACTAAAAAAAATACAAAAAAATTAGCCGGGCAAGGTGGCGGGCGCCTGTAGTCCCAGCTACTCGGGAGGCTGAGGCGAGAGAATGGCGTAAACCCGGGAGGCGGAGCTTGCAGTGAGCTGAGATCCGGCCACTGCACTCCAGCCCGGGCGACAGAGCGAGACTGTCTCAAAAAAAAAAAAAAAGAATTGTTGAATTGGGCATTTTCAGGTGTTTATTAGGAACAAATAGGAAATACATTCTATTTTATGAAATGAAATGTTCTAATAAAAAAACTCTTAAGTAACAAAAAATGAACAAACACGATTTTGTACTATGTAAGGTAGAAAATAAAGACAGCAGAGCTGGGCACAGTAGCTCCCGCCTGTAATCCCAGCACTTTGGGAGGCCGAGGCAGTCAGATCACTTGAAGTCAGGAATTCAAGACCAGCCTGGCTAACATGAGGAAACGCCGTTTCTATTAAAAATACAAAAATTAGTCTGGTGTGATGGCACACATCTGTAATCCCAGCTACTTGGGAGGCTGTACCCAGCAGGTGGAGGTTGCAGTGAGCCGAGATCTTGGCACTGCACTCCAGCCTGGGCTACAGAGGAAACTGTCTCAGAATAAGAAGAAGAAGAAGAAGAAGAAAAAGAAAAAGAAGACAGCATAATTTTCCTATTATTGGAGTCTGGACTTCTTGGACTGGACACCCCTGACTAAAGTGGGAAAGTGGGCCACCAACCTAGGTTTCTGCCACCCCAGATCTGGGATACTGGCCCATCACTGATGTGACCCTTTGTAAGAAAATCAGATCAACTGAGAAGGGGGCAAACGTGGTATGAGTGGCTACTAATAAAACAAGGTATACCTAATACAAGAAAATAAAACTGGCCGGGCGTGGTGGGTCACACCTGTAATCCCAGCACTTTGGGAGGCCAAGGCAGGGTTCACTTGAGCCCAGGAGTTCAAGATCAGCCTGAGGAACATGGCAAAACCTCATCCTACAAAAAATACAACAACAACAACAACAAAATTAGCTGGGTGTGGTGGTGCCCACCTGTGGTCCCAGCTATTTGGGAGGCTGAGGTGGGAGGATCACCTGAACCCAGGAGGTGAAGGTTGCAGTGAGCCGAGATTATACCACTGCACTCCAGCCTGGGCAACAGAGTGAGACCCTGCCTGGAAAAAAAAAAAAAAAAAGGCAAACCTACTACAGTGAAATAAAACTGGCCAGGCACTGTGGCTCACGCCTATAATCCTAGCACTTTGGGAAGCAGAGCAGAGTGGATCGCTTGAGCCCAGGAGTTCAAGACCAGCCATGGTGAAACCCCATCTCTACAAAAGAAAATAAAAAGAAAGAAAAGAAAAGAAAAAAAAAAATAGCCAGGCGTGGTGGTGCATGCCTGTAGTTCCAGCTATTCAGGAGGCTGAGGTGGAAGGATCACCTGACCCCGGGGAGGTGGAGGCTGCAGTGAGCCGTGATTGTGCCACCGCACTCCAGTCTGGGTGACAGAGTGAGATCTTGTCTCACAAAAATAATAATAACAAATTAAAACTGTTTTCGAATGGGCAAGAACAAAAAATTAATCAAGTTATGCAAAAGGAAAAAAAGTGAGAAACATTTGAGGATGCCCAGTGCCTCCCTTCTGACACGCCCTACCTCCCACCCCCAAAGTCTCACCAATTCCAGAGCTGCCTCCAAGGTGCTTCCAGTCCTGGAGATAAATGGGCCATTCCTGCCCACACCAGGAAGGGAGTGGACTTGACCCCTGGCCAAGAGTCCTGACAGGATTAAGGAAGGACAACCAACAAACTTGCATTTCCAGTGAGCACAGACCCATGTTCTCAAGAAGGGGAAAACTTCCAACAGAAACCACAGGAACTGTCTCCATTTTTAAAAATAGCGACTATGTATTCATTTCATAGTCACACACACACGTTATCAAGACCGAATAAAAGGAACAATAGAGACGGGGGGAAAAAAAGAGAAGTATAGAGAGGAGGGAGAGCCATTTTGAGCCCTCAGGGCATCCATGAAGTCAGGAAACTTGAGTTAACAGAAGCCATTCTCATGCTTGGACTGGTCAGTGCTCAGCTATTTTATATATTGTTTTGCTTTTTTTTTTTTTTGAGACGGAGTCTCCCTCTGTCGCCCAGGCTGGAGTGCAGTGGCGAGATCTCTGCTCACTGCAAGCTCCGCTTCCCGGGTTCAAGCCATTCTCCTGCCTCAGCCTCCCGAGTAGCTGGGACTACAGGTGCCCGCCACCACATCCGGCTAAATTTTTGTATTTTTAGTAGAGACGGGGTTTCACCGTGTTAGCCAGGATGGTCTCAATCTCCTGACCTCGTGAGCCACCGCGCCCGGCCTTTTTTTTTTTTTTTTTTTTTTTTTTTGTTACAGGGTCTTGCTTTATCGCTCAATCTGGAGTGCAGTGGTGCAATCACAGCTTACTGCAGCCTGGACCTGCCAGGCTCAAGAGATCCTCCCACCTCAGCCTCTCGTGTAGCTGAGAGCACAGGAGCGCACCACCATGCCCACCCGGCTCCTTTTTGATTAATTGATTGATTGATTGATTGACTGACTGTAGAGGCAGGGCCTCCCTATGTTGCCCAGGCTTGGTCTCGAGCTGTTAGGCTCAAGCGATCCTACTGCCTCGGCATCCCAAAGTGCTGGGATTACAGGAGTGAGCCACCATGCCCAGCCATTGCTTAGCTCTTCAAAGTCCAATCCTATCTTAGCGTAGGGTTATCATACCTTATGTATATCAGTGACCCAGGCCCGCAACCACTACGGGAAATGGACCCAGGATCCTGCAGGAGGGGTAGGGTCTGCAGATCCCGCTGGCCAAGCAGCCCCTAAGGCGCGTCTGGGTTCTGAAGGCTGCGGGCAGCGGGCTACGGGCTGCGGGCTGCGGGCTGCGGGCTGTGGGCTGTGGGCTGCGGGCTGCGGCCAGCAGGTGGCGTCCCGACTTCTGTTCGGTCGCCTCCGGCCTTCCCCTCCCTGCGGATCCCTGGGACTGCCCCGGGCAGGGCGCTCGCCCACACCGCGCCCGAGGGCTCGCGCGTTGTGTTCACAGACCGTGAAGAAGGTCGACCCCAAACACAGAGGCACTGCTTGCTTTGGCCCCAAAACCCTGGTGCAGGACCTAGGGGACGTAGGGCGGCGGGACGGACATTGGCCCCGCCCTCGCCTCCGCCTGTGACCCCGCAACCTCTCACCTCCCGTGGGGAGAAGGGGCGTAAGGTGGGAGCCGAGCTGGGCCCGGAGGAAAGCAAGGCCCTCCAAGAATGTGGGGTCTTTGCCCTTGAAAAAGCGGGTCTTCCAGGTGATGTCGTGGCAGAAGGCGCCAGAGCCCCAGCCTTCCTGCCTCGCCTGCGCTGGCCTCGCCCTGCGCTGCGCCCTGCCGCAGCCCTCCTTCCTCTTCCCGCCCCGGGCGAAAGCAGAAGTGTCCGAAAGTTGAGAGGAAATGGCCCTGGAGCTCCCGGGGTTTCCAGCTCGCCTGCGGAGCGCGGGGCTCCGGTGCAGCGCGCGCGGGGCCGCCAGGGGGCGCTGTGGGGGCGGGACTGCCGCCGGGGACGCGGCTTTTGCGCCCGAGGGAGAGCGGTCGCTGCAAGCCTTAGATTTCTTTAGGAAGGGACAAAGTGATCTGGAGCCCAAGGCTGAGAGAGCCTCTTCGGGCTTCCACCATCAGACAGGATTAATGTCGAGCCTTGAAGGCAGGGTCTCTGTCCCTCCCGCCGCTGCACTCCCAGCACCTGGCACAGTGAATAATAGGTGTCATATTCACCAAATACTGACTGAGTGGCAACTAACACCAGGAAATGTCCTAAGTCCCGGTGATGAATCAGTGAACAAACAAAGCCTCTGCCCTAGTGAGGTTCATATTCTCCCCTGCGGGAATGGGGAAGACGATAAGCAAAACAGAAGTGTAAATGCATGTAAGATGGGGATAGATGCTGTGGAGAAAAACTAAGCGGGATAAGGAGGGTAAGGAGTGCACGGTGCGGTGGAGACAGAAAGGTCAGGCAAGGCTCTGATCGGAGAGGGACGCTTCAGCAGATCCTTCCAGGAAGGGGCGAGTCAGCTAGGAACCAAAAAATAAGGAACACTTCAAACGTGTTAAGTGAATGAGTTTTAGAGGCAGGATGCCACACTGAGCAATGGCCCCTCTGGTGTGACCTATCCTCCCTCTCTCCACACCTGTCTGCTCCCCGTCATCCATCCATTCATCCATCCAGCCATCCCACAGGCACCTACCTGCTCCATGCTGGACCTTATGTGGAGTATATTTCATTGCCATATCCCCTACACGCAAGGATATGGAAATGAAAAAGACATACTCCTGCTGGGCGCGGTGGCTCACGCCTGTAATTCCAACACTTTGGGAGGCCGAGGCGGGAAGATCACAACGTCGGGAGTTCGAGACCAGAGTGACCAACATGGAGAAACCACGTCTTTACTAAAAATACAAAAAATGGCCGGGCGTGGTGGCGCGCGCCTGTAATCCCAGCTACTCGGGAGGCTGAAGCAGGAGAATCACTTGAATCCGGGAGGCAAAGGTGGCAGTAAGCCAAGATTGTGCCACTGCACTTCAGTCCGGGCAAGAGAGCGAGACTCCGTCTCAAAAAAAAAGAAAAGAAAAGAAAAAGACATACTCCTTGAAGGGAAAAAGGGCCTCACTTTTACTCTGGTGGTACCAGAGAATGGCATAGCCCTTTCAGGGAGTAATTGGACAGCTTCTCACTTTTAAATATGGCCACCCTTTGCACCCAAAGCCCCAGTCTGGGGCTCGCAGCCAGGCATTTCACAGAAGTCAGTCAGGCCCACTGACTGGAAACAGACTGTGGATTTTGACTCCAACCCCATCTCTTATCAGCTCTAAAACCCTGAACATGTCATTTATCTGCCTCAGCTTTCACATCTGTAAAACTAAGCTAATAAAAATATCTAGACCGGGCGCGGTGGCTCAAGCCTGTAATCCCAGCACTTTGGGAGGCCGAGACGGGTGGATCGCGAGGTCAGGAGATCGAGACCAACCTAGCTAACACGGCGAAACCCCGTCTCTACTAAAAAATACAAAAAACTAGCCGGGCGAGTTGGCGGGCGCCTGTAGTCCCAGCTACTTGGGAGGCTGAGGCAGGAGAATGGCGTAAACCCGGGAGGCGGAGCTTGCAGTGAGCTGAGATCCGGCCACTGCACTCCAGCCTGGGCTACAGAGCGAGACTCCGTCTCAAAAAAAAAAAAAAAAAAATCTAATTAATCCGAGTTTTGAGCTAATACATTGCAAAGGGGAGGGCAGACACATGGAAAGTGTTCAATACATGTTAGCTATTATTATTAGCTCAGGCAAGGGTTTGAGCAGAAGTGCAATTTGTCTTCTTTTTTTTCTCTTGAGACAGGGTCTCACTCTGTTGTCCAGGCTGGAGTGCAGTGGCGCCATCTTGGCTCCCTGCTACCTCCATCTCCCAGGTTCAAGAGATTCTCCCACCTCTGCCTCCCCAGTAGCTGGGACTATAGGTGCCTGCCACCACACCCGACTAATTTTTGTATCTTTTGGTAGAGATGGAGTTTCACCATGTTGGCCAGGCTGGTCTCAAACTCCTGACCTCAAGTAATCCGCCCACTTCAACCTCCCAAAGTGCTGGGATTACAGGCATGAGGCACCGTGACTGCCCCAAATGCTCTCTGCAAAATTATCTGCATAGCTCCATACGGAGGCAACCTCAATAAAGTTCCATCAATAGGGAAATAAATTTGATTACCGTCTATCTGTACTATAGAAGAAAATGTAATTTTAAGAAGATTGTGCTAATGGAAGACAATTTGAGACCCATATCAGCAAGTCAGACCAAGTGTGAAAAAGCAGTGAGTCCTGTGGAACATTGGGATGTGTGACATAGGGAGGCCTGGAGGGGACTTGGCCTCTGGGGGCTTCTGTTTCTCCAGTGAGAGACAATTGAGCTGTTATCTGAACTGTCAATCAATACTAATCAAATTTTTAAAATGCACACATCTTTTAACCCAACAGTTCTACTTTTAGGAGCTTATTCAACAGATACACTTGCATATTTGCACTAAGAATCATAAAAAAGGTTTGCAGAAATGCTGTCAAAGGCAAGAACAACCTAAATGTCCATCAACAGAGGAAGTGTTAAAAAATTATGATGTAGCCATCCAGTGAAAGCTTATGTAGCCTTTAAAGTTATCAAAGCAGGTCTAGATGTGTGGATGTAGAAAAATTACATGTAAAATAGTCTTCAATTACGAAAAAAAAAAAGACAAAGAAAAGTTTAAGTACTCACAATAAGAGTCATGAAAACTTTTGAGAGGGCAGGGGGCTGCTCTGGGAACCCCCAAGGAGATAGCCTCGGATAATGGCGAGTCCTGAAGGCAGAATGCGCCCTCATTCGGCTTCGTTTCTTCTCTCCACCCTCAGTGCCCAGGACAGGACAGGACAGGACAAGTACTTATTGAGCACCACAGAGAGAGAGAGAGAAGATCGGACAGGCTCTCGGTCCTCTGAGGCTCACAACAAACAAAATGTGATGGGACAGCCCCTTGGAGTAACTCCAAGTCTGAGCTCAGCAGAGCTACAAGACTTCAGGATGTGCAGAGCCTAAGTTTCCCATCATTTCATCCCTGCTAGTGCTCTGGGCTGGGCTGAAGCAGCTTGTTCTGCTAGATTTGGAACACACACAAGTGCCTCGAGGAGGCGGAGCAACATACACTGACCCTATCAGGCCCAGCTGAGCCCAAGAGTTTCCTAGCTTTGCCCCATCTAACCATACCCTTTCAGGTGTCTTATCTGGTTCCTATAAGTCTTGGCCCCCAGTCCATCTCTATGCAAGCAAAAATCCCTTGGACCCCGAAAGCTACTGAAATTTTAAGAATAAAAAAATTAAATTAAAAACAGAAGAAATCTGAAAAAAAAACTGAGATCTACAATCTCACAAAGAAATTAAAGAATATGAAATTGCTAGTATTCAATGATTATTGTTACTTTAAAAATGGCAGCTTTATATGGCTAATCTTAAGTAATTAAAACAACCTTGAGATATTATTTTTATCCTTTCATATTGGCAAAGATTAAAAAGGTTTACTGACATCTTGAATCAACAAAACTCTGGAGAAACAGGCACATTAAGGGCAGAAGACAAACTTGTACCATCCCTATGAAAGGTGATTTTGGCAATTAACTATTAAATAACAAATCTAAATACCCTTTGGCCCAGCTATTCCACTGGTAGAATGTTATTCTACAGATATACTCACATACCTGGAATATACACAGTTATTAATCACGACATTGTTTGTAATCACAGAGAATAAGAAAAAACCAAATACTCATCAATTGGTGGACTGGTTAAATAAATTATAGTACATTCTCTCTCTCTCTCTCTCTCTCTCTCTCTCTCTCTCTCTCTCTCTCTCTTACACACACACAAAACAAAACAAAACAAAACAAAGCAAATTATCAGTAAAAATTAAATAAGAAATCTCTTTAGGGGCCAGGTACGGTGGCTCAAGCCTATAATCCCAGCACTTTGGGAAGCCAAGGCAGGCAGATCACCTGAGGTCAAGAGTTTGAGACCAGCCTGGCCAATATGGTGAAACACCATTTCTACTAAAAATACAAAAAACTAGCCTGGCATGGTGGGGCACACCTGTAATCCCAGCTACTCAGGAGACTGAGACACTAGAATTACTTGAGGTGGAGGTTGCAGTGAGCCGAGATGGCACCACTGCACTCTAGACTGGACAACAGAGCAAGACTCTATCTCAAAAAAGAAATCTCTCTAGGTACTGATTTGAAATGCTCTCTAAGATCTAATCTCATCTCTATGCAAATTTTTAAAAACATGCACACAAGGTACACAACAATGTGTATAGTATGTTACCATCTGGGTAGAAAAGGTGTGTTATGGTGTCTAAAAAATTGAAAACATGTGTTGTAGAGGGGAACTTGGATAGCTGGAAAATAGAAGTAGGAGGGAAACTTTTCATTAAATTGCTGTTTTGTGCCTCTTGAATTTTGAATCCTCTGAATAATTGCCCAGTCAAAACAAACAACAAACAAAGCACACCTGAGGAAACAATGAGGCTTTCTAGAGTGGAAAGCCAGGAACCTGGAGCTTAGAGGCAACCTGAGGAGGCAAAACTAATCCCAATGGGATAGAGGGAGACTGCCACAAGGCCATAGCTCACCTAAGCCAGGGAAGAAGGCGATCTGCAGTGGGCCAAGAACCAAAGGAGTGGCCCCATTACCATCAGTCCCAATGACCCACTCTGTGCTTCCTGTCCCTGTGAGTCTAGGCTCTGCAAGGTTAGAGACCCTAGTCCCCAAAGGCGCTGCACTCTTGCCAGGGGACACAACAAGGGTCCCATTAAATGACAAGCTATAGCTACTCACCAGTGTCTAGCTGGTGAGAGGAAGAGTCCCCATAACAGCAGGAGTAATTGACGGCAATCAGATCACTGCAGCCTCCACCCCCAACTCGCCTGACCGTGCCACCCACTCCATCTTGGGTTCAAGCGATTCTCCCATCTCGGCCTCCCAAGTTGCTGGGACTACAGGGGCACACCACCACGTCTGGCCAATTTTCTTGTTTTTTGTAGAGACAGGGTTCTTGCTATGCTGCCCCGGCTGGTCTCCAACTCCTGGGTTCAAGCCATCCGCCCCCCTTTGTGCTCCCCGAGTGCTGAGATCACAGGCGTGAGCCACCGCGCCCTTCCCCGACACTGTAATTGTGAATGGACATGTGTAGTAACCCCAGTCTAAGAGGGGTATAATTACCAAGGGTCACTCCGTTGCATAAGCTACAACCAGCAAAAGTGATACATGAGGGTGAGGAGGACTGAGTAGATAGTGGAGGAGGGAGAAGATCAGTACCAGTTATGACTGTGAGATCAGCTGCAGCAATGGGAGCTGTAGCTGTCCAACTAGTTACAAAAAGAGGCCTCGAGGAACCACAGGGGAACTTCTCCCTGGACCTGTGTGGAAAAGCATGTTTGTGCAATACCAGGAGATGAACTGAAGCAACCATGAGAATGTGTGTCTCAGCTCTCACCTGCAGGGAGTATATTTGACCAATGGTCCCATGTGTGTGCTCTGAAATCTGTCAGAGCACAGGCTGCTCCCAGTCAATGTCTGAGCATTGTGCGAACCCTGTACCCAGGAGATGTAGGACTCCTCTCAGAGGCAGTTTTGGCTCAAAGACTCCCTCCTTAAAAGTGATGCCAAAACTTTCTTATAATTGCACTGCACTGTAAGATTCTTCCCATCTAACTTGCCTTCCTTCCTTCCTCCCCTCTCTTCTCCATCACAGCCTGATGCTCTCCCAGCCTTTACCAGCTTCCTTTCTACTTTCCCTTTCAGGCCTTTTCTCAGTAAATCTCTTCAGATCTAACCCAATCTTGGCATCTACTTTTTGGAAGGCCTGCACTAACACAAAAACTATTGCTATTGTGTATACAAGTGAGTTCCAAGCTTCCCGGAAGTCAAAGAAAAAATATTATATTATTGTATAGTATTCACTAGTGCTCTTCATGAAACACTTCTAGCTCCCCCACTTCCAGGCACCTTGGTTCGACTGATTCCTTGAATTGGATAGGGCCATGTGATCAGATATGTTGCTTTAAGTTAATAAGATTCGGGGAGGCCAGGCTCACACCTGTAATCCCAGCACTTTACGAGGCCAAGGTAGGCAGATCACTTGAGCCCAGGAGTTCGAGACCAGCCTGGCCAACATGGCAAAACCCTGTCTTTACTAAAAACACAAAGAAATTAGCCAGGCATGGGCCAAGCGCGGTGGCTCACGCCTGTAATCCCAGTACTTTGGGAGGCCGAGGAAGGTGGATTGCCTGAACTCAGGAGTTTAAGACCAGCTTGGGCAACATAGTGAAACCCTGTCTCTACTAAAATACAAAAAATTAGCCAGGCATGGCAGCGTGCGTCTGTAGTTCCAGTTATTCAGGAGGCCGAGGCAGGAGAATTGCTTGAACCTGGGAGGCGGAGGTTGTAGTGAGCCAAGATCGTGCCACTGCACTCCAGCCGGGGCAAAAGAGCAAGACTCCATCTCAAAAAAAAGAAAAAATAATAATAAAAAAAGAAATTAGCCAGGCCTGGTGGCACAAGCCTTTAATCCCAGATACTCAGGAGGCTGAGGCACAATAGTCATTTGAACCCGGGAGGCAGAGGTTGCAGTGAGCCAAGATTGCGCCACTGCACTCCAGCCTGGGTGACAGAACGAGCTTCTGCCTCAAAAAAAAAAAAAAAGGTGAGGGGAAATCCTTTTTGCTTTTTGTAACTATAACCCAGACTTTCCTGACTAATGTACATTGGTTCCTATTATCTAATTATCTAATTCAGTGTTTGCCAGTAGCAATGCTATCGACATTTTGAATCATAATTCTTTGCTGTAGGGACTGTACTATGCACGTAGGATGTTTTAGCAACATCCCCGGCCTCTACCCACTAGATAACAGTAGTAAGATTTTCACAGTTGTGACAACCAAAAATGTCTTCAGACATTGCAAAATACCCACTGCAGGACAAAATCGCCACCATTTAAGAACTACTCATGTAATGAAGAGCAGTAAAACCTTTCTTCAAAAAGAGATCAAGAGGCCGGGCCCAGTGACTCACACCTGTAATTCCAGCACTTTGGGAGGCTAAGGTAGGAGGATTGCTTGAGGCCAGGAGTTCAAGACCAGCCTGGGCAACATGGTGAAACCCTGTCTACAAAAAAATGGCTGGGCACAGTGGCTCACACCTATAATCCCAGCACTTTGGGAGGCCAAGGCGGGTAGATCACCTGAGGTTGGGAGTTCGAGACCAGCCTAACCGACATGGAGAAACCCCTTCTCTACTAAAAATACAACATTTGCCGGGCGTAGTGGCACATGCCTGTAATCCCAGCTACTCAGGAGGCTGAGGCAGGAGAATCGCTTGAACCTGGGAGGTGGAGGTTGTGGTGAGCGGAGATAGCGCCATTGCACTCCAGCCTGGGCAGCAAGAGAGAAACTCTGTCTCAAAAAAAAAAAGAAATTAGCCAGGCATGGTGGTGCGTGTCTGTAGTCCCAGCTACTTGGAAGGCTGAGGTGGGAGGATTGCTTGAGCTGAGGAGGTGAAGGGTCCCGTGAGCCAAGACAGTGCCACTGCACTTCAGCCTGCGTGACAGAGCCAGACCCTGTCTCAAATAAATAAATAAGATCAAGTTTACAATGGAATCATATAAAATGCTCAATTTAAAAATCAGAAAAGGCAGAAAAAGAAGGAAGAGGATATAACAAGTAGAAAACAGTTACAAACATGGTGAATATTAAGCTGCAGTGGGCCAGGAAGTCCTCCTGGGCCTGGGAACTAAAGGGTGGAAGCAGGCATGGCTTATATCAATAATCACTTTACAGGTGAATAGTCTCAAGAGAATGAGATGACAAGCCACAGACTGGCAGAAAATAGTTGAAATTCTGTACTTTCAGCTCAATTTTACTAAAAACCTAAAACTACGCTAACAAATGAAGTCTATTTTAAAAATATTTTTGAAATGTGACTAGCCTAAATACACAAAATAAAAGACAGATATTGTCAGAATGGGCAAAATAACCTACAGCTAGCATTACAGTTAGTAGTAAAAAATTGGATGCCTTCCCCCTGAAATTGGGAACAAGGCAAGGATTTTCTCTCTTACCACTGTTACTCAACACTGGACTAGAAGTCCCAGCTACTGTGATAGGCCAAGAAAAGGAACCAGATGCAGATTGCGAAGGAGCTACAGATGACATGATTGTCTATGCAGAAAATCCCAAATAATTGGCAAAATAACTTCAGGAACTAATACATAAATATAGCAAGGTCGCAGTTCACAATGATATAAATAAACAATTAAATGAGAGAGAAGTGATACATCTTCTTTGCAGAAGGTTTCTAAATAATATATATAGTCCAGGCACAGTGGCTCATACCTGTAATCCCAACACTTCGGGAGGCTGAGGCAGGAGGAGTACAGGAGTTTGAGATCAGCCTGGGTAGCATAGCGAGACCTCGTCTCTACAAAAAATAAACAAAATTAGCTAGCATAGTGCCACACACCTGTAGTCCCAGCTACTCAGGAGGCTGAGGTGGGAGGATTGCTTGAGCCCAGGAGGTTGAGGCTGCAGTGAGCCAAGATCATGCCACTGCACTCCAGCCTGGGCAACAGAGAAAGACCCTGTCTCCAAAAATAATAATAATAATTAAAAAAGCAATGTGTATAGATATTCCCCCATTGTTATAGGTTTAACTGTGTTCCATAAAAAGATATGTTAACTGGGCGTGGTGGCTCAGCCTATAATCCCAGCACTTTAGGAGGCCAAGAGGGGCAGATCATGAGGTCAGGAGATCAAGACCATCCTGGCTAACACAGTGAAACCCCGTCCCTACTAAAAATACAAAAAATTAGCCAGGCGTGGTGGCAGGCGCCTGTGGTCCCAGCTACTCGGGAGGCTGAGGCAGGAGAATGGCGTGAACCCAGGAGGTGGAGCTTGCAGTGAGCCGAGATCGTGCCACTGCACTCCGGCCTGGGCGACTGAGCAAGACTCCGTCTTCAAAAAAAAAAGAAAAAAAATATGTTGAAGCCTAAACCCTGGTACCTGTGACCTTATTTGGATAGGGTCTTTGCAGGTAGAATCAAGTTAAAATGAGGTATTTAGTGTGAGCCCTAACCCAGTACGACCGATGTCATTATAAAAAGAAGAGGAGAGCCACAGACAAAGACAAAGAGAACAGAAGAAGAATATCATGTGCACACAGAGGCAGAGAGTGGAGTCATGTGTCTATAAGGCCAAGGGTTGCCAGCAGCACCAGAAATTAAGAGAAAGGTGCTGCAGTTTGAATGTGTCCCCGAAGTTAATGTGTTGGAAACTTAATCTCTAGTATACCAGTGTTGAAAGATGAGGTCTTTAAGAGATGAATAGGTCATGAGGGCTCTGCTGTCATCAATAAATTAATACCATATTGCGGGAGTTGGTTAGGTATCCTGGAAGTGGGTTCCAGATAAAAGAATGAATTTGACCCCCATTCCCTTCTCTCTCGCAAGTATGTTCTCTTGTCTTTCTGCCTTACACAATGGAATGAGCAGCAAGAAGGCCTTCACCAGATGCAGTGCCCTTGAATGTGGCCTTCCCAGCCTCCAGAACTTTTAAGAAATAAGTCTCTGTTCTTCATAGATGACCCAGTCTCAGGTATTCTGTTATAGGAACATGAAATGAACTAAGACCGAAGACATGGATCAAATTCTCCCCTAGGACCTTCAGAGAGAGCATGGCCCTGCTGACATTTTGATTCCAGACTTCTAGGCTCTAGAACAGGGGTTCCAACCCCTGGGCTGAGGACCAATACCAGTCTGTGGCTTGTTAGGAACCGAGCTGCACAGCAGGAGGTAAGTAGCAGGCGAATGAGCATTGCCTGAGCTCTACATCCTGTCACATCAGTGACGGCATTTGATTCTTATGGGACCGTGAACTCTATTGTGAACTGCGCATGTGAGGGATCTACGCTGCACATACCTCATGAGAATCTAACTAATGCCTGATGATCTGAGGTGGAACAGTTTCATCCCAAAACCATCCCCCCAACCCCCACATCTGTGGGAAAGCTGTCTTCCATGAAACTGGTCCCTGGTGCCAGAAAGGTTGAGGACTGCCACTCTAGAACCATGAGAGAACACATTTCTGTTCTTTTACGCCACCAGTTTGTGGTACTTTGTCACCATTGCCTTAGGAAACTGACATACTCCTCGAGGAGGTGGAACATAACTCCCACACTTAAGGAGTGGGCATAGTGACTTCCTTCCAAAAGGAACACTGTGGAAAAGGGCTAAAAAAGTAACTTTACATTGGTGAAACCCGATGAAGCCAGGTGACCAAGCTCAACATCAACGGCGATGACTCATGTTGATTGTATGTACCTTGATATGATGTGATGAATATGTGGTCTCCCTCCCAAAAACCTATGACCACCAGCCAGGCACTGTGGCTCACGCCCTGTAACCCCAGCACTTTGGGAGGCCGAGGCGGATGGATCACCTAAGGTCAGGAGTTCGAGACCAACCTGGCCAACACAGTGAAACCCCGTTTCAACTAAAAATGCAAAGTTTAGCTGGGTGTGGTGGCGGGAGCCTGTAATCCCAGCTACTCGGGAGGCCGAGGTAGGAGAATTGCTTGAACCCAGAAGACGGAGGTTGCAGTGAGCCAAGATCCTGCCACTGCACTCCAGCCTGGGTGACAGAGCGAGACTCCATCTCAAAAAAAAAAAAAAAAAAAAAAATTAGCCAGGTGTGGTGGGGGGCACCTGTAATCCCAGCTACTTGGGAGGCTGAGGCAGGAGAATCACTTGAACCCAGGAGGTGGAGGTTGCAGTGAGCTGAGATCACACCACTGCCCTCCAGTCTGGGTGACAGAGTGAAACACGAAGCTCCATCTCAAAAACAAACAAACAAAAACACCCTATAACCCCAGTCTAACTGTGGGAAAAACATTGAAAACACTGGACAGATTCCAATGGAAGAGCATTCTACACAATACCAGACCAATATTAATCAAAACTGTCAAGGTTATCAAAACCAAGGAAAATCTGAGAAACCACCCCAAGCCAACAGGAGCCTGAGGAGACATGATAACTAGATGCAGTGTGATATTCTGAATGGTATCCTGGATTACAAAAAGGACATTAGGTAAAAATTAAGGAAATCGGCTGGGTGCAGTGACTGACGCCTGTAATCCCAGCACTTCAGGAGGCCAAGGCGGGCGGATCACGAGGTTAGGAGTTGGAGATCAATCTGGCCAACATGGTGAAACCCATTTCTATTAAAAATACAAAAATTAGCTGTGTACAGTAGCATGCATCTGTAATCCCAGCTACTCGGGAGGCTGAGGCAGGAAAATCGCTTAAAACTGGGAGGCAGAGGTAATAGTGAGCCAACATCGCACCACTGCACTCCAGCATGGGTGACAGAGCAAGACTCTAGCTCAAAAAAAAAAAAATTTAAGAAAATCTGGGCCAGGTATGGTGGCTCACACTTATAATCCCAGAACTTTGGAAGGCCAAGGCAGGAGGATTGCTTGAGCCCAGGAGTTTGAATTTACAATGAGTCATGATCATGTCACTGCACTCCAGCCTGGGTGACAGAGGAAGATCTTGTCCCTAAATTTAAGTTTAAAATAAATAAATAAATCTGCATAAACTGTGGACTTCATTTATAATCACTGATCAATATTGGTTAATTAACTGGAACAAATGGGCCATACTAACATAAGATTAATAATAGGAATAATAGGAGAAACAGAGTGGAGTAGAGAGGGAACTATATCTTCAATTTTTTCTTTTCTTTTTTTTTTTTTGAGATGGAGTCTCACTCTGTTCACACAGGCTAGAGTGTAGTGGTATGATCTCGGCTCACTGCAACCTCTGCCTCCCAGATTCAAGTGATTCTCCTGTCTCAGCCTCCAAAGTAGCTGAGACTACAGGTGCAGGCCACGATGCCCAGCTAATTTTTGTATTTTAAGTCGAGAAGGGGTTTCACCATGTTGGCCAGGCTGGTCTCGAACTCCTGACCTCAAGTGATCCACCCGTTTCAGCCTCCCAAAGTGCTGGGATCACAGGTGTGAGCCACAACGCCTGGCCTATATCTTCAATTTTTATATAAGTCTAAAACTGTTCCATAAAATAAAATCTATTTAAAAAAAATTTTTTTTTTTTTGAGACAGAGTCTTGCTCTGTCCGCCAGGCTGGAGTGCAGTGGTGCAGTCTTGGCCACTGCACCCTCCGTCTTCCGGGATCAAGCAATTCTCCTGCCTCATCCTCCCGAGTACCTGGGATTACAGGCATATGCCACCACGCCCGGCTAATTTTTGTATTTTTAGTAGAGACGAGGTTTCATCATGTTGGCCAGGCTGGTCTTGAACTCCTGACCTCAGGTAATCCGCCTGCCTCGGCCTCCCAAAGTGCTGGGATTACAGGCATGAGCCACCGAGCTCAGCTTCAAAATTTTGTAAGATGAAAGAAAAGCCAGTGCTGCAAAGATGTCAATATTCCTCCAAAATGCTATAAAAGTTAACTTTTTTTAAGAGAAAAAATTTATTATGGTGCTTACTCTAAGGAAATTTGCCATTTGATCTTCATATCATTGCTGGTTGTCATCATAATGGACTTTTTTTTTCCATTGTAGTTCTGCGTTCTTTGTGGCAGAACTGTTTCCTATGTGAATGCCTCACTTGGTGATCTTGATTGAAGATAAGAGTATGTAGTCATGTCATTATTCCCTGAAGGATGGTTTGCAGTGGGCTGCAGGTGAAGAGCTTCCTAATAGAGATGTCCTTCAGGGAGGCCCTCAGCTTTCCTGAACAAGACCCCACAGAAACGCTGCATCTGAGTGGGCTCACCATGACTTAAGATCTAAAATCCATTTTTACAAATTAAAACCCTTAGTTCTGTCCCTTTTGCCCAGAGGCTATATACCTATAGAAGGCTGGTCTCCTGACTGAGCTCCACGGGCAGATGTAGAAACCAGAACCAAACCTGTAAGAGGCCAGAAAACCAATCTGGCCAGGTGACCCCTCAGGAAAATACGGAAATAGTAATAATCTCACTAACACATAATATTTGCCATGTAAACATTTTTATTGGCCAGGCACGGTGGCTCACGCCTGTAATCCCAGCACTTTGAGAGGTTGAGGCAGGCAGATCACGGCAACACAGTGAAACCCCGTCTCTACTAAACATACAAAAAATGAGCCAGGCATGGTGGTGTGCGCCTGTAATCCTAGCTACTCAGGAGACTGAGGCAGGAGAATTGCTTGAACCTGGGAGGTGGAGGTTGCAGTGAGCCAAGACCGAGCCATTACACTCCCACCTGGGCAACAACAGTGAAACTTAGTCTCAAAAAAAAAAGAGTCTTACATGATGGTTTCTAATAGGCCAAGCCTCAAAGGGCTATATGTCAGCTCCTACTTACATTTTTTTTGGCCATAACTTTATAAGGTTTCCTATCTAGCTGCAAGACAGCCAGGAAGTGCGACCTGGCTAGAAGCTCAGGAAGGAGAGGAAAGGGTTTTTGTGAGCATCTAGTCGGTCTCTCCACACATATGGTAAGCACCATTTACCCCTCTAGTAGAACAGGTCTCAGCGTGGTCTCTGCCAGGCAACCCTAAACTATGCATACCCTGAGTCCCATGCCAGTCCTCGATCTGAGATGGACTGGCAACCTCGTGTCCGCCTTCCTCCTGTCATCCCCCATGGTCAGTCAGTCACTAAATAGCAACCTCTCCACCCTTACACATCTCTAAATAGCCACTGCCTTTCTGTCTGCAACTGCCAGAGCTTTGTGCAACAGCCTTCCACCTAGTCTCCCTTCATGCAAGGTTTCCGCTCTCAGGGAGTTTCTTTTCTTCTATAAGGCTGCAAGTGAGCAAATATATAAAGGAACAAGAGAATGGCAGGTTCTATGCGGAAGCAGATGTTGAAATGGTAGAGATAGCTGGGGTGGAGAGGAGGGGTTAGTATGTAGAGAGCAGTCAGTGAAGACCGCACTGTGGCGGTAGCTGTGGCAGACAGTATTATCCAAAAATTATCCAGAAAAACAATATTTCAATTTCCACATGCTGTTTCAGAACCCTGCCACTCCCTCATCAAGTGGCAGACTCTGTGTTCCCTTCAGTTGAACTCCAATGGGTCTTTTGACCTTCTCAACTAATAAAATACAACAGAACTCCCAAGTCTAGGTCAGAAAAGACATTACAGCTTCTACCTGACTTTCGTTTTGTTTTTTTTGAGACAGAGTCTCACTCTGTTGTCCAGGCTGGATGACATGCCATGCCATGCAGTGGCATGATCTCAGCTCACTGCAACCTCCGTTTCCTGGGCTCAATCAGTTCTCATGCCTCAGCCTCCCAAGCAGTTGGGATTACAGGCACACGCCACCATTCCCAGCTAATTTATGTATTTTTTTTTTTATAGAGACGGGGTTTCACCATGTTGCCCAGGCTGCTCTCAAACACCTGAGCTGAAGCCATCCACTCTCCTCAGCCTCCCAAAGTGTTGGGATTACAAGCGTGAGCCACCGTGCCCAGCCTCTACCTGACTCTTTTGGGACACATTCCCAGGAGCCTAACTACGTGGAGAACAGCTAAAGCCCCAGCCTTCAGCTCTGGCTTAACTCATAGATGACTGCCATGTGAGTGAGCCAACTCGGAGGCGAATTCTCAGTTAGCTGATTTGCCCCAGCTGATGCTGCGTGGAGCAAAATGAGCCTTCCCCATGAAGCCCTGCCCAAAATACAGATATATGAGCAAAATAAATGATTGTTGTTTTGAAGCCACTGAGTTTTGGAGTGTTTCACTATGGAGCAATAGTAACTGAACTCAGGCCTAAATACCAAGGAGTCAGCCATGAGGATATATTCATAGAGTATTTTAAGCATAGCCAACAAAAAATCCCATGGCTTGAAGACAGGAACAAGCTTGGCACACTGAGGAACAGAGATGGTCAGGTAGCTGACGGGGAGAGCACTAAGAAGTGTGCTTGGAGAGGAAGACTGAGCCACATTATGCAAAGCCTCTTGGGCCGTGAAGAAGTCTGAAATGATCAAAAGTTCAGTAGGAGTTCATTCTCCCCATAGCTGCAAGAGCCAACAAGGGTTGTGAGCAAGGCAATGATGAGATTTATTGTATTAAAAGATGGCTCTAGCAGCTATGGGGAGAATGATACATAGCAGTATAAAAGTGGAAGCAGATGCTGGGCATGGTGTCTCATGCTTGTAATCCCAACACTTTGGGAGGCCGAGGTGGGTGAAGAGCTTGAGCCCAGGAGTTCAAGACCAGCCTGGGCAACATGGCGAAACCTCGTCTCTACAAAAAATACAAAAATTAGCTGGGCATTGTGGTGTGCACCTGTAGTCCCAACTCCTCAGGAGGCTGAGGTGGGAGGATCACTTGAGCTGGGGAGGCAGAGGTTGTAGTGAGCTGAGATCACACCACTGCACTTCAGCCTGGGTGACAGAGCAAGACTGTATCAAAAGAAAGAAAAAAAAGGAAAGAAAAGAAGAAAGGAAGAAAGAAAGGAAAGGAAACAAAGAAAGGAAGAAAGAGAAAGAGAGAGAGAAAGAAAAAAAGAAGGAAGGAAGGAAGGAGAAAGAAAGAAAGAAAGAAAGAAAGAAAGAAAGAAAGAAAGAAAGAAAGAAAGAAAGAAAGAAACAGAGAAAAGAAAAACCAATAGTGGGCCGGGCGCGGTGGCTCAACCCTGTAATCCCAGCACTTTGGGAGGCCGAGACGGGTGGATCACGAGGTCAGGAGATCGAGACCCTCCTGGCTAACACGGTGAAACCCCGTCTCTACTAAAAAATACAAAAACTAGCCGGGCGAGGTGGCGGGCGCCTGTAGTCCCAGCTACTCGGGAGGCTGAGGCAGGAGAATGGCGTAAACCTGGGAGGCGGAGCTTGCAGTGAGCTGAGATCCGGCCACTGCACTCCAGTCCCGGCGACAGAGCAAGACTCCGCCTCAAAAAAAAAAAAAAAAAAAAAAAAAAAAAAAAAAAGAAAAACCAATAGTGGAAGCAAGATCTGTTAGCAATTGTCCAAGATGAACACAATTAACACCCAATAGTAAGGAGAAGATAGACTCCAGGCACATTTTGTAGAAGCAATAAGCTTTGCTGATGAGAGGTGAGGGACAAAAAAGAATAAAAGCAAACCTCTAGGTTTTTGTCTCAAGCAGACATGTGAATGACAGTGCTGTTGGCTAGATGAGAAAGGTTTGGAGAGGAACAGGGTTGGGGTGGGGGAAAACTTCCCTTTCCCTCAGGATATCCGATTTCAGTGTGGTTGTAGAAAGAATCCAAGCTGGCTAAATAATTCTCTCTAAGCAGTTACCGGGAGGCAAGTACAGAGCTTCCGACTCTGGTAGGGGTGGAGATTCTGATAACTACTTGGCTTGCCTTAGGAATTCCTTTCTATTTATGTGTTTGCCTATATAGCTTTTAGAGTCTCCTTGCAGAGTGTGGTTGTTATAATTACTATGGCAAAAATCCCAGCTGGAAGCTAAAACACACCCAAAGGAGGAAATTGAACTCAACATGTAGGAGACCCAGCCAAGTGCTTTTCCCAAACTGTACTCCATTAGCCAGTCTGGAGAAGAGTTCCTGAGTGACCAAGAGGAAGGAACCAGGCCTTAGGTGCCTACTGAAAAAATAGCTTCAGGAGCTTGCAGTGAGCTGAGATCGCGCCACTGCACTCCAGCCTGCGCGACAGAGCGAGACTCCGTCCCAAAAAAAAAAGAAAAAAGAAAAAAAAAAGAAAGAACTAATTCAGCAGATTGACCTTTTGGATATCATAAATTTGAAGTGCTTATTGTGTGTATGTGTGTGTCTGTGTGTGTGTGTGTGTGTGTGATGGAGTCTCACTCTGTTGCCCAAGCTGGAGTGCAGTGGCACGATCTTGGCTCACTGCAACCTCCGCCTCCCGGGTTCAAGCAATTCGCTGGCCTCAGCCTCCCGAGTACATGGGATTACAGGCATCTGCCACCATGGCCAGCTAATTTTTGTATTTTTAGTAGAGATGGGGTTTCACCATGTTGGCCAGGTGATCTCAAACTCCTGACCTCAAGTGATCCGCCCATCTCAGCCTCCCAAAGTGCTGGGATTACAGGCGTGAGCCACCGCACCCAGCCTTTTATTTATTTTTTTGAGAAGGAGTTTTGCTCTTGTTGCCCAGGCTGGAGTGCAATGGCACGATCTCTGCTCACCGCAACCTCTGCCTCCCAGATTCCAGCGATTCTCCTGCCTCAGCCTTCCAAGTAGGTGGAATTACAGGAATGCACCTCCACGCCCCGCTAATTTTGTATTTTTAGTAGAGACGGGGTTTCTCCATGTTGGTCAGGCTGGTCTTGAACCTCTGACCTCAGGTGATCCACCCGCCTCAGCCTCCTAAAGTGCTGGGATTACAGGCATGAGCCACTGTGCCCGGCCTATATATTTATTTTATTTTTTTGAGACAGGGTCTCTCTATGTCACCCAGTCTGGAGTGCAGTGGTGCAATCTTGGCTAACTGCAGCCTCTGCCACCCCAGTTTCAAGCAATTCTCCTGCCTCAGCCTCCTGAGTAGGTGGAGTTACAGGAATGCACCACCACGCCTGGCTAATTTTGTATTTTTAGTAGAGATGGGGTTTCTCCATGTTGGTCAGGCTAGTCTCGAACCTCTGACCTCGGGTGATCCGCCCGCTTTGGCCTCCTGAAGTGCTGGGATTATAGGCATGAACCACCGTGCCCGGCCTATTTATTTTATTTTATTTTTTTGAGACAGGGTCTCTCTCTGTCACCCAGGCTGGAGTGCAGTGGCGCGATCTTGGCTAACTGCAGCCTCTGCCACCCCAGTTTCAAGCGATTCTCCTGCCTCAGCTTCCCCAGTAGCTGGGAATACAGGTGTGCACCACCATGCCTGGCTAAGTTTTGTATTTTTAGTAAAGACAGGGTTTCACCATGTTGTCCAGGCTGGTCTCAAACTCCTGACCTCAAGTGATCCTCCCAAAGTGCTAGGATTGCAGGCGTGACCCACCGCACCCGACCTGAAGTGCTTGTTTAGATATTCCAGCGCTGATAATCAGTAGCAGTCCAGAGTTCCTGAGAAAGGTCCAGGCTGGAGATAAAAATTTTCAAATTCTCAGCCTACCTTTCTCTGTTAATAAGCAAAAACAAATGTTGAAATTAGAGGGAGCCTGCAAAATTGCAACTAACAAATATCAGGAAGTATAAGGCTAACCAAGAGGGCTGAGGGTGGTAGTTCATGCCTGTAATCCCAGCTACGAGGGAGGCCAAGGCAGATGCCTGACTTGCGGCCAGGAGTGCAAGACCAGCCAGGCAACAGAGCAAGATCCCATTTCCACAAAAAAATCAAAAAACAAAAATTAGGCCAGGCACGGTGGCTCATGCCTGTAATCCCAGAGAGGCTGAGCAGGCGGATCATTTGAGCCCAGGAGTTGGAGACCAGCCTGGGCAACATGGAAAACACCTCTCTCTACTGAAAATACAAAAAATTATCCAGGGGCCGGGTGTGGTGACTCACACCTGTAATCCCAACATTTTGGAAGGCCAAGGTGGGCAAATCACTTGAGATCAGGAGTTCAAGACCAGCCTGGCAAACATGGGGAAACCCTGTCTCTACTAAAAATGTATGCGCCTGTAGTCCCGGCTACTCATGAGGCTGAGGCAGGAGAATTGCTTGAACCCAGGAGGTGGAGATTGCAATGAACTCCAGCCTGGGAGACAGAGCAAGACTCTGTCTCAAAAACAAAAAAGAAAGGCCGAGACGGGCGGATCACGAGGTCAGGAGATTGAACCATCCTGGCTACATGGTGAAACCCGTCTCTACTAAAAATACAAAAAAATTAGCCTGGCGAGGTGGCGGGCCTGTAGTCCCAGCTACTCGGAGGCTGAGGAAGGAGAATGGCGTGAACCCGGAGCGGAGCTTGCAGTGAGCTGAGATCCGGCCACAGCACTCCAGCCTGGGCGCAGGCGAGACTCCATCTCAAAAAAAAAAAAAAAAAAAAAAAAAGAAAAAGCCAAGCTTGTGGCATGGGCCTGTAGTCCTGCTACTTGGGAGGCTGAGGCAGGAGGATTGTTTGAGCCCAGGAGGTTGCAGTGAGCTGAGAGGACACCACTAGCAGTCCAGCCTGGGCTACAGAGGGAGACTCTGTCTCAAAAAAAAGAAAAATTAGCTGGGTGTGGTGGCACCGCCTGTTAGTCCCTATTATTGGGGAGGCTGAAACAGGAGGATCATTTGAAGCCAGGAATTCTAGATTACAGTGAGATATATGATCACACCACTGCGCTCCAGCCTGGGCAACAGGGTGAGACCCTATCTCTAAAAGAAGAAGAAAAAAAGTCTAACCAAGATATCTAGAAATATTGTTGTTGGCATTACCTGACAGAGTAGGCAAGTGACCTCTCTCTCAGAGATTAAATGATATGACATATCTAAGTATACTTTAGAGCTTCTAAGATCTTGTACAGATGGGCATCATCATTGAAAGTGTCTCTTGGCCGGGCGCGGTGGCTCAGCCTGTAATCCCAGCACTTTGGGAGGCACGAGACGGGCGGATCACGAGGTCAGAGATCGGACCATCCTGGCTACACGGTGACCCCATCTCTACTAAAAAATCCAAAAACTAGCCGGCGAGCGGCGGGCGCCTGTAGTCCCAGCTACTCGGGAGGCTGAGGCAGGAGAATAGCGTGAACCCGGGAGGCGGAGCTTGCAGTGAGCTGAGATCTGGCCACTGCACTCCAGCCTGGGCGACAGAGCGAGACTCCGTCTCAAAAAAAAAAAAAAAAAAAAAAAAAGAAAGTGTCTCTGGTGGTCTTCTGCCCATAGAGGCTTGCTGTGGGAATAATTTTACCATACTCCCTCCACCCCACTCCAACCCCAAATGATAACGAAGCAGGGGCCTTTCTAGACCCCTTTACTCTCCAGGTCTATATCAGTATTAAAAGCCAAATACCCTTTCTTCCTTCAACAAACTTCCTTTCCCCACTCTTTCTTCATCTCAGTCTCTCTCTTCTCCTAGTTACAGAATAAAAGCTGTCATTCATATTAATGAAGACAAACAGCCAGGGGGCAGTGGCTCATGCCTGGAATCCCAGCATTTTGGGAGGCCAAGTTGGGCAGATCACTTGAGGTCAGGGGTTCGAGACCAGCCTGGCCAACATGATGAAATCCCATCTCTACAAAAAATAGACGGGCATGGTGGCGCACATCTGTAATCCCAGCTAATCCGAAGGCTGAGGCAGGAGAATTGCTTGAAGCTGGGAGGGGGAGGTGCAGTGAACTGAGATCACACCACTGTACTCCAGCCTGGGTGACATAGCTAGACTGCATCTCAAAAAAGAAAAACAAAAATTAATGAAGACAGCCAGAGGGTAGGGAGAAAGAGAGTAGGAAATAGGGCATGACCATACCTAGCAATAGCTAACTTCAAATTCCTCATTAAGTGTATTTTTTTTTTAAAAAGTCTTGTTTTGTTTCAATTAAGATGTTTCCTGTCCATGTAATTATTATTACTTTGTTGCTTATTTTTGTTCATTATTTTTTTTTCTCTCTAGATGTCTTTTTTTGCCTTCAGTTTTTTTTTTTTCCAAATAAATTTAATTTTTTTTTTTTTTTTTTGAGACAGAGTTTTGCTCTTGTTGCCCAGGCTGGAGTGCAGTGGCATGATCTCCGCTCACTGCAATGTCCACCTCCCAGGTTCAAGCGATTTTCTTGCCTTAGCCTCCGGATTAGCTGGGATTACAGGAGCCTGCCACCACACCCAAGTAATTTTTGTATTTTTAGTACAGACTGAGTTTCACCATGTTGGCCAGGCTGGTCTCGAACTACTGACCGCAGGTGATTCATCCGCCTTGGCCTCCCAAAGTGCTGGGATTATAGGCGTGAGCCACTGCAGCCGGCGAAATTTAATTTTTTAGAGCGGTTTTAGGTTTACAGCAAAGTTGAGCAGAAAGTTTCCATTTACCCCCTGGCTCCTGCAAACACACAGCCTCCTCCATTTTCTTTTCTTTTCTTTTTTGAGGCAGACTTTTGCTCCTGTTGCCCAGGCTGGAGTGCAATGGCACCATCTTGGCTCACTGCAACCTCCGCCTCCCGGGTTCAAGCAATTCTCCTGCCTCAGCCTCCGAAGTAGCTGGGATTACAGGCATGCACCACCATGTCTGGCTAATTTTTTGTATATTTAGTAGAGACAGGGTTTCAACACCTTGGGCAGGCTGGTCTTGAACTCCTGACCTCAAGTGATCTGCCCACCTCAGCAGATTACAGGCATGAGCTGCCGCATCCGGCTTGAAGTACGTCTTGATTGCTTTCTGGATGCTTTTAATGTAATCATCCTGTCTTTGATCTGCAGTTTCTCTATGAGGAGTCTAAGTATGGATTATTTTTATCATTCTTGAGATCCATTGTGATTTCTGAAACAGGATTTTAGGAATGCAAAAGGTTTATTGGAAAAAGAAAAAGAAAGAAAGAAACAGGATTTATATTTTTCAGCAATTCTGGAAAATTTATCAGGCATTTTCTCTTTGAATGTTACCTGTCCACTTTCTCTATTCTTTTCTTCTGGAACCCTAGTTAGCCAAATGTTAGATCTTCTCCTTGTATCGTTGTATCATGCATATTTCCTGAAATCTTTTTGTTTCTCTGTGCTATATTCTGAATAATTTTGGTAGTTCTTCTAGTTTATTAATTTCCTCCTCAATTATATCTAATTTGTTTGCTAACCTTTTCGTTTAGTTTTTCAATGATTTATTTTAATTGTAAAAAACACATAACATAAAATTTATCATCTGATCCATTTTTAAGTGTACATAGAGTTTAAGGTTGTTAAGTGTATTCACATTGTTATGCAACCGATCTCCAGAACCTTTTTTTTAATTTTTTAATTTTTATTTTTATTTTTATTTTTATTTTTGAGACGGAGTCTCGCTGTGTCGCCCAGGCTGGAGTGCAGTGGCGCGATCTCGGCTCACTACAAGCTCCGCCTCCCGGGTTCCCGCCATTCTCCCGCCTCAGCCTCCGAGTAGCTGGGACTACAGGCGCCCGCCACCGCGCCCGGCTAGTTTTTTGTATTTTTAGTAGAGACGGGGTTTCACCGTGTTAGCCAGGAGGGTCTCGATCTCCTGACCTCGTGATCCACCCGCCTCGGCCTCCCAAAGTGCTGGGATTACAGGCTTGAGCCACCGCGCCCGGCCCTTTTTTTTTTTTTTTTGAGACAGGGTCTCACTCTGTCCCCCAGGTTGGAGTGCAGTGGTGCTATCATGGCTCACTACAGTTCCTCCCTGGGCTCAGCTGATCCTCTTACCTCAACCTCCCGAGTAGCTGGGACTACAGGGTCATACCACCACACCCAGGTAATTTTTTATTTTTTATTTTTTATTTTTTTGAGACGGAGTCTCGCTCTGTCGCCCGGGCTGGAGTGCAGTGGCCGGATCTCAGCTCACTGCAAGCTCCGCCTCCCGGGTTTACGCCATTCTCCTGCCTCAGCCTCCTGAGTAGCTGGGACTACAGGCGCCCGCCACCTCGCCCGGCTAGTTTTTTGTATTTTTTAGTAGAGACGGGGTTTCACCATGTTAGCCAGGATGGTCTGGATCTCCTGACCTCGTGATCCGCCCGTCTCGGCCTCCCAAAGTGCTGGGATTACAGGCTTGAGCCACCGCACCCGGCCAATTTTTTATTTTTTGTAGAGACAGAGTTTCACCATGGGGCCCAGGCTGGTCTTGTTTCTGGGCTCAAGGGATCTGCCCTCCTCAGCCTTCCAAAGTGCTGTGATTACAGGTATGAGCCAGCATGCCCAGCCTCCAGAACTTTTTCATCTTGCAAAACTAAAACGCTGTACCCATTAAACAACTCCTCAGTTCCTCCTTCCTCCACCCCACGGCAACTACTGTTCAACTTTCTGTTTCTATAAATTTAATTAAATAAATAAACAAATAAATAAAATTTAACAAAATTGTATTTTAGATAGTGAAATCATGCAATATTTGCCTTTTTGTGACTGACTTATTTCTTTTTTTTTTGAGACAGAGTCTTGCCCTGTTGCCCAGGGTGGAATGTGGTGGCGTGATCTCGCCTCACCGCAGCCTCTGTCTCCTTGATTCAAGTGATTCTCCTCCCTCAGCCTCCTGAGTAGCTGGGATTATAGTCACCCGCCACCAAGCCTGGCTAATTTTTTTTTTTTTTGTATTTTAATAAAGACGGGATTTCACCATGTTGGCCAGGCTGGTCACAAACTCCTGACCTCGTGATCCACCCGCCTCGGCCTCCCAAAGTGCTGGGATTACAGGCGTGAGCCACCGTGCCCGGCCATGACTGGCTTATTTCATTTAGCAAAATGACTCAAGGTTTACTCATGTTGTAGCATGTGACAGGATTTCCTTCCTTTTTAAGGCTGAATCATATTTCACTGTATGTATACACTACAATTTGTTTATCCATTCTTCCTTTGATGGACGCTTGGTTTGCTTCCACCTCTTGGCCATTGTGAATAATGCTGCTGTAAACAAGGGTGTGCAAATATTTCTTTGAGGCCCTGCTTCCCATTCTTTTGGATATATACCCCGAAGTGAGATTGCTGGGTCATAGAGTTGTTCTATTTTTAATTTTTTAAAGGAACTTCCATGCTATTTTCCACAATGGCTGTGCCATTTTACAGTCCCATCAACAATGCATAAAGTTTCCAATTTCTCCACATTCTCATCAACACGTGTTACTTTCTGAATTTAGAGCTGCATGAGGTTTGTTTGGGTCAGAATAAAGGACAATTGCCCTGGAACAACCAACACAGGCTCTTCAATTTTTAAGTTCCTCATTTTTGAGGAAAGTTTCCAAACACCCCACTTGTGGTTCATTGTTCATTGGCCAACCTGAGATCCTGACTCCTAAGTGGGGAGTTTTATGTGTGAATAACTAGTGGGACCATGTTCTCCAGCAGCTAATGAAGATCAGAGAACAGAGAAACTTGAAAACAGAACTCTGGACCCAGCGCGGCGGTTCACACCTTTAATCCTAGCACCTTGGGAGGCCGAGGCGGGTGGATCACCTGAGGTCAGCAGTTCGAGACCAGCCTGGCCAACATGGCGAAACGCTGTCTCTACTAAAAATACAAAAATTAGCTGGGCGTGGTGGCAGCCTGTAATCCCAGCTACTCAGGAGGCTGAGGCAGGAGAATCTCTTGAACCTGGGAGGCAGAGGTTGCAGTGAGTCAAGATCGCACCACTGCACTCCAGCCTGGGAAACAGAGTAAGACTCTGTCTCAAAACAAAAAAGAAAGAAAGAAAGAAAATAGAACTCTGAGGAAAGTTAGGGCAACCAGGAAGACTCCTGAGCAGTAAGAACCACAGCTAATTCTTTGGGCAGATTTCTCTATTCTCTTTACATCCAAGGAGAAGAATTCCTCTGCCCTCCCCAGGGAACAGAAGCGTGCTGTGCCCACTCAGAGGAAGATTCTGATCAGAGAACACATCAGCATTTAGAAAACTGGAATTTCGAAGTCACCTTGGGCAGAGTGAATGCTGTGGGCCAAGCTGGAGATGCCAGGAAGTGGGAGCGCAGACTGAAAAAATGCAGACCCCTGGGGCACTACTCATTTCTCAGGCTCTGATCTGCTGTAGTACTAGGAGTTTACTCAGGTCTGTGTCTGCCTCCTTTCTGAATAGGCCAAATAATTTATCCAAACAGCCTTCCTACAGCAGCTCCCCACTCCACGTGGCTAGATAGGAGTTCCAGACCAGTGTTGTCTCCTGGGACTTTGACACAGCAGCCAAGTTTGTTGATGCTGGGGCAGTCACAGTTTGTTGGTTGGTTTGAGATAGGGTCTCACTTTGTCATCCAGACTGGAGTGCAGTGGCACAATCACAGTTCACTACGGCCTCAACCTCCTGGGCTCAAGCGATCCTCCCACCTCAGCCGCCTGAGTAGCTGGGACTACAGATGCATGCCACCACGTCCAGCTAATTTTTTTTTTTTTTTTTTTTTTTTTGAGACGGAGTCTCGCTCTGTCGCCCGGGCTGGAGTGCAGTGGCTGGATCTCAGCTCACTGCAAGCTCCGCCTCCCAGGTTCATGCTATTCTCCTGCCTCAGCCTCCGGAGTAGCTGGGACTACAGGCGCCCACCACCTCGCCCAGCTAGTTTTTTTGTATGTTTTAGTAGAGACGGGGTTTCACCGTGTTAGCCAGGATGGTCTCGATCTCCTGACCTCGTGATCCGCCCGTCTCGGCCTCCCAAAGTGCTGGGATTACAGGCTTGAGCCACCGCGCCCGGCCTAATTTTTTAATATTTTGTAGAGACTGGGTGCTGCAATGTTCCCAGGCTGGTCATGAACTCTTTAACTCAAGCAATCTGCTGGCCTGGGCCTCCCAAAGTGCTGGGATTACAGGTGTGAGCCACCACACTCAGCCCATGATTGTAACTGGCTCAAGGGCTGGCAGAGGAATGGTGTTTGGCACCTTGATCATTCGCTATGCCATGAGCCCATCTCTCAAGAAGCAGCTCTTCTATGCCATTCTGGACTTTGCCCTGTCTGAGGCCATGGGGCTCTTCTGTTTGACGGTCACCTTCCTCATCCTCTTCGCTATGTGAAGCTCCATGGGGGTCACCTACTCACCCCTGCTGCTACGACTCCATGACATTCCTGGTGCTGGCATGTGCTAATTTTTACCACTAAACATGATTCTCTCTCTCTCTTTTTTTTTTAAAGGGGCGAGTGGGGGGCGACTCTATTGGTAGAACGAATACTGCACTGGGAATCCAGAGCTTAGAACCCTGGTTTTCAGTTCTGGTGCTTTGGCTAAGAGGCTGTGTTATGTTAACCAAACCTCCTCCAGTAATTTCCTTTTTCAGAAGATACAACTAAGTTAACCTGTTTTAGACCCAAGGCTGGGACAACAGCTGCCAGAGTTTTCTGAATGTCCATTCTGGTTCAGCTATACCTTGCTTTCTGTTGTTATCTTTACAGAGCAGTGAAAAATTCACCTTTATGACAAATGATTGCATTACCATGTAAAACTTTCCACCACAGCAAGCCAGGCAAAAATATAACTGTATATGATCCCTACTCAAGGGAAGTATGTAGAAATAAAATGATTCTTGTACTGCAGTAGTGCGACTGCTGACTGGGAATGTGGGCAGGACATAAGGGTTTCTTTTTTAAAAGTTTCTACAACATAGATCATGCATGGTGTCTCACGCCTGTAATGCTAGCACTTTAGGAGGCCAAGCAGGAGGATACGTTGGGCCCAGGAGTTCCAGACCAGCCTGCAAACCATAGGGAGACCCTGTCTCTTAAGAAAAAAAATACAGTGGCTCTTGCCTGTAATCCCAACACTTTAGGAGGCCAAGGCAGGTGGATCATGAGGTCAAGAGATCAAGACCAGCTGGGCATGGTTGCTCACGCTGGTAATCCCAGCACTTTAGGAGGCCGAGGCAGGTGGATCACGAGGTCAGGAGTTTGAGACCAGCCTGGCTAGCATGGTGAAACTCAGTCTCTACTAAAAATACAAAAAATTAGCCACGCATGGTGGTGCATACCTGTAATCCCAGCTACTCGGGAGGCTGAGTCAGGAGAATCACTTGAACCCAGGAGGCAGAGGTTGCAGTGAGCTGAGGTCGTGCCATTGTACTTGAGCCTGGGCGATAGAGTGACACTCAGTCTCAAAAAAAAAAAAAAGAGAGAGAGAGATCGAGACTATCCTGGCCAACATGCTAAACCCTGTCTTTACTAAAAGTACAAAAATTAATTGGGCGTGGTGGCACGTGCCTGGAGTCCCAGCCACTCAGGAGGGTGAGGCAGGAGAATCACTTGAACCTGGGAGGCAGAGGTTGCAGTCAGCCTAGATCATGCCACTACACTCCATCCTGGCAACAGAGCAAGACTCCGTCTCAAAGAATAATAATAATAAAAAATACATATAGTAATAATAATAAAATTAAATTAAATTAAAAATTAAAATTAAATTAAAAAATAAAATAAAATTTTAATTTTAATTAATTAAAAATAAAAATTTTAAATTAAAATTAAAAAGTCACTACAACATTGTTATGTTTTCCACTTGTTGGTAATATTTAAGCACCTAGGCTGGGTAACATAGCGAAACCCCATCTCTACAAAAAAAAATACAAAAATTAGCCAGGTATGGTGGTGGCACCTGTAGTACCAGCTGCTTGGGAGGCTGAGGTGGGAAGATTGCGTGAGCCCAGGAGGCTGAGGCTGCAGTGACTTTGATCATGCCATTGGACTTCAGCCTGGGCAACACAGCAAGACAACGTCTCAAAAAAAAGATAAACACAAATTTAAAGTGATATAACAGATATAATAGGCTGGGCATAGTGGCTCACACCTGTAATCCCAGCCCTTTGGGAGGCCAAAGCAAGCATATCACCTGAGGTCAGGAATTCGAGATCAGCCTGGCCAACATGGTGAAACCCCATCTCTACTAAAAACACAACAATTAGGGCCAAGCATGGTGGCTCACACCTGTAATCCCAGTACTTTGGGAGGCCGAGGCAGGTGGATCACCCGAGGTCAGGAGTTTGAGACCACCCTGGCCAACATGGTGAAACCCCTATCTCTACTAAAAATACAAAAATTAGCCAGGCATGATGGCACGTGCCTGCAGTCCCAACTACTTGGGAGGCTGAGACAGGAGAATCACTTGAACCCGGAAGGCAGAGGTTGTAGTGAGCTGAGATCTCACCATTGCACTCTAGCCTGAGCATCACAGCAAGACTCTGTCTTAAAAAAAAAAAAAAAAAAAGGCACGTGTGGCAGGGCCCCTGTAATCCCAGCTATTTGGGAAGCTGAGGCAGGAGAATCACTTGGATCTGGAAGGCAGAGGTTGCAGTGAGCCGAGACTGCGCCATTGCACTACAGCCTGGACAACAGAGCAAAACTTTGTCTCAATAAATTAAATAAATAAATAAATAAAATAAAGTGATATAATAGATTGTTAAAAATTATTTAAGTTTACTTAAGACAGCAAAATGTGAAAAATTCATCTCTCCTCACCACCTAATCATTTATTGCTCATTGTAGGCCAGGAACCCCAGGAAGTAGACTCTGGAACAAACTTGTGTGCAGGTGGTTCATTGGCAAGTGCTCTCAGAAACATGTGTAAGGCAGTGAGAAAAGCAAGATCTGGCACAGAGAGAAGTTAGGCTGTGATGCAGTTGCGACAGAGGCTTCAGCAATCCTTCAGGAAGCTCTGAAGCTAGGATGACCATTCAAAATTGTCCCAAACTGAGGCAAAGGGGAGATGCATTTATATCCCACAATAATCAGTCATTGGATGCAATCTATCCTTAGGCAGGAACTTAAACTTGGCAAAGCAGCCACACACAACTCAAATTGCAGTCTGGGGAGGCACTATACAGTAAGCTGTCAGCAGGCAACATTGCTGGCAACTGGAATAAGTGGTTTGTACTAAAGAGGGGCATCTAGAGAATACACCACAGTAGCTACTACAGCCCTAAACTCCTATTCCTCTCCCGATACAAAAATCAGCAGAGTTACATGTGTATCCTTCAAGACCTGTGTTTGTTTTTGTTTCTTTTCCTTGTTCTTTTTTTTTAGTAAAACAATTGCGTCATATTTCATATTACAGATATTCAATTTCATCAGATGCCTTTTTTTTTTTTTTTTTGAGACGGAGTCTTGCTCTGTCACCAGGCTAGAGTGCAGTGGCATGATCTGGGCTTACTACAACCTCCACCTCCCAGGTTCAAGCGATTCTCTTGCCTCAGCCTCCCGAGTAGCTGGGACTACAGGCGCCCGCCACCACGCCTGGCTCATTTTTTGCATTTTTAGTAGAGAAGAGGTTTCACCATGTTGGCCAAGATGGTCTCGAACTCCAGACCTCATGATCCGCCGATCTCGGCCTCCCAAAGTGCTGGGATTACATGCGTGAGCCACCGCGCCCGGCTCATCAGATGCTTTTTTGACATATCTTGGAATTATCATATGGTCATCCTCAAGCTTATCTGATTCTCAAGACTGAATTGAAAATGTGTGCCCACAGCAAAGAACATTTTGGAAAATAATCAATAACGAAGCAAGTTGCCTTATCAGATAGCAAATCATAGTAAAAAGCAATAGTAATCTACACAATATGATATCATTGCATGAATAAACGAATGGAAATGAATAGAAAATCCAAAAACATATTCTTTTATATATGAAAATAGTTGGTTTTTTTTTTTTTTTTTTTTTTTTTTTTGGAGACAGAGTCTTGCTCTGTCGCCCAGGCTGGAGTGCAGTGGCCGGATCTCAGCTCACTGCAAGCTCCGCCTCCCGGGTTCACGCCATTCTCCTGCCTCAGCCTCCCAAGTAGCTGGGTCTACAGGCGCCCGCCACCTCACCCGGCTAGTTTTTTGTATTTTTTAGTAGAGACGGGGTTTCACCGTGTTAGCCAGGATGGTCTTGATCTCCTGACCTCGTGATCCGCCCGTCTTGGCCTCCCAAAGTGCTGGGATTACAGGCTTGAGCCACCGCGCCCGGCCTTGAAAATAGTTTATAATAAAGATGGAATTTTTCCAGCCTGGGCAATATAATGAAACACTCTATAAAAAATTTAAAAATTAGCCAGACATGGTGACATGCGTCTGTAGTCTCAGCTATTCAGGAGACTGAGGTAGAATTGCTTGAGCCAAGGAGGTTGAGGCTACAGTGAGCTATGATCAAACCACCACACTCCAGCCCGAGCAACACAGGGAGACCCTGTCTGAAAGAAAAAGAAAAGCAAAGGCTGGCTGCGGTAGCTCACTCCAGCCTGGACAACAAGAGTGAAACTCCGTATCAAAAAAAAAAAAAAAAAAAAAAATTAGCTGGGCGTGGTAGCACACACTTGTAATCCCAGCTACTTGGGAGGCTGAGGCAGGACAACCACTTGAACCTGGGAGGCTGAGGTTGCAGTGAGCCAGTTTGTGCCACTGCACTCCAGCCTAGCCACAGAGTGAGGCTCCATCTAAAAAAAAAAAAAGAGAAATGTGAATTAAAACAACATAATATCATCAGGGCAAGTAGAATTATCAAGAATTTTAAAATATAGTAATATTTATTACTGGCAAGCTGTGGAAGAATGATCAATGTTTCTTATTGTTGAGCAGAAAATAAATTGGTGGGCCTTTGGAAAAACAATTTAGCAAGTTATATCCAGAATTTAATTGCATATACCTTGAGCCCATAACTTCTACTTCTCTAAATTGGTCCTGAAGAAACACACATGTATATCGGGAAGTACATGCAATAATTTCAAATGCAGAATAGACTGTAATTACAAAAGACTGTGAATGACCTCTATATTCATTAATAAGAAATTTAATCAAATTATAATACATTCATGCTATAAAAGACTAAGCAGCAATTTCAAAGAATGAGCTATTGAATGTCAGGAAGATAGTGAAAAAAAGAATGAGGCCAGGTGCAGTGGCTCATACCTGTAATCCCTTCATGTTAGGAGGCCAAAGTGGGCAGATAGCTTGAGGCCAGGAGTTCCACCAAGCCTGGCCAACGTGGTGAAACCCCATCTTAACTAAAAATACAAAAATTAGACAGGTGTAACGGCCGGGCGCAAGGGCTCACACCTGTAATCCCAGCACTTTGGGAGGCCGAGGTGGGTGGATCACAAGATCAGGAGTTTGAGATCAGCCTGGCCAATATGGTGAAACCCCATCTCTAAAATATAATCACAAATTAGTTCAGTTACACAGACTGAACTTTGATCCCGCTGTCTGGGTGGCAAGGCAGTCTGTGCTGGAAAGAGGGAGTTCTCCTGGAACTGAAACCCAGTCAGGAATATCTTGAGCCTAGTCCAATACAAGAGTGTTGACTTAGACACCAAGGCGAAATTCACACTGCTGATTTAGAAAGGAGTTTAAACAATGCTCCCTTAAACTTGAACAATGAGCAATAGGAGCAGGTCAAGCTTGGGCATGGGTCTCAATCTGAAATCTACTTGCAGCATCCTCCCAGGTCCCAGCCACACCTGCACAGAACAGCACCAGCACAACTGACGAGCAGAGCCCGATGCATAGGTGACAGGGCTCTGGCACGTAGGGCAACAGCCATCAGTTGGATTAGTATCTGAATTTAATCCAGTCGGGATCCTGCATAGAATGGGATAAGAATCCATTGATAGGCCAGGTGCAGTGACTCACACCTGTAATCCCTGCACTTTGAGAGGGACAAGGCAGGAGGATCGCTTACGGCCAGAAGTTTGAGACCAGTCTGCACAAATTAGTGTGATTCCATCTCTCTCCTCAAAAAATAAAAATAAAAAAGAATCCATTGATAAATTATAACATTGAGTGTAAACCAGGCACAGTGGCATATGCCTATAATCCCAGCTACTTGGGAGGCCAAGGGAGGAGGATTGCTTGAGCCCAGAAGTTTGAGACCAGCCTGGGCAGCATAGCAAGATCGCATCTCAAAACAGAGCAAGCAAAATATTTGGTGTATAAGAGTCAAGAAGAAGGCTGAGTGTGGTGGCTCACACCTATGATCCTAGCACTTTGGAAGGCCCAGGTGAAAGTATTGCTTGACCCCAGGAGTTTGAGACCAGCCTGGGCAACATAAAGAAACCCCATCTCTACAAAAACATTTAAAAATAATGATAATAATAAAGCATGGTGGCCTGTACCTGTAGTCCCAGCTACTCGAGGGGCTGAGGTGGGAGGATTGCTTGAGCCCCAAAAAGCTCCTTTAGCAAACAGATGCTGACTTATAAATAAAAAACTTTGGCAATAAGATTCATCTTTGAGGCCGGGCACGGTGGTTCATGCCTGTAATCCCAGCAATTTGGGAGGCCAAGGCGGGTGGATCACTTGTGGTCAGGAGTTCGAGACCAGCCTAGCCAACATGGTGAAACTCCGTTTCTACTAAAAATACAAAAGTTAGCCAGGTGTGGTGGCTTGTGCCTGTAATCCCAGATATTTGGGAGGCTGAGGCAGGGAGAATCACTTGAACCCAGGAGGTGGAGATTGCAGTGAGCCGAGATTATGCCACTGCACTCCAGCCTGGCGGCAGAGCAAGACATCATCTCAAAAAATAAAAAAAAGATTAATCTTTGGAATGGCCAACGTCTCTATGAGGCCAGGAACCTGCCACCTCTTTACACCTTCAGTTCTCCTACTATACAAGGAGTGCCACCAATGTTTGTGGTTGGTGGCGAAGGTATTGAGTTTCTGTAGTCAAATCTGATCATTCCCACCAAGGGAGTGGAGAAAAGGCACAAATAATCTAAAATAATGACTCCATGAATACATTTGATTTTGAAGTGCATTGTGTGATAATTTTATGGTAAATTACTTTTATATTCACCTTTTAGTGAAAAAATAGTTCCTGAGCACAAATTAATTAATACAGGTGTCTGTCCTCACATTAAAGAAACTGCAGATGTCCTTGGAGGATCCTTCCAACAGAAATGTACTCTCCCTGGCCGGGCACAGTGGCTCACGACTGTAATCCCAGCACTTTGGAAGGCTGAGGTGGGAGAATCACTTGAGGTCAGGAGTTTGAGATAAGCCTGGACAACATGATGACAGCCCCATCTCCATAAAAAAATGAAATTAAAAAGTTAGCCAGGTGTAGTGGCGTACTCCTGTAGTCCCAACTACTGGGGAGGCAGAAGTGGGAGGATCACTTGATCCCAGGAGGATGAGGCTGCAGTGAGCAGCGATCACTCTACTACACCCCAGCCCGAGCAACAGAGTGAGACCTTGTCTCAAAAAAAAAAAAAAAGATCAACTTAAAATGTAGAATTAACCTTATTTCAGCCAAGTAAATATTAAAATTTACAGTTTCCAAGAACACATTGCTGGTAGGAAAGGAAACTGGCAAGGAGGGAGACTGCAAGAAAGAATGAGTGGAGACTCACACACCAATATCAACACACACAGAGTAGGCAGATCAAGGGGGTGAGCCACAAACAGCCCATAGAAGGCCAGTGGCTGCAAGTGAAAGAAATCCAAGTCAACTAGCTTAGACAAACCACAGAAAGAGCCTCAAGGGCAACTGGAGCTAAGTGTGGCTCTCTCTCTTCCTCACCCCTCCTCCACTTTCTTTTCTTGTCTGTGAGTCTCTCTAGATATCAACTCTGCTCTCCCTCAGACAAGTTCCTACAAGTGAATAGAAGAATAACTGTTGGCAGTTTTCAGACCACATCTCCCAACTACCCCACCCAAGAAGAACTGCACTCTTTCCCTTAGTATCAATTCAAATATCCTGGTGCAGAACTGGGGGTCTAGGGAGGGACAGGAGGGAATGTCCAGAAGAAATGAGAAGACATGAGCCTGCAATTAAAATATTAAATGTCTTCCACGTGGAATCGTAATTCTAATTGGCTTCTGTTCTTTCTAGTTATAAATGCATCATTGTTTCCATAAATCTAGGAAAGATGTAGATAAAACAGGAGGTTAATGAGCACAACTGTATCCCTCATCTACATCAGCAGCATCATTATTTTCATTTGTGGGTATATTCTGTTGACTAGCTTTTATGCTTATTAGCTTTTGATGGAAAATGACACATGAAAATTTGAACATGCTTATCAACTTTGATAACCATCCTACATCCATCATACATTTTTTTCTGTAGTTGTACATTGACTCTTCCCTTCTACTTCTTTTTTTTTTTTTTTTTTTTTGAGATGGAGTCTCACTATTGTTGCCCAGGCTGGAGTGCAATGGCGCTACCTCGGCTCACCACAACCTCGGTGTCCTGAGTGGCTGGGATTACAGGCATGCGCCACCATGCCCGGCTGATTTTGTATTTTTAGTAGAGACAGAGTTTTTCCATGTTGGTCAGGCTGGTTTCGAACTCCTGACCTCAGGTGATCTGCCCATCTCAGCCTCCCAGAGTGCTGGGATTACAGGCATGAGACAGATTCAAACCAATGTCTACTTGGAAAGGAATTCATTAAAGCTCTAGATTTGCACTCTGTGACCTTGGGCAGATCCTTTAGTAATTTAAACTTCAGTATCATTCTTTGTGAAATGGATACTATTACCCATTTAGCGTGGATACTGGGAGGACTAGAGATAACCAATGTTTAACACAGGGCATGAAAGGCCCAATATATGGTGCTAATTGATTTTAGCCAAAGCTGTTCTCCTATAGATGCCCTGAGAGATCTGTATCTAGGTTGGGAGGACTCAGAAGTCCTCCACTATGCACTCACTTGCCCCAGGTACACACAAAGCAAGCAATCATCGATTTACAGGGGTCTTCCCTCTTTCAGCCCAATTAACCTGCACAGCTCACAGCCCATTTGATCTTCTTATTTCACTTCCTTGCAACATGACTTGCATTAACTCAAACTACCACTAACTCCTACATTGTTCAATGTTTCACTATCAGTTGCCAAACTGACCTCATTTCCTGCCAGGCTAAACTCATTTCCTTTTTTGATAGGGTTACTAAACTGGATGGTTTCCGAGAATACTAGAGACACAGTGTATCTGAATTCTGCAAGAGGGTAGATAAGGTCCCATGGTGTCTCTGTGGCCAGGAGGAAAAGTGGGAGACAGGGCAGTTAGCAGGAGTCATAACTGGCCAAGCAACAGCTCCCGAATCCCTTTGATTGGACTAAGAAGTCTGGTTGTGAGATATGCATAAGTGAAGATACGTTATATTGGAACGTGAGAACTGAGGTCATAAAAAAAGTACCATAAGAGCTAGAGTAGGGAGCCCATTCACTTATTCATTAAACAAATATTTATTGAGTGCCTACCTGTAATGTGCAGGGCACTGTATAAAGGATCTGGGAATAGAAGAGCATGAAAAAAAAGAGAATAAAACAGGCTGGGCACAGTGGCTCATGCCTGTGATCCCAACACTTTGGGAGGCCAAGGTGGGCAGATCATTTGAGCCCAGGAGTTTGAAACCAGCCTGGGCAACATAGTGAGAACTTGACTACACACACACACACACACACACACACACAAGATTGTTTAATTTAAAAGTGAAAATAGGCCGGGCCGGTGCTCAAGCCTGTAATCCCAGCACTTTCGAGACGGGCGATCACGAGGTCAGGAGATCGAGACCATCCTGGCGAACACAGTGAAACCCGTCTTACTAAAATACAAAAAACTAGCCGGGCGAGATGGCGGGCGCCTGTAGCCAGCTACTCGGAGGCTGAGGCAGGAGAATGGCGTAACCGGGAGGCGGAGCTTGCAGTGAGCTGAGATCCGGCCACTGCACTCCAGCCTGGGCGACAGAGCAAGACTCCGTCTCAACAAAAAAAAAAAAAAAAAAAAAAAAAAAAAAAGTGAAAATAATTTTTAAGAAACAAGCTGGACTGGGCACAGGACTCATTCCTGGAATCCCAGCACTTTGGGAGGCCAAAGTGGGAGGATCGCTGGAACCTGGGAGTTCAAGAACAACCTGGGTAACAAAGTGAGACCCTGCCTTAACAAAAAATTTTAACAATTAGCTGGGTGTGGTGGCACACGCCTGTGGTCCTAGCTACACAGTAGGCTGAGGCAGGAGAATTGCCTGAGCCCAGGAGGTCGAGGCTGCAGTGAGTTGTGATAGCGTTACTGCACTCCAGTCTGGGAAACAGAGCAAAACCCTGTTAAAAAAAAACAACAACAACAAATTGGTAGAAGGAGGAAAATATGCATATTGGCTGAGAAGACTCAATATTATAAAGATGTCAATTCCCGAGAAATTATATATTTAATATAGTCAAGATTAAAATATTTTTAAAATTTT